>NC_134792.1:41292400-41307400 GCF_046742065.1 Oratosquilla oratoria | reverse complement strand
TGTAGCTCAAGTTTTGCTAGTCTCTCTTCATATGATAGTTCTGAGAGTATTGGTGCAAATTTCGTAATTGCTCTTTGTATTCTTTCAAATTTTGTTATACATTTTTTGTACTTGGTATCCATGTCGTCGCTGCATACTCCAATCTTGGTCTTATCAAAGTGACCAGTATTTTCTTCACCATTTCTTCTTCCAGGTATGTAAATGCTACTTTGTTCTTATTAAATTATAAGTTTCTCCAAAAATTTTGTTTATATGTTTCTCAGGGGACATATTATTCATAATAATCACTCCTAGGTCCTTCTCATTTTCTACTTTTTCATTTCTTCCTCTCCCAATTTATATGATCCCACTATTCTTTTTTTTTTTTTTGCTTCTTCCAAATTCCATTATACTACACTTCTTGATATTGAATTCCATCTCCCACTTCCTACTCCATTCCCATACTTTATTGAGATCACTCTATAGCGTCTCACTATCTTCTAGTGTTCACTTTTTCAACAATTTTGCATCATCCGCAAAGAAGCTCATACAACTTTCAATTCCTTCATCCATATCATTAATATATATAGCAAACATTATTGGGGCAAGAACTGTTCCTTGTGGAACTCCACTAATCACTTCATCCCAATTAGAGTGTTTGTCTCTTATCACCACACTCATTTTTCTTTCATGCAAGAAGTCTTCCATCCACTTCAGCAGTTTACCCTGTATTCCTCCTGCAGTTTCTAATTTCTTTAGCAATTTCTTATGTGGCACCCTATCAAAAGCTTTTTTCAGGTCTAGAAATCCACAATCAGCCCATCCATCTCTTTCTTGTATTACATCTATTAGCCTTGAATAGAAACACATTAAATTTGTGACGCATGATCGTCCTTGTCTAAATCCAAATTGCCTTGGATTTAGTACGGGTTTTTTTTTTCCAAATGCCTTACCCATATAATTTTGATTATTCTTTAAGAGAGACCGGTCTATAGTTAGTAGGGCCTTCCTTGTTTCCCCCTTTATATATTGGTACTATATTTGCTCTTTTCCAATCTTCTGGAGCTTTTCCTTCTTTCAATGAATTGTTTATTAGACTATGTATTTTGTCTGTTAGTTCATTCCTGCATTCTCTCAAAATCCAGTTTGCCATTTCATCTGGTCCATGCGATTTTCTGACATCGAGATTACTCAAGTGATTCATTATTTCATTCCTTGTTGCTTCTATCTCTTTCATAGGGGGGACTTTCTCCTCCCACTCGATATCTCTAGGTTGTATGTTCTCCCTGGTAAACACCGATTTAAAATGCTTGTTCATAATTTCTGCCATCTCTATTTCCTCTGTGTATTAAACTCCTCCTTGTCGTGGTTTCTCTAATTCTTGTTTGTTTTTCAGTTTGTTGTTTACAAATCTAAAATAGTTTTGGTTGATCTTTACATTTTTTCTGTGACATCTTTTTCGTATTTTCTCTTTTCTGCTCTCCACACTTGTACATATTCATTTCTATACCTAGTATATATTTTCCAATTTTCAGGTCTTTTGTCTTTTTTCCATTTTATCCAAGCTTTATCCCTTTTGTCTTTTAACTCCCTACATCTTTTGTTGTACCAACACTTTACATATCCTTTTTCTTGTTTTTGTCTTGAAACATACTTTTCCACTCCTTCCTTATAAGTTTTTGTCAAAATATTCAATTTCTCCTCTAATGTTGTTTCCTCCTTGTGTATCCTTTCCCAGTCTGTCTTTTGAAAGAATTATCTTATTTTATCAAAGTTTGTTTTTTCATACATCAATCTTCCCTTTCTATACTGTTCGTTTTTTCCATGTATTTTTCCTCATTTAGTTTCAGTTCAACCAAAATGTGGTCATATGTGGTCACTTTTACTTATTGGCGTCTTATATTCAATCTTTTCCACTATTTCGGGTTCTGATGTGATTATTAGGTCCAGTCTCGATGGTTCTTCCTCATTTCTATACCTAGTATTCTTTTGAAACCATTGCGTCATTGTATGTTCTATAATCATATCAAGTAGTACATTTCCCCATAGGTCGTCTCCACCCTTCACTGTCATCTCTTCCCAGCAGATTTCTTTACAATTAAAGTCACCCATTATAACTATTCTTCCTCCATCTTCCATTATCTTATTTAGTGTTATCCTTGTGTCTTCTAACATATTTTTGTATTCTCTCTCTTCCCATGAAGCCGTTTTAGGAGAATAATTTACTACAAACTTCCTGCTCTTCCCGTCCTTGTCCTCCACTTCCATCATAATCATCTCTACTCTATTCTTTCCATATGTGACATTCCTCACATTTATATCCTTCTTAGTCAGGAACATAACTCCACCCCCTTGTTTTACCTCTCTGTTTCTAATCCAATAATTATATGCACCATGTCCTACACTGTTGGGTGGTAGGTAGTGGACCTTTTAATTTTGTCTCTACAATTCCCATTATGTCTGGTTCTTTTTCCTTCAGGTAATCATTCAGTTTGTTCAAGCCTGTTATTAAGCCATCTATGTTTGTGTAAGACACTTTTAATTTCCTGCTACTTCCATCGTGTTTTCTGTTTCCTTTCCGTTTTTCTCTGCTATGAACCATTTCTTCACTTTCATATCCACTACTCTTCAATAGAATTTATCTTTTTCTGACTCTGTTCTTTTCTCGTTTTTTTTTTCTTAGCTTCTAGTCTTTTTGTTTTCTCATCCTCTCTTTCCTCTTTATTCACTTCTATTTTTATCCATACCTGTTTATATTGATCATTGTCTGCCAGTTTCCCTGTTTTTGCTAAGATATTCTCTGCTGTCGTTTGTGACCTAAATTTGATCTTGATTGGTTTGGTCTTATCTGTATTGTATCTCCTTATTCTATATATTTCTTCAATTTCTTTCCCTGTTTCTTGTCCATCCTCTTGAACTACTTCTAATATCTTGTTTACCTATTCCTTCTCCTCTTTAACTCTTGTGGTCCTATTTGGATTATGCTTCTCTTCCATCCCTAATATAATTATACATTTCTTTTTGTCCGCTAAGTCTTTTACTATATTCTCCCTCTCTCTCATCACTTTAATAATTGTGTCATTAGATTGTTCTTTCAGCTGTTGTGTCACTATATCTCTTAATACAATTGTATTGTTCTCTTGAACTTTTCTCCAACACTGTGCTTCTTTTGCTATGGACTCTTTATTCTCTTTATTACTATTCTTTAATTCCTCATTCTCATCTTTTATTCCTTTTGTCTTTAATTCTTCTATTTCTTTAGTTAAGTTTTGATTCTCCTTTTTTAGTTCTTCCAGTTTATCAACTCTTTGGGTAACTAGTGTTATTTGGTTAAACCTAACCTCCCATGCTTCGTTAATTTTTTTAGTTTCTCCTCTAGATTTACTAATCGGGGGGAAGTTGTCACCTCTTCCCTCTTTAAATCCATAAAAGCATTTATCTTCTCTTTCCATTGAGCTGTTATTATCTATATTTCTGCTTTTGATCTCTCTGCTTCCTTGTTCTCCCTCGTCTGTGTGTTCTGCACTCCTTTTGTTTACAGCCCTTCTAACATCCGGGGCCCGTTCGTCCCCTTCCTCATTTCCTTCCATTTTCCTCAGTAACCCCACTCTTTCTCCTTTTTCTTCAACTTCCCACTACACCACGAGCTTTCCCCTTCCCTAATACTACAACAAAGGTACTCCCTCGTTGTTGAGATCGATGAAACTTGAATTTTTCTTGGAGTTCAAAATTTTGCTATCTCTTCGACCGACGTGTGTGTGTGTGTGTGTGTGTGTGTGTGTGTGTGTGTGTGTGTGTGTGTGTGTGTGTGTGTGTGTGTGTGTGTGTGTGTGTGTGTGTGTGTGTGTGTGTGTGTGTGTGTGTGTGTGTGTGTGTGTGTGTGTGTGTGTGTGTGTGTGTGTGTGTGTGTGTGTGTGTGTGTGTGTGCGCGCGCGTCGGTAACTCCAGTTTAGCCAATCTCTGTTCATATGATAAGTTTGCAAGTGCAGGTGCCATTTTGTTGCTGCTCTCTGGATTCTTTCTATTTTCTTTATATTCTTTTTTATATTGGGTGACCACAATGTCGCCGCATATTCTAGTCTAGGCCTTATCAATGTAACCAATATTTTTTTTTATCATGTCCCCGTCCAAGAATGCAAATGCCACTTTTATTGATCTTAGCAACTTGTAAGACTCCCCGACAATTTAGTTAATCTATTTATCATAGTACAAGTCGTTTGTGATAATTACACCCAAATCTTTTTCGGATCCTTCCTTCTTTACCTCCTTGTTTCCAATTTTATATTATCCTGATATTCTGTTTTTGCTTTTTCCAAACTCCATTATTCTACACTTCTTAGTATTGAAGCCCACTTCCCATTTCTGACTCCAGTTCCATACCTTAATTAGGTCTTCCTGCAGTGCTTCACAGTCCTTATCAGTTTCTACTTTCCTTAACAGTTTGGTGTGTGTGTGTGTGTGTGTGTGTGTGTGTGTGTGTGTGTGTGTGTGTGTGTGTGTGTGTGTGTGTGTGTGTGTGTGTGATTCACCATGGTTTTGGACCACGTGTTGGACTCGTGATCGACAGCTATTTCCTTCCCAGAAGAGAGCTCAGAGCTCATATATGGCCCATCTATGGGTAATGCGACCTTACACGCACACACACCCCAAACTCCCCGCCCACGAGAGTTGGAGTAACGACTCGCAACGCAGCGATACTGAAATAATGTCAGCCCTGGGCGCGATTCAAACCCGAAACGCCGTAGTGGCGGCCACGAATGCTACCACTGCGCCATCGAGTCGTGTGTGTGTGTGTGTGTGTGTGTGTGTGTGTGTGTGTGTGTGTGTGTGTGTGTGTGTGTGTGTGTGTGTGTGTGTGTGTGTGTGTGTGTGTGTGTGTGTGTGTGTGTGTGTGTGTGTGTGTGTGTGTGTGTGTGTGTGTGTGTGTGTGTGTGTGTGTGTGTGTGTGTGTGTGTGTGTGTGTGTGTGTGTGTGTTTACCTATTTACCTAGTATATTTTAAGGGGAGGTGAGCTACGCTCGTGATGTCCCGTCTCTGTATCTCGTCATATCTAATTTGCTCTTAAATTTGTGTATCGTTTTTGCATACGCTATTGTTTCGTCTAGTTTGTTCCATACATCCACCATTCTGTGGGGAAAGCTGTTCTTTTTCAGGCCTCTTCTATAACTGACCTTTTTGAGCTTCCTTCCATGTCCCCTTGTATGTCTCTTATTCCAATTTAGTAAGTTTTTTCTATCAAGGACTTACATATCTTTCATGATTCTCTGGGTAATCAACAAGTCACCTCTTTCTCTCCTTTGTTCCAGAGTCGGCAATTCTATTTTTGACAATTTCTCTTCATATGACAGTTTTGGTAGTGTTGGGGCCATTTTCGTGGTTGCTCTCTGGATTCTCTCAATTTTCCTTGTATTCTTTTTGGTACTGGGTCACCATAATGTCCCTGCGTACTCCAAATTTGCCCTTATCTGTGTAATTAGTATCTTCTTTTCCATTTCTTCATCCAAGTAAGTAAAAGCAATCTTTATTGATCTTAGAAAGTTGTAGGTTTCTGCGATAATCTTGTTTATCTTTTTATCAGGGGATATGTCTTTTGTGATGATTACTCCCAGGTCTTTTTCAGGTTCCACTTTCTTTACTTCCTTTGCACCATTTTCATATTATCCTGATATATATATATATATATATATATATATATATATATATATATATATATATATATATATATATATATATATTCCATTATACTACATTTCTTAATGTGTCCATTTCCCACTTCTGACTCCATTCCCAAACCCTGTTCAGGTCTCTCTGCAGCGAAACACAATCCGTTTCAGTACCGACTTCAACAGTTTTGCGGCATCTGCAAAGAACCCCATGTAACATACCATACCCTCGTCCATGTCATTCACACAAATAGCAAACATTATTGGAGCCAATGCTGATCCTTGTGGAACTCCACTGATCTGTGACGTCCACCACATGGCAAGATGTTAGTTCCTGCTGTGGTCACCAGGGAACTCTGACAGCTTGTCTCCATATCCCAAAATATTAACCTAAGGTTACTCTATAAGTCTGTCAAGTTTCATGCTTTTAACCTTAAAAATGCACGATCTCAGGCTTAGATCCCCCACTAATAAGGGAGAGGTGGTGAGGAGTCTACGTCAGGAGCCGCTGAGTAGTTGTGCCCGAGGCCATCATCTTTACCTTGGACTATAGGGGTAGGTAACGGTCACTTCCGGGAATCGGAAAGAAGAGCAGGATTCGAACCCACAACGAAGCGAATGCGAGACCAGCACGTTTCCGATTACGCCACCAGAGGTCAGACCAAAGGAGAGGCATCGAATAACAATATGTCTATCAATAAAACCAGATTTTCAGGCCAAGGTGTCTGCTGAGTTCCGAAGTTTCTACAAAGACTTCCTGGTATCCAGACTGATTGACGCTTTCCATGCGAAATTGACTTGATCTGGCTTGATTGGGGACGAGTGTCTGGTTTCACTCAAGTTGAAAATTAAGTTTCAATGTTATCTGCCCGGTAAGGAAACACAACGTCGTGAGAAACTTGGAATTGAGACTGGTTTCGTCCAACATTGTATTATCATTACGTCGCCTAAGCCTCAGTATCTTTTCGATTATGAGTGGATATGATTGCATTCACGCTTTCATCATGACGATAGCTTCCATATATTCAATTATAGCTCACACCAAACGATTTTATTCAGGTGTCAGATAATACAAGGCCTCGTCGATTGAGACCATATTCGCTTTGAGAAACTCTCAATTGGATAAAATAGCTTGGCTTTTGGCAACCTTAGTCAAAGCAAAGTTACTGAAAGGCGTCAGAGGGTTATAAGCAATAATGAATAAAATGCCATGGAGAAAGCCAATGCTGTCGGCCCATTCCGGCCGACTCAGAACGTGGCCTACCCTGACCAGACAAGAAAGTTGTTCTGCGACCCATTTTCCAGCTCATTTCTAACAACACTGACCTCGCTTCCTTTATTTCTTGTTATGATAATTACATATTTCATTCAAATCTTAGTACCTTCAAATTTCAGTAATCTGTGGCTAAACTCTTCATGGCAAATATACTCATATATATATATACATATATATATATATATATATATATATATATATAATATATATATATACATATACATATATATACACATATATATATATATACACATATATATACATATATATATATATATATATATATATATTATATATATATATATATATATATATATATATATATATATACATACATACATACATATACCAAGGCTTTTTTCCCCTTACAAGGGAGGTAGCTGAAAAGGAAAAGGCATAAAATCATTCCCACCCATTCCATCCCTGAATACACTCCACATCCCTACATCCTCCCTCTTATCTTATATATATATATATATATATATATATATATATATATAAAATACATACACAAACACACACACACACACACACACAGGTGGTGAGATAAACACCGAGAAAGACTTTGTAAACTTGTTTTTTCTGCTTCTTTTTCTTCTTCTTCTTGTACATGTACTTGCTGACCCCGACTAAGCCGTCTCAATCCGGTAGTATCTCGACCACAACGTACGAACGAGTTTATTTGTTTGTCTGGATAAATATATTTTCACGCAATCGGACCCACATGGGTGACCGACTGCTGCGCACGCTGTGTTTGATTTATTTCGTTGATTTTTTTTTCTTCTTTTTTTGCACGACAGCTACAATTCGTTTACTTCTCACATCACTTCCCACACAATCAATAACATGACACAGAATTACTTCAGTATATACTATTGAAAGGACGTTGTAGAGGGGTACAATAATATTAAACCAAGATATGCCAATAAAATTGATCTTGATGAGGTCAGGAAACTCGCAACCTTGAAACCTACATTTCTATAAATATATATATATATATATTTTGTACTTAAGCCTAGCGTAAGACTGAGTCTGAGTATGAGTCTGAGTATACCTACCTTCAAAGGATTACAAAGGCGGAGCATGCCGACAGGAGACCTTTTGGTCCATATCTAGGTCGGATGCAAAAACCTTAGTACCTGAACACTGTTTCCTAAATGCCTTCTTCCTGTTCAGTGAGGTCAGTGTAGGGAAGTGGTTAGTGTGTTGAGTATTGTTCAAACGGTATATACGTTTATTATTCCACGCAGAGTCTTTTAGTGGTGGTGATGTTGTGAATTGAAGAATGTACATGGATGCATTACACACATTTGAGATGTTTGCACTAGACGGTTTTGCTACAAATTAAAAGGCAACGAGAAAGTATTAAAAGGTGTACTTTCAAGGAGTGTTCAAATATTGTTCTGTCGATTTATATTTCGTTGGTGATATATTGTTATCATTAATAATGCATTAATATATCTCTATTATACATAATACTTTTATTATCAATATATCTTTTATAACAAAAATTATTTCCAATACAAGGAAACTATTGTTATATAAATGAATGAATGAATTTTCAAAAGTAGTATTGACTTTATCTTTATTTGTTGTTTTTGTTGTTGTATCAATACATCTTTTATAAAAAAAGGCTACTTTTACTGCAGGGAAACCACTGTATACTAAAATATTATATATCATTGACTACTAAAGGTACATTTGTATAGTACTGATATACCATGGGTGAGGTGGTGTTTGCAATAGCATCTTTTCTGTATGGCGAAAGGCATAAATTCATAAGAATGTAAGCTAACGTGATCTATCCATAGACAATTGATGTTTAGGAAATATAATCACAATCAATATCTAAATAGCACAACAACGAATAAATTCAATACTGGTGAATCATACAAGGCGTGTGTCTTATCTTTATAGTTGTCCACGGACAGCTGTGGACCGTACGAGATCGTCCACAATAATAAAAGCGCCAGTAAACTACAGTACACGATAACAATAACAACTGAGGAACTGCCTCCCAACACCACCAGCGTTTATTTTGAATCACTTATTTACCTTCCTCGTCTAGCACTCTCCAGAGTGCAAGAGTGGCGAGGTTTCACGTCGCCAGAGGTCAAACAACAAACTGGCCCTATCTGGAACATGGGAGGCATCAATATAAAACGAATACTATAAGGTAAGTTAGCGGGGGGTGAGGGAGAGCCAGAAAACCTCTCCACTGCGCAGGTAGATGATGACGTCAATGGAAATATCGAGACCAGGGTTCCGCGGGTCGAGAGCTGTCAGTGACTTACACACCAGTGTGTGGAGCGAAGCTCCATCTTCTGATTAAAGGGGTAGCTAAGGCAGACAAATAACATATAAAAATGTCAATAGTTTGTATATGAATAATATTTAAAACGGTTATGTGCCTATAATTTTCCCCGTTGTTGATTGTATGTCAATAAAATATACAGCTATAATATTTTGTGAGTGTGAGGTTGAGAGATATGTAGCAAACGTCACTAAATTGCTGTTACGTGGTTTTAATACAGGTCATCATTTTGCCATCCTCAATTTGTTATAATCCTCGTTTTTACATTTAAACCTAACAATGCAAAAATATGTCGGCAAATAATTCTCTCTCTCTCTCTCTCTCTCTCTCTCTCTCTCTCTCTCTCTCTCTCTCTCTCTCTCTCATTAGTTACCTATTAATAAGACCGGATCACTTAATCTAGCCAGTTATGCATCTTTATGTTTAGGAAATATAATCACAATCAATATCTAAATAGCACAACAACGAATAAATTCAATACTGGTGAATCATACAAGGCGTGTGTCTTATCTTTATAGTTGTTATAGTGAGCTGTATAAAGAATAACACTGATATAGGTTATGTAGCTAGAACAGCACTTAGATAGGACAGTATTCTGGCATAATATTTGTATTCACACATACTGTGATTTCCACCCAACATATATTCTTAAGTACACATTTCCCAATGAAAAAAAAAATACTTTGAAAATTCCTGGATCCATATAGAAATCTTGATTACCACAAAAAATAACTATTTATTAGCAACATTTCCTGAAATTTTCATTCAATTGCAAATAAACAGACTAAAGAATCCGGTTAAAACGTAACTGAGCTTGGTGGAGATAAAGGTCTACATATAAAATCCACGCTTGAGGAGATATGGAAACCCACGCAAATCCAAAATGTAATATAATAAAAACCATATGATGCTTTTATGTGTCATTACTACTGGGTTTATATTCAGCTAGTTGGTGTGTATCAACAGTATAATATCTTCCTCATCTACCTGATCAACATATAAATTGACATGTCATCCCATCTAATAACTCGTCATATTAATATAATCCACCTAATGTGAAAGATGGAAAACATTCTTTATAACTTTTCTGGCGGTCATATCTCAGATACTAATAATTTGAGGATAAGAAAGTGATACTGAGTAATTTCAGTATTATGTGAACATCATAGTGTAATTTTAAAGTTTACCATATATACAGATGGTTTTCTTTAAATTTTACATTTTCTTCCACCTCTCATTCTCTCTCTCTTCCCCTCTGGATTTCCTATGACGTCACGGTGGAGGTGCGCGGAGGGGGGGGGGTGCTCAACATACCTTATAGTATTCGTTTTACCTTAGGAGGCATAACGCTTGACGCTTCGTAGCTCTGCCAGTGCAGCTTTTCCTAGACATTTTTCTTCTTGTTTTCTTTCATAAATATATTTCTTCATTGTAAGGTATGATTTAAAATCTGAATTACCCCATGACAGATTATCCCAAATGACAAGTTTTAATACTGTGTGCCTACTTTTTTTATAATATCATGAATAAAAAGACACTGTGAATTGTTAGGTGGCTGGCATGTATACCACGATTTGGGAGGGTCTACAGAAGTGAAGACAGGTTGAAAGTATAGAAGGCAATGCTTTGAACATAAAATACAAATGCTTCTTTTATGCCAATTTTTAATGTAAACATACTCTTCAATATATTCAACGTAAAAATCTTAGTAAATTTACAATGAATTTTAAAAAGCGAAATATCAAAGAACTCTCCCTTTCTTATATTTTCTCTAAAATCAAACGTCAAATGTCATTTTAACTTGACTTTTAATGTAAATTTTGTCCATAGTACATTCATTCTGAGTTTCTGTTAATCTACATTTTTTTCGTAATTGCATCATCAACGCGTGACGTTTTATATTCAGTCCCAAAATAGTAATAAGGTTTTCTTATCTATTCACCTCGTTTTGCGAATAACGACCGAAATGTCGAAGAAAAGTTCATTCAAATAGTAAAATGCACCGTAGAGAAATACTACGTCCGAGTTATGTCCTATAGGATCAGGCATGTAGTTCAACAGAGAAATATTATCAGGCTCAAAATTATAATGAAATCTTTTTTTTTTTCTGGCTATATCACAGATTTTTTGTCGAAGAAAAACTTTTCTTCGACATTTCAGTCGTTACCCGCAAAACGAGTGAATAGGAAACCTTATTATCATTTTTGTATTGAAGACTATAAACCTATATTGGCGTCACGCGTTGACTCACTGGGATTCGAACCCCCTACCCCTGGCTTGTCGCCTCCAAACATGGCATTCTATCCCGCCTAGGTACCAGTGTCAGTGTCATTGAGCAATAATTTCTAAGTGTTTACAGTTTATGGCACAGATATTCAACCTCTGTTTGCCCATCGCCCACTCTTTCTTATTCTGAGATTACAACATGCCATTGCCCACCATTTATCAGATACCAATGCGTCTCTGATGCAACGCATATAAAACTTGTGTTTGATACTAAAATGAATAAACAAGTTAATAAACAAATCAACAAATAGATAAACAGATTAAAAAAGATAAATAAAAACACTTTGTATATCCAATTATTGTCTAAAAGGTTTTTATCAGAAATCAAAATGTTTTAGTAATGCCTTCATACGCTCTTTATTTCCCAGTACGTTCTACCACCCACTTAAAAGAGAATATCGTCCATATTAAAGAAACTTGGTCTGAAGGAAACTCCCTAATCCGACGTCGGAGCAGATCACGTCCAAAGGGAGGTCAGGTCAGGTCAGGTCAGGTCAGGTCGCTCGTCATATAACTCTCGTACCGTTATCAATCTCCATACATCAGACCATATGACTTAACACTGTAAAAGACATATCCATATGTCTTCTTAGGATTAAGGGGTAGAGACCCACATAAGTTGTAATCTTATAAATCATTAAAAAAAAATATCAGAGGCAAAATCCCCCTTTTATACACGACTGCCATTTCATTTGCTAACGGACTTCTCTTCCCCTCCCACAAAAACTGACCCCGCGTGACCGGGTGTTTTGTCATATGTAGGCCATAGTCCATTCAGTCCATTACCAAACCAATCGGACGACAGTTGCGTTCACACAAGACGTTCGTTGAAGAGATGAACTCGCAAACTCGTACTCTGATGAATGAAATAGTTCGAAATTATCTAAAACAAAATCCACGGAAGTTATTCCATTCTGAATTATATTTTCACGCAACCAGAAGATATTTCTCCCGTCTTTTCTGGGCTGTCGTCGGGCGATTTCATTCAAGTTATGCTACGAAAGTTAATGAAGTTGTGACCAGCAAACCCAGTATTCTGGTCACAGAACCAGAAGATGCGTTTCGTAAATTCTATTTTCATTTTCCCGAATCAATACAATCGTTTTAAAAGAGAATACATGGATGCTGGATGGGTGGAGGTTGGGTGGATGCCTTGGCAGGATTATTCCCTTATAAGGGGGAAGAACCCTTTTGATAGATAATTAATCATCATTATCATCAATTATTGTAAATCATTATTGCTGTTATTGTTGTTGTTGTAGTTGTGTTGGTTTTGCTGTTGCTGTTGTTGTTGCTGCTGTTGTTGTTGCCGTTGTTGTTTTTGTTACTATTATTATTGATATTATCATTATTAGCATCATCATCATCAGTAGTTGTAGTAGTAGTAGTAGTAGTAGTAGTAGTAGTAGTAGTAGTAGTAGTAGTAGTAGTAGTAGTAGTAGTAGTAGTAGTAGTAGTAGTAGTAGATCTCAAACTAGCTTCTAGATAACATACCAAAGTAGTTTTTACCATGTAGATAAGCTAATATATCATTATTATTATTATTATTATTATTATTGTTATTATTATTATTATTATTATTATTATTATTATTATTATTATTATTATTATTATTATTATTGTTATCATTATTATTATTATTGTTATTATTATTATCATTATTATTATTATTATTGTTATCATTATTATTATTATTGTTATTATTATTATCATTATTATAATTATTATTACTATATCATCATCATCATAATTATTATCATTATGACAGATAATTAATCTTTGTGAGGATTTTTCTTTATTTGTCAACTGCCGCTGTAAATAATGTCAGGGTTTTCTTTAGTACTCTTTCTTCCCGATTCTACAATAAAATTATTGTCTCCTGTGACTTTTACTGACGCCTGACTCGACCTAGCACGTACATTAATTTCCCTTGACATTCCACCGCGGTATCACGGTGTAGCCAGGATTTCTGTAAATTATTGCCTTTGGATTAGAATTTTATGGTGACCTAAATCATTCCTTTTGCATTTCAGCGCTACCTACGTACCTATCTACTGTACATATCACCATAATTATCATCATCATCACCATTACCACCATCATCATCATTAGTATCATCATCATCATCATCATTATCATTAGTATCATCATCATCGTCATCATCATTATCATTAGTATCATCATCATCGTCATCATCATCATCATCATCGTCATCATCATCATCATCATCATCATCATCATCATCATCATCATCATCATTATTATCATTAATACCTCGAAAAGGGGATTTCGATACACCTCGTCTACACCAGCACTTGACTCTGAAGTGGCCTTCTGCGGAATTTTATTTCATCTATTAATTCATTTTTCTTTTCGATTATTTTTGTCCTCTGCACCCGTTTCACCGAATGCCAAAGTGTCATTCATTCCCTATTAACAAGTTTGTCTTGCTCAAAAATCAAGTATTTCTTTATTGTTAATCTAATCTATGACATCTAAAAAGTGTGATATCTTGAAAATTATGCATATTGTAGAATCTGAAGAATTGCAGTTTATGTAAATATCAGTATTCTGGCAGTTTGAGTATGAAAATGTATGATCCCAACATCTAAAGCCTTAAAATTCTCTTTCTCTTACGAAGAACTTCCCCATCCCAGAGTTGAATGTATTACCTAAGTCAAAACAAGAAAAAAAAAATTCTACTCACCGTGCTTCTGTAGACGTCTGGGTGAACACGCCCGGGGCTCTGCAGCCCAAGATGACGGCCTTTGATCTTCGAGACGACCTTGTCGTGGAGTCCAACATTGCGGAGAAGCTGTGTAGGAAAGGCGAACTTGGAGCTGGTCGTGGCCGAAGGATCCCTTGTACGCAACGCGGATCCCTCAGGCGACGACGAGAGGGCCGGGGTGGCGAGCCCCCTGCGGAAGCCCTCGGCGAAAGACTGTGTCAGCGGGTCGGAGGGCCTGGCGCGGAAGGGCGCACATGACATCACTGGGTCGCAGCTGAGGAACATCAGCAACACGAGAGTCACCTTGGTGACAACACGTGATAACGTCATTCCTGGAAATAGAAAAAAAAGTGTTGGTTAGTCTGCGATCTCTCTCTCACACACACACAGACACACGCTCACACAATTAATTTTCAAGGACAAGGTACAAGTGTCAGGAAGTAATTACGGATTTTTTTTTAAGTTAAATGCAATCAATTAAGACTCCTACCAACTTAGGAGACAATGGGTGACAATGAGATATAATAGCAAAGGACCAATACCGACAAAGGATACAGAAAAAAATTATAAGAATATGTAAATAAAAAAAAACAGCTGAGACGTCACGGCATATTGTTTACGTGTTTATCTAACCGAGTCTCAGAACTTCGAAATGTACAACATTCCGTTGCTTCCGCGTGAAAGTAAGTACATCTGATTCCATTCACGAAGGACTCTCACCACCTGTTACGACAACCAATTTGAATGTAGAAAA
>NC_134792.1:41262400-41279900 GCF_046742065.1 Oratosquilla oratoria | reverse complement strand
ACACAACAACAAAAACTACATCTGCATCGTAAAATATGTGGTGTAGGTCAGTATTTATGTCCACGTTATATTTATGAATGAATCTTTCACTAACACTCGCTTACTTTTGTGGTCAGATGAGCTCCTTTGTCCACTCAAAAAGGTTATCCTCTTGCGGTGGCGTGTCCCCTGCAGTAGGTCAGGTCACACTAAATACTCGTCGCATCCAAGATGTCGACATTCGTATTCAGTGTGTCGTTGTATCCATTTTTGTTTGTTATTGTAATCGAATTACACTCTGGATATAAATTTAAACCTCCTTTTTCTTTTAATCCTCCGAATGAGTATCTAGTTAATCAGACTTGAATCACAATGGGCACGAAGAGATATTTTGTTATATGCCGGTATTTGAAATAGCGGCAGTCTTCCTTACTAAATGAAAAATAGATATTGATAATCAAACTAATAAACAAACATATAGATGAATACATGAATAAAATAAATTATTTAATCGATTGTCGTAGAAGGTTTCAATTATAAAAGCGCCGCTGCTTTTATTCGCTTTGGACAAACGTCTTAATTCGCTAGCGACTAAAACCATGAATTCGCAGCGTCTGTTTGATGCTGCCACAGACTTAGCATGTTCAAATTTAACTCTCGCGTCTAGCATTTCAGTAGCGAATAAAGAAGCTAGCCAGTAATGAATAATTTTCATTTGTTCTGAAAACCATAATTTTGTAGATAGCCGTTCTTCCCGTTCAAAACACTCGTTAAATTACGAAATATACAACATAACACATTCATGATTCCAAAATCACTCCTGTCGATGAAATTTTACTTTTCAACATCAAGCTGATCGGATACGCGTTTGGACCGAAAATTATATTCGTACTAACTGTAGTTCTTTTTTAAAACAAATTACGAAATACACAACATCACACACTCGTATTTACAAAAACAAATTCGCATATGTCAGCTTTTTTTCTAATATTCAGTCGATGAAAATACTAAATATGCAGATTATTTTCACCAGCCACGTTTCTGTTGGACTGTTTAGGGTCACCGCTAAGTTCGGACTGACAACAGCCCACGTTCTGGCGGGACCGCTTCTCATGTTAGGCTCCGCCCCCTCTTCATCTCGCACAGCACCTTCAAGCATCATCAATGTTGTTGCGCCAAGAGGAAAGCGGAATTTGCACACTGTTTGTTCCGTTAGAAGATACCCACACTCCTCCTGTCTACACAAGTCGTTGAGTGTAATTTACAAACCAAGCTCAACTAAATATTGTAGACAAGATGACCTTGAGTGAGAATGGAAAGGCGTGGAGAGTGCCAGTGTGGAGTGTCCCTCAATTGTTGACGTATCCAAGTTTGGTTAGCAATGGTATGTACGGGGTCCCCCCCCCCCATACACGAAGAACCCACAACCTGTTCAAACATTGTTTTGCCAAAATTGTTGGGATTCTTTGGATGGTAACACAGTCATACAATCAAATCATGATTTTCAAGTGGCTACAGTGGCACATTTTTTGTTTTCTGGCTACTCAGATAATTTTTTGACGATCCAGATGTTTGAGAATTGCTGAAATGCAACGTATACTGTTAGCACTTTTCCTTTTTTTCTGATTCGTCTTGTTTAGCAAAAACAACACTAGATATCAACAACGAATGAAAGTCTGCGTTGATACGAATACCGAGTCATATTTGCAAACGTTCTAGTTCCAAGGTCATACCGTGAAGGTTAAGAGGGCCTGAACCGTGCAAACTGGTTGCGTGGGATCATAAATAAGATCAAGACCATTTGCGAGTGGGGGCGTTCCAGGTGTGCAAACCCGAGAAAGCAAAGCTTCCGTGACCAACAGGAACGAACGAATCACAACTATGCTTTGTGATTCACACTGGTCTTCAATCATGCTCTGGACCCGTGATAAAAGCTAAGAGCTCGCGTAGTTCATTTCTCTCTCTCTCTCTCTCTCTCTCTCTCTCTCTCTCTCTCTCTCTCTCCCTCTCTCTCTCTCTCTCTCTCTCTCTCTCTCTCTCTCTCCTCTCTCTCTCTCTCTCTCTCTCTCTCTCTCTCTCTCTCTCTCTCTCTCTCTCTCTCTCTCTCTCTCTCTCTCTCTCTCTCTCTCTCTCTCTCTCGTACCTGAGAAAGATTGATGTATGGTAAGAGAGAGAGAGAGAGAGAGAGAGAGAGCTGTGTGAGTTGCGTGTATCTAGATCTAGAAAAGTCTTTCGACATGGTACGGAACAGTGGTATGGTCTCCACAGAAAGTGGGAGATATGAATAAAACCGAGATAATACAAAGAGCAACAACCAAAATAACTCCTATCCTTACAGGTAAATCATACAAGAGGAGGCTAGAAGCACTAGGCTTACCATTGTTAAAGGATCGAAAAGAAAGAGAAGATTTGATTACAGTGTTTTGAGCATTGATTGAAAACAGGGGGAGGGGTTGTAAGCTCCTTGTATAGCCTCGGGAACCAGACATGAATTTTAGATGAGGCATTGTAATTGGAGAATAATAGACAGGACCCCAGAAGACTAGTTCCCTTTCTGTATAGTACAGTTAGGGAAATGCAGTCGGCTAAATAAAAATCATCGGGTAAATACACACACACACACACACACAAACACACACACACACACACACACAAACACACACACACACACACACACACACTGTGGTTAGAGCTCTGGCCTGCCACTACGGAGGTCCGGGTTCGATCCTCGCCCGGGGCTGAAATAATATCAGTATCGCAGCGCTGAGGGGTGTTACTCCAACTCTCGTGGGCGGGGAGTTGGGTGTGTGTGTGTGTGTGCAAGGTCATAGCATTACCCATAGATCGGACCTACGAGCTCTGAGCTCTCTTCCAGGAGGGAAATAGCTGTCGATCACGAGTCCAACACGTGATCCAAAGACCAAGTGAATACACACACACACACACACATACACACACACGAGCACAAACACTCACTTATCCCGTTAGCAATATTGCAAAGCCTTTATGCTCTGAGCAAGGCGCGAACTCTAATCTGCAGCCTTGGCACCTCTTGATGCTAACCACTACTACACCAACAATCCGTGACAGTGGTTGAAAGCAGTCGCAACTACAACACTTTGTGGCTTTTTGGTTGGAGCAGCATGAAGGAATTCGGGACACTGTCATAATCTACATAACCAGTACAAGAGCTTATACAAATTATTTAACACACGTAGGTCAAAATTTCTGTTCTGTATATTATTATAAATATAATCAATAAATCTTATTGTGCCAATGTAACAACTAGATATACAGAGTAGGATGAATATTTATGTTGTACCTTAAAAGAAAGTATAATATCATGCTTTTGTTGAAGAGGTGTTCGCCATAACTGATGACTTTATTGGAGAACTTATCCACTCTACAGAAATTATAAATAAAAAATAGAGCTTTATTTGTTCATTCATTGACTTATTTACTCAGTGGTAACTACTACTGTTTATTCTTCACCTCAAGACATTTCAGAATGATGAGTCCAAGTTATAGGTAAAACTCATTTCCCGTTTTGGTTGTTTGGTAAGTAGTTTGTCTAACTACACATGAAGATCCTAAGTTACTACCTAATGACCCACTTTCCCAATCCCGCGCTCATGACCCAAAACGTGGTCAACAGCTTTTTAACCCCTGCGGTCGCCATGCTCTCAAATTAGCATCGAAATTTATATAACTCTAATAAAACTGACCCATGACCCAACCTTACATTATATCATTTACTTGGATCTTAATTATCTGTCTTTTACTTTTCCATTGCATAAAAACCAGTAGTATACAAAGAGGAGTGTGGATAAAACTAGTTGGCTCACGGACATGATTGAGGTGCATGACTGGAATCACACGGTTAAAAGGGTTAGGAACCACTGTGGGGCACATATGGGGGCCGGGGCACGAGACCCGCCTCGAAACTCAGAAACACTTTATACCAGTGGTTCCTCAATTGGGTGATGTGTCCCTCACACACCCAAAGAAAGCGGAAGTAATTACCGAGGGTAGCATGAGGGGATGGATGTCAGATCAAAGAGCAGAAAGCGGGACTTTACTTAGATATATATATAATTTAATAACGAATTTGGTCGAAACACATTTCTCATTTTAATTACTGGACGATTTATTTATTCCACTTTTTGACAGAGGAAGTAGTGCGTGGAACCATAAGATAAATAGGAGAAGGGGGCTCGCGGTGGTAAAAGGATAAAGAGTTGTTTTTCACCTCACTACTTCCTTCAATTGGACAATAGTGAATGACGCTTTGAGACTTATCTATTTGAGTTTCATAGGTAAACGCCGGCAGTTGTGGCAGATGAAACACCATATGAGACGATTTTTTTTTTTACATTTCTATATTAATTGATATATATCCATATCGATTTGTATAAATACTTTACACACACGCGCACACACACACACACACAGCTTTCCACATAGAGTGGTGGACACTTGGAACAAACTGGACAATGAAATAGTGTGAGCAAAAACCACTCATGAGTTAAAGAGCAAACTAGACACTGCGAGATACAAAGACGGGACATTACGAGTGTAGCTCCCCTTCCCGCACAATACAACTAGGTAAATACACACACACACACACACACACACACATATATAATATATATATATATATATATATATATATATATATATATATGTATATATATTATATATATATATATATATATATATATATATATACATATGTTCATTCATTTTATTAATCAACGCCTTTTGCTTGTCGGGACTTCGTCAAGTATCAGATAAAGTATTATTGAAAAAGGCTTCGCCCTTACATAGTATAACCTCTGGTTTACGAGTGTACACTACACAGTTGTTAGCTTAATCTCATCCTATATTACATGTCTTGAGGCATACATATACACACACACAAACAATTATACATAAAAGCACAAGTACGGATATATATATATATGTGTGTGTGTGTGTGTGTGTGTGTGTGTGTGTGTGTGTGTGTGTGTGTGTGTGTGTGTGTGTGTGTGTGTGTGTATGTGTGTGTGTGTGTACACACTCATACAGGCATACACATATATGTATATGCACACACATACAAGTCTACACATTAATATATACACACATGCAGGTAAACACATGAATGCATATACGAATACAGGTATACACATGAAAGTATGTAAACATGCAGGTATACGCATGAATATATACACACATACAGGTATACACATGAATGTATACACACATACAGGTATACACATGAAAATATACACACACACAGGTATACACATGAATATATATACACACATACATGGAAATGTATCGATATACAACCATTATGACTCAAAAAAGTTACCCGAAGAGATCTTCCTCGTCCGAGGAGATGGTGTCAAATTTTTGCAGGAACAACGATCAAGAGCAGCTGGGAAATTCGACTTGTTGGACTTCACAACTCTCTCGATTGGACACTACTTCGTCCCTCTCTCTCTCTCTCTCTCTCTCTCTCTCTCTCTCTCTCTCTCTCTCTCTCTCTCTCTCTCTCTCTCTCTCTCTCTCTCTCTCTCTCTCTCTCTCTCTCTCTCTCTCTCTCTCGCTCTTAAAGAAGAAGGAGGAAGAGGAGGAAAGGGAGGAGGAAGAAAAACAAAGAAGAGGAAGGAGAATAAGAAGAAGAACAAGGAGAATATTTCCTGGATGCTATCCCATATCGAAAATTAACTCATGACATCGGAGACACTAATTTCAAAGTGGAGGGTGTGCCCAATCATTCGTATCAAAAAAGAAAAATAAATGAATAAAACAAATGAAAATAAATAAATGAATAGTTAAATAGATAAATAATTTAGAGGCTTTAGACCAAATACCAGCGGACGTCGCCTCTCCGACGTTGTGCCACCACACACCGGTCACGACCTGGATTGAGTCCCCCCCCCCCCAACACACACACACACACCGACAAACTTGACCTGGCAACGTGCGACTGAATCATTCCGTAAGGAAAAGGTCACACGATGAATTCACATACAACTTCCATCCGAGAGAGGTACTCAGTGATGCGGAAATGTACGTAAAATCACACTTGCCTATAAGATCAGCTTTTTAAGTGCGAGTGCATGTTGGTACGGTGCACGTACTTCATTTTGAGCTACTTCATCCAACGTCCTTTTTAGACTAGACGTATCCATCTAGGTCTTGGAAGTTCATACAGTATTTGGTGTACAGGTCAACGGCCCCGTCACTATAGTAACGTACTTCTTATTTCTCTAGTTAATGCCAGAGAGCGTTAATGTAGTTCGGTGTGGTGTAGGTTACATATCTTATTTTGGCTGATGCTAGACAATTCTATTCAGTTTGGAGAAGTCATCCTACCGAAGGAGTGGAGGTTACTTCGAGTAAACCCTTCGTTAGAGTGTTACATCTTTTACACTGGCTAGCACCAGGTGATTTTGTTAAGTTTAGGTTTAGAACTCACTCGATCAAAAGACAATGCTACTTGAAAATTCTCATTCCTGGGTAAACACGGACCTGGATTAACTCCCCTTGAGCCTTTTACTGCCGTCACGCATTGGCCTGGGTACAAACCACCTTCGTATAACCACCGACCTTCTTATGACCTCCCTAAAATACAGTGAACCAACATCCGGGTGTCAAGGATTCGCGATGGGAGAGTCATCATGTCCCACCCGGGAGCATCCACTGAGTAGCCAAGCCTTTGTCTTCGAATCTATTGTTTAATACATAGCCAACTGATGAAATGATAATAATCTTCTTCGAAACACGGACACAAATACAATCACTGCATGACATTCGATGGAGACAAAGACCACACAACCCTATCCTGGTTGCGAAATGAACGAAATCCTGCAGTGTCAATGGAACAGGAGGTCCGGACCCAACCAAAACAATAACATTGACAAGGTTCTCCAAAACCAAAGAGACACAGAGGCTCTGGGCGAAACAACAACATCGTTGACATTGATGGAAGGTCAGTGTGATTTGGTTATTCTTTTGATCGAGCGTCAAGGCCAAATGCACGGGCCACGGTTGGTAATGAAACACGAGGAGCTCGAGAGAAACGGGTTTGTCGGCGGAAAGGTGGAGGTCTAGTGCGTCGCGGACCTATTCTTCGCCGGACGCCTGCGCGAGAACGTAAGAACATAAGAATGAAGGAGACTGCAAGAGACCATAAGGCCTACACTCGGCATTTCCATGTCACTCAGGTCATGGTAACGTTTTTTTTTCATTGCAGGGAGCATTAATGGTTAGGTTAGGTTAGGTTATGTTAGGTTAAGTTAGATTTGGTAAGGTTAGGTCAGGTAAGGTCAGGTTAGGTTAGGTTAGGTAATGAAAAAACGTTGTCATGACCTGAGTGATGGCGCAGAGTCACTGGGGAGCACCCCGGACCCCCATCGGTCATCGCGTGCGCGGGGTGGGGGTGGGGGTGATTCTACAACTGTTATCTAATCTTCTCTTAAAACAACCAATTGTTTCAGTGTTCACTAAATGGTTGCTAAGTCTATTCCATTTGTTAACACTCAGATGGTAACCCAGTTTTTTCCTATTTCCTTAAACCGAGGTATGAGTACAGTACGTACAGCCCAATGGACACCCCCCTCAAGAACAGTCGTGGGTAAAAGTCTTGAAACATCCTAAGGGTATTATTATCCAACTACAAATTTTCTTGGTAACTATTGGATAAATGTTTTTCTTGCAATATTCACCTTACAGTAAATTATGCTTCCTACAAAAAAAAAAAATAATGTATATATATATATATATATATATATGCATATATATATATATTATATATATATATATATATATATAACAGTATATATGTATATATGTATATATATATATATATATATATATTTATATATATATATATATATATATATATATATATCACAGGTGAGAAATGTAGTAACACATTTGTAAATCACAACTAAACACCACAGTCGGACGAAAGAAAAAGTTGCGTAAGCGGAACTATATATTTCGATTGCTACCTGCAATCCTCTTCAGTGGTACTACTGAAGAGGATTGCAGGTAGCAATCGAAATATATAGTTCCGCTTACGCAACGTTTTCTTTC
Organism: Oratosquilla oratoria; assembly: GCF_046742065.1. NCBI lineage: Eukaryota > Metazoa > Arthropoda > Malacostraca > Stomatopoda > Squillidae > Oratosquilla > Oratosquilla oratoria. Next base: position 41,271,830 of record NC_134792.1, on the reverse strand, counting down.
GTCCGACTGTGGTGTTAGTTGTGATATATATATATATATATATATATATATATATATATATATATATACATATATAGATAGATAGATAGATAGATAGATAGATAGATTAGATAGAGAGAGAGATAAACAAATGGATAAATGAATGAATAAATATAAATAAATAAATTAAAAATAATTGAATAGATAAATAACAAATACATGATAAACAAATAAATGAATAAATAAATAAGAATTAATAAATAAATAAGTAAATAAATGAATAAAAGCATAGGTAAATAAATGAATGGATGAATGAATGAATAAATAAGTACTCAACAACCAAGGATACATCTATTGGGCGGGTCACGACTCACGGGTTTTGGCCTCCACTTTTCCACTTGACTTCCTTGTGCTCATTCATGGTTTGTTTCCGTCTGCCACCAGGCATTTCTATTCAAGTGAGTGAACCTCCCTCCATAAACACACACACACGGACTCGTAAACTTCAGAAATTACAGTAACACTCGGGCAGATTTCTGCAATACCTGAAGTCACAATAAAGGTAAAACAATTGATCATATGAAATACGGAGGCACTTCACATAGGTTACCAGTAACTGGCACCTGCCTAAGACACAAGCCACTGTAGTGCTTATAAGTGAAGCCGACTATACCGGTACATCACTTAACAAAGTTCTTCAAAATATCGAGCTAAACATATTATGCAGTGGTTGTTTGAGTTTGATGGTTACTGAAACCTCCAAATTAACAAGTATGACTTAAAGTGTTCTTAGTTATGTCGACCTTGTCATGAGGACAAGGTGTGTCTGGTGTCTTCAGAACTAGTCCACTGCATAAAGAAGTGATTCGAGTAAGTTATTCATACTCGCATTGAAACCAACCACTGGCGCTGGTGGCCTGGATCTGATGACAAACTGTATTGTCGTGACCTCATGATAATTTGATAGTGTTCATTTGTCTATTTACCTAGCATCCTCATTAGAAATGGCAGAAACAGTAATAATGGTAGTATTGATAGCCTAATATTAACAGTGGTAGTAGTGGTAGTGGTAGTAGTAGTAGTGGTAGTGATGGTGGTGGTGATAATAGAAGTGGTGATGACAGTATCATCATCATCTTCATCTCCATCATTATCATCATTACTTCTAATCATGAATATTATGCAATTTTCTACAATCTCAAGTGTATTCGGAGTGAGAGAAAGGAAGGAGAGGAAGTTATTTACGATCCTTTCACATTTTCAAGTAAAAGGAAAAGTATTTGACATATGTTACAGGCATAAGTGTGTTTATGGACGCTTACGCGTGCGCACGCACACACACACACACATGCGCGCATTGAGAAAAAGTTGACTTAATTGCGGTGTTCAGGTCACTGAAGGGAGTGGACAAATCTGAGAGATTTCTTAATTTGGGAAGGACGGACGGGGGAGGGGGGCATTACAAAATCATGGGCGCAAATTGAAAAGACAATATGCCTGATGGACGTTATGAAATACAGCTTTCCATACACATGTGCTAACTACTGGAATAATATAGAAGATAATGTTCCCCAAACTAAATCCAAACGCAAATCTAAAACTAAGGAGATAGAACAAACATACAAGCCATGAAAATCAAATTAAGGATTCATCGAGATCCTTTCAGTATTCAACAGGTTTTCCCCCTCAGTTGAATGAAATTACTTGACAGCATCTAGGAGAAAAAAAAAACCGCAGGTCGTGAGAGTGAACCAGTATGGTCCAGCCGACTCAGACTACATTGAGGCCCATAGTCATTCTCTCACACCCATACTCCACGTGTACTTCTCACCCAGCATACAACCTTCACAATGGTAGTACTGATCTCAGACCGATCCTGCAGCGATCTACTTTGTACCGGGCGTGGATAGGGGTTGGGTGAGGAGTTAACCAAGACTGGCTCTGACCCACTTCGTTATCGAGAAGGTGCTACAGTGATAAACCAAATGGCCTGACGGCAGCCAGAACGAAAGGAGAGGTGCCATGAGAGAGAGTGAGTGTGAGAGAGAGAGAGAGAGAGAGAGAGAGAGAGAGAGAGAGAGAGAGAGAGAGAGAGAGAGAGAGAGAGAGAGAGAGAGAGAGAGAGAGAGAGAGAGAGAGAGAGAGAGAGAGAGAGGGGGGGGGAGAGGGGAAGAGAGAAAGAAAAGGAGATAGAGAGGAAGAAAGAAAAGGCGATAGAGAGAAAGAAAGAAAAGGAGAAAGAGAGAGGAATCTGACCTTGCCCTCATATACACGTGCACATCCATACCTGACCTACTACTACTCCAGACGGACGGACACCTGACCGGCTTCCACACCACCGACCGACCGAGCCAAACGGACTACTCTACTGACCTTGACACCCGCCAACCCCTACAATAAAAACTCAAAAGACTAACTATTCACAGAATGTAGGCTCACAATACATACACTCACGAAGCATAAACTCAAAAGACAAAAACTCGCAAAACATGAACTCACAAGACAATAACTCGTTTGATAAAAGCTCACATCTTTAATGATAAAAGACAAAAGCTTACCTAACCTCAACAACAAAAACTCAAAAGACAGAATGTAAGCTCACAATACATACACTCGCGAAGCATAAACTCAAAAGACAAAAACTTGCAAAACATGAACTCGCAAGACAAGAACTCGTTTGATAAAAGCTCACATCTTTAAAAGACAAAAGCTTACAATGTTTTTAATATACACAATTACATATGTAACAGACTAAAGCAACACAGATATCTAGTTCTCCCTTTCCATGATAACTTGGTAATACTTGATCATGTCTTTGCTGGATTTAATATCAATCATTTTTTTTAAGAATATCAGCATTAAAAGACTCCCCATTAAAAAATCCCCGGAAAACAACGTAAATGTAAGTGTTATGAAAAATTTTCATCGACCAAATAAGAAAATGGACTTTTTAACATAAACATAGTATCATAATAGACCATATTCAGTTGTGTCTTGTGCATGTTAGAATTTTTAACCACGATGTAAACTGTATCTTATGATTTTGTGTTCAACTGGAATAAAATTTTAATCCAGTCATATTTTTGTTTATTTAACTATGAATATGAGTTTTTATAAGTTGAACAATTTAATAATCAAGAATTTTCTTGAACAACATTCAAGAGCTCCAGGAACGCCATTACCATGGCAGACTTTTTTTATTAGTTCTTGTGTAGCCTCTCGTTCCTTACCTTGCCTATTTTTCTGCATTTATATTGTCACGTTTATTTGTTCTGTGCAACCTGAAATTATCTCAAAAGCGAAAACCTCCGTTTTTCCTTTTGTTTTTTCCTTGAGTAAATTGATTTGCATAAGTACATATACAATATACACATACGCGCAGGCCATAAGCCAATAAGATCGCCATGAATTATACTCTACTTAACTACATTTCTCCCTGGTAAGTGGACTACCACGGAAGATGAGGAGCATACGTCAGAAGGCGCTGAACAGTCGGCCGAAGCCGTCACCTTTGTTTTATACACTTGGACTGTTGGAGCATGTAGCACCCACTGCTCGGAATCGGAGAGGAGTGCGGGATTCGAACCCACAACGAAGGGATTGTGAGACCACCACGACTCCGATGACGTCCCCAGCACACGGATGGAGCTGGCTCACAAGGATGTAGATTATATTAAATCACCCATTGATAATAAAATGATAAATACTGATGTTTTAAGCTGATTATCCTATTTTAACTTGAAGATAAGTTACTGAGAAGACTAGATGTCCACAATTATTTTTCAAATGAAGACTAATTGTCAGAAGACTAATTAGTGGAGGACTAATTGTCCAGAAGACTAAATATCCGAAGACTAAATGGGTGTCTCTCATCCTGGACAGCATAAGCATGTTGTGGTATATGCTCCCGAGAACCAACATCTTCACTTAGAGCAGTCTGACACTTGGTACATGGATAGTAACTATTCCATGAGTATAAGAGGAGCAGTTCTGCGATACGTGCCCATCTTAAGCCGCGTCCACACTTGTTGCATTTCCACGTATCGTATCATCTTTGCAACGGGGTTTTGTACCCACTTGTTGCGTATCCGCCTGCTGTATACGGATACGCAACAAGTGGGTACAATACCCTGTTGCACCGTATCGTATCACTAGGTGGTACGCAAAGATGATACAATACGTGGAAATGCAACAAGTGTGGACGCGGCTTTAGACGGCCGGCGATCTCCTATGTAAATATAACTACTAAGACCGATTTCAAACAGGTGTTGGCAACCTAAAGATCATGAATATTTACCCCGACCCTCGTGAAGTTGTCATTAAGTTTGATTTAGTTCCTCACCAATTTCCAGAGGTGCGTCATTCACTTATCCTACAGTACGTGGAAGGAGAACCAAGACTTTGAGGAAGAATGAAATTGACTGCACCGATGACGATTGATGCCAAGTACTTCTGTGGAATGATTGATGGACTGACCATCTTTCAAGAAAATAAAGTGCAAGATGGCGTGGTCTATCTGAGGAGGCACACACGATGTAGAATGAAGGACTAAATGGACTTCTTCCATTCCGTGCACGTAAGCTGAACCTTCCGTCGTTGCAGCCTGGAGCTAAAATGTCTGACTTAAAAGGTAGCGACGGTGACGAGCCAACGCAAGAAGGCGCGTAGCTACAGCCGAACCCCGTCACCTTTGCCCTATACCATTTGTTCCCAAACTTTTTCAGCTTGTTACCCAGTTTATCACGTCACATTAAACATGTTATCACCTTTCACAAAATGTTGTCAACATTGATATATGGATAAATTAAAACACAGAGTTATTTTCGTTTGTCTATTGTATCTGAACATTGTGCATCTCTAATGACTATTGCCAAAGATGTCAAGAACATCAATGGGATTGATGGAGTTGCATACTTGAAGCTAATTGAGGAATTCTTGGTTTCTTGATTTTCAGAATTCTTAACTTTTTTTTCTGTCACCCCTCTATTACCCCCCGAAAAAAAAATTAAATTGCCTCCAGGGGGTAATTTACCCCCAAGTTTGGGAACCACTGCCCTATACACTTGGACTGTTGGGGCAGGTAACAGTCACTGCTGGGAATCGGAGAGGAGTGCGAGATTCGAACCCATAACTAAGCGAGTGCGAGACAAACACGCTTCCGATTACGATACCAGTGCACAAAAGATATATATGATTCCATATGAAATAACAGATATGATATAAGAGATATGAACTATTATCTCCTTTTTCGGTTAGGCTGTTAGTTAATACCGTATCACCTACCAGCATAGTTACTCGTATGCCTTTCTTCACAAATGAATCAATTGAAGAATCAATTAAGTGATAAATGAATAAGCATGTGTATGGATTATACATAGAAAATTAAATGAAATAGAATTACTTGTTACCAAATATTTTCTGTTCGTGTGCCTTGGCCAGTAGTCCCCGACGAAGAAAACTCTGCCCCATTTTTCATATATTTATGATATCCATATTTAGTTTCTGTCTGCCTTTCTCACCCAATTGATGCTATCTCAGAATCGTGATGCATCTGGGAGTACTAAGCTCCAGCTTTCACAATATGTTCATGCTCCCGTTTATGATATTATGACCTCTTAAGAAGACCCGTGACCTAGGGGGAATCGGACGTAAGGCGGTTGCACAACGGGCGACAACTCAATGGGAAAAAAAAGGCGACCTAGTGCTCAATACCTAACCTAAGATGCTGAGCAACTGGACGCCTTTTCATTTTCTGACCACGGCCATCGACTTGCCTAACAGGTCACTCAAAGAAGAAATTTTGTAATGCTGTCTATAATGAGTGAGTGCAGTGCACTGTCTCGCATCTGTACGGGTACTTACCCTATGATCATGTGTGTGTTACGACACTGGCCATCCATGGCAATCCTAATCTCCCCTTCCTCCTCATTCACTGCCACAACCACGACTGGCATATTGCAGTGTTCCCCAACAGCCAAACTGGTCTTCAAGAACATAAATCAGGCAACTGTGGCCACATCTGTGGTCCAGTAACAAACACAAGCACCTTAGTAACATGGATCTTACCAGATTATACTGTAGCCCACACAGACCAAAGATAGACGAAAGCATGAAATTAACTATATAATGATAACAAGCCCACTGGTAATATAAGTTTATCAAACAACAGATTCAACGGCCAAGTTGTATGACCAAGAATAGACGAAAACATAAAAATAACTAGATGATGAAAACAAGAACACGCGTAAGATAAGTTTATCAAATAACATGGTCAACGTAAAACTTACATCGTGAATAAAAAAAAGTAGATTACAGAGAAGCCGTAGGACAGCAAATCTATATAAAAAAAACAATATATCAAAAACATGTGATCATGAGCTTGACCCCCGATAAAGATTGACAATTATTTTTCCATAGGTTTCCCACCCCCTCTCTACAACGGCGAGTCTCAAATAAAAACGTAGACTACAGAGAACCCGTTGGACAACAAATCTATAAAAAAAAAAAAAAAAAAAAAACAGTACATCGGAAACATGTGATCATGAGTTTGACCTCTGATGATAACTGATAACTCATTGTTCAAGACATTTTTCCATGAGTTTCCGAACCCCTCTCTGCAACAGCGAGCATAAGATGAAAACGTAGACTACAGAGAAACTGTAGGACACCACATCTATAAACAGCAATTCATCGAATATAAGTGATCATGAGTTTAGCCCCCAATGATAATTGTTACCTGATTGCTCAATATATTTTTTCATGGCTTTCCCAAATCCTTTTTGGAATGGCGAGGTGAACTAGACCATCTAGTCCATATATTCAAGCTGATTTAACTGGTTTCAAAGTACACCCACAACTACAGACAGTCCAAGACACGGAAGACATTCCACTGTATGGTGGTAGTGACTGCATAAATTCTACGCACTCAATCTTTTAGCGACATTAGCAACACCCTCCCGGGCCAGAGTCACGCATCGTTGTTTTCTGGTTAGAGACTCCACTCTCACAAAAGGCTGCTGATCGATTCTGATTTCTATTACTCCTCTTTCTAATACCCCACCCTTATACCTTTCCCACTTTTAGATGATACCTCTTAGGCACAACATTTAACAGAAGGTAAGAAGCATTAGTTATCACGGGCAGAAGACAACTGCAAACTGAAATCTCACTATAAACACAGCTTTAACAAACCGGATAGGGCAACCGCGATTTAATACGAAAGTCATATCGTCCGCCCAGGAAACAGTACAATCCTGCAGTGCACTTACAAGATTGAACTCCAATATATATATAATATATATATGTATATATATATACATATATATATATATATATATATACATATATATATGTATATTTATATATACATATACATACATATATATATATGTATATATATATGCATATATATATATATGAATAAATATATATTTATATATATATATACATATATACATATATATGTATACATAAATATATATATATATGTGTATATATATATATATATATATATATATATATATATATGTATATATATATGTATATATATATATACATACATCATCCAAATATTATATACATATATATATTATATATATATATATATATGTATGTACATATATATATATATGTATATATATGTATATATGTAGTATATATATATATATATATGTATATATATACATATATATATATATATATATATATATATATATATATATATAAGTAATGGTATATGTGTAGATAAATAGGTATAATATAGATATGTATATGTGTGTGACCATATGTATGTAAACATATATGTATTTTTACATTTACCGATACTTACATGCATATTGTAGTATAGGCATACTTATATAGTATATGTATGTGTATGCTTATGTATATGCGTATATGTGCATGAATAACTGTAAATGTATATTTGGATGGAGGTTCTCCCTGAAATAGGCATTACTGAAAGTCACGGCAGTTACGGAATTAGAAATCTCTTTAAGTGTTTTTTTTTTCTCACTAAAGTTCGGAGTTCGGGAGAGAGTTAGTGTAGAAGCTGAACAAATGTCATGGCGATACACTTGAAAGGTGTAACAATGACGTTTCGATATATAAACCAATTTCAAGTAGTAAAATAAAAAAAAAGATGGGTAGAATATAATGAAAAAGATGTTGCGATTGAGAAATTTATATAGTCACTGGTTAAAGTCAAGGTTTGGTCAGACTCGGAGATTACTGGCAAGCAATAAGGGATGAACCACAGTAGGAAGTCACGAAGGGCAACTAGATCCTCACTGTGTGCGTCAACAGAGGGTCATTTATCTCTGTGACACAGATAACTTCAAGGATTGTCATTTTGGCTTAAAAAGGCAATTCTAGACATATGTATGTACGGACGTACAGGTATCTACATAAATACGTATATATGCATGTAGATGCATATGCATATCATATATATATATACATTATATATATATATATACATGCACATGTATATACGTATATATACATATACATATATATATATATATATATATATATATATATATATATATATACACACATATATATAAACTCAAGACTAAGACTCCTGTGTTTCCTATTCCGCTTACATCATATATATATATATATATATATATATATATATATATATATATATATATATATATATAATATTAAATATATATATATATGAATATTTCAAAGGGGCAATGGTCTTCGGACATAATGTCCGGACTCTTCATCACCAACCTATTGAAAGCTCATTTACCTCCTGACCTCACGTACGGAGTGAGCCGAGGGTAGAGACATCTTCCCATGTTCCCCTTTCTTTTGTTAAGGGTGCTACTTAAACAGCACGCTCTCTCTTAATTGTATCTACTGAAGAGGATTGCAGTTTGCAATCGAAATATATAGATTCCCCCTTTCCAGTCTTTTCTACTCCAACAGTGGTTTCTACGTTATTGACAAATGTGTGATTACATTTTTCACCTGTAATATATATATATATATATATATATATACTTCGAATAAAGAATAATCCTATATTTCGGCTATCAACTGTAGCCCTCTTCATGAAGAGGGCTACAGTTGATAGCCGAAATATAGGATTATTCTTTATTCGAAGTTTATTCTTTCTCCGACTGTGGGTTCCTGTGTGTTATATATATATATATATATATATATATATATATATATATATATATTTATATATATATTTTCGTGTGTGTTTGTGTGTGTGTGTGTGTGTGTGTGTGTGTGTGTGTGTGTGTGTGTGTGTGTGTGTGTGTGTGTGTGTGTGTGTGTGTGTGTGTGCGTGAGTGTGTGTGTGTGAGTGTGTGTGTGTGTGCGTGTGTGTGTGAGAGTGTGTGTGTGCGTGTGTGTGTGTGTGTGTGTGTGTGTGTGTGTGTGTGTGTGTGTGTGTGTGTGTGTGTGTGTGTGTGTGTGTGTGTGTGTGTGT
>NC_134792.1:41254900-41257400 GCF_046742065.1 Oratosquilla oratoria | reverse complement strand
AGGACGGAGACCAAAATTGTATCGTATATTCAAGGAGAGGGCTAACACCAGATATAGTTTGATAATTACCTCTGCAGTTTTATTCATAACCGTCCCAGCAATGAATCCTAATGCTCTGTTAGCTCTGTTCCGAGCGTTAATGCACTGTTTCCTGGATTTAAGGTCAGGACTCACTAACTTTCCTAAGTCTCTCTCGCACTCGGTTTTCTCTAAAAATGTGATATCTAGGCTATATCCGCTTTCTGGTTTGTGTAGACCTACACTGAACACACTGTACTTTGTCCATTTCCCATTTCACCAACCATGTGAATGATTTGTTTAGATATTCCTGCAGTATTCCGGCGTCTTAGGACCTGATTTGGCGTCCTATTTAATGTCGTTCGCAAACTTATTAACTTATTAACGTCACTTTTCTAGTAACACTTTCCCATTTTGATTTTATACCGTTAATGGTGACCCGCTGTTTTCTGCTACTGATCCATGCCCTAGTCCAATCAAACCCTTTTCCTCCTATGCTATGGACTTTATATAGTCTCTGGTATGTGTCAAATACCTTACTAAAGTCGAGGCAAATGATATCGTAACTAGCATTGTTATCTGACACCTTGTAGACATTAATGCAAAAAAATAGAATATTAGTTACATATGACTTAACCTTGGTGAACCCATGCACGAATGAAATTATATTTCTCGATGTACTCTCTGATTCTTTTAGCTATTACTGATTCTAGCAGTTTACCTATAACCGATGCCAAACTAATTGGCCTGTAGTACATCAACTGAGTGAGAGCGATGCTCAGGTTAAAGCTGAATGGAGGTAACATCACAATAGCAAAGAATACTTGAGCCGCCCTGGTGATCCGGTCTAGCGCCGGCATCGTGGACGGCATTGTAGAAAAAATGAAACAGATGTACAAAGACCCGGAAGCTGCTTGGTATTCAACGGACGTTCCACCCAAGGTTTAGCGTGGGGTGTCTCTGCCTCTCAAGGAAGGAAGAAAGTTTAGGCCTATTGGGCATACAAGAATGTGTTGAATCTGATTGATGTGCCCTTGGCTAATACCTCAAGAATAGTGATGATGCTAGCCTTAACAAGTATGGAAATATAAGATGATAAAACAAGAAAGAAGAAAGAGCACAAAGAAGACTGGGTAGTCAAGTTACATCCTGGGCAGTACCTCAGGGACATAAGCTCAAGGAAGTGAAAAGTCATGGCACTGGTTAAGTAGATGAGAGCTGAACATAGAAAGTGAAGGTATACTCCTGGGCGCTCAAGATCAAGCATTACGGACGCGTTATATCAAGGCAAATATCGATGGAACAAACAGAATGTGTAATGAGAAGAACGAGACTTTCATTCACGTCATCACTGGGTCCTTACACTTGGCAGAGAAGCAGTATAAGAGAAGGCACGACACCATTGCACGAAAAATTTATTGGAGCCTGAGCAAGAAACACCAGCTCCCTTTAGGCACAAATGGTATGAACACACACCAAAATGCGTGGTAGAGAACAAGGCGAAGATCCTTTGTGACCAGAAAATCTTCACCGACTTTTTGACTTCCCTTAACACTTTCTCAGTGCACGTCGACCAAATATAGTCATGGTTGACAAAGAAATAAATAGAGCGTACTTGATCGACGTCGCGGTCCCATGCAGTAGGAGAATTAAACAAAAAGAAAGAGAGAAGCTCTACAAGCACACAGATCTGAGTATGGAACTGAGAAGGCTCTGGTAGATGCCCGTGGAGGTTGTCCTGATTGTGATTAGAACGTAGGGCGATCACTTCGAGAGGAACTTGGGGATCGTGCAGTGACGAATAACACCTGAGTTATTGCAGAGGAGTGTACTACTTGGCACAGTGCACATTCTGCGAAGGGTGTTTGGACTCCCGAGATTTACACCACTATGACGGGTACTGATACTGTGGGATGCGGCCCGTTTTGGACCCTAATGCACAAACTGGCGAGTTTCTACAAGCGAATTAGAAATAATGATAATAGTAATAACAATAATAATAATAACAATAATAATAATAATAATAATAATAATAATGATAATAATAATAATAATAATAATAATAATAATAATAATAATAATAATAATAATAATAATAATAATAATAATAATAATAATAATAATAATAATAATAATAATAATAATAATAATAATGATAATAATAATAATAATAACAATAATGATAATAGTGATACATACATACATATACCAAGGCTTTTTCCCCCTTCCAAGGGAGGTAGCCAAAAGGGGAAAGGCATAAAAACACTCCCACCCATTTCATCCCTAAATACACTCCACACCCCTCCCACCCTCCCTCGCATCTGATAATAGTGATAATTAATATTAATAATAATAATAATGATAATAATAATATTATTATTATTATTATTATTATTATTATTATCATTATTATTATTATTATTATTATTATTATTATTATTATTATTATTATTATTATTATTATTATTATTATTATTATTAT
>NC_134792.1:41234900-41249900 GCF_046742065.1 Oratosquilla oratoria | reverse complement strand
TGGGGGACTAGGATAAAAGTTGGGCCCCTCATGTGTGTTGTGTAACCTGTGTCAAGCTTCTCGCTACATAGGCGAAAGGTTCACGTCATGTGGCTTTTGTCATCCCTATGATCTGGAGAAAACCAAAAGATCATACTTCAGATTGCTACTTCTGCATTACGAATATAAAAGGTATAACATCAACATCCAAGCATATCGTAAAACAATCTAATTTATCATCTATGAGACCAGTATCTCACAATCAAGACTTCCCTGTACCTGACCCTCCAAAACAAATGGAACTAAGTGATGATGAGTCAAGTGAGGAGGTTAAGGAAAAACAAAAGACATGCACTTTCAGCCAATATTTTCTTCAAGTGAACCACATTTATTGAGTCAGGAAGATCTGAATGATCTTGTGCGGGATTTGAATTTGTCCAAAAAAATTATCTGAACTTCTTGATTCCAGGTTAAAGGGCTGGAATCTTCTCCAGAATTAATACAATGTTAGTTTTTTATCGTAAGCGACATCGTGATTTTGAACAGTTTTTCTCACTTGAGGATGGTGTGGTGTTTTGCAATGATATACTCGTATATTCTGTTATGGAGGAACTTAACCATAGATATGACAGGAATGAGTGGCGCTTGTTTATTGACTCTTCAAAAGTGAGCCTGAAAGCTGTTTTGTTCCACAATGGAAATAAGTTTCCTTCTGTTCCTCTGGCCCATGCAGCTAACATGAAGGAAATACATGAGAGTATGAAGCTTCTATTGCATAAAATCAAATATGAAGAACATAAATAAAATATTTGTGATGACCTAAAGTTTGTTACAATTTTACTTAGAATGCATCTGGGTTGTACAAATTTTTGTTGCTTTCTCTGTGAGTGGGACAGACGGGATAAGAAAAATCACTGTGAAAAGAATATGTGGCCGAAACGATCTCTGACCCAAGGAGAGGTAAATGTTGTCAATCCTCCTTTTGTTGATTCAAAGAAAATCTATCTGCCTCCTTTGCATATTAAGCTAGGGTTGATGAAAATTTTTGTTAAAGGTATGGATACAAATGGCAAGGGATTCACATATTTGAAAAATAATTTTCCTAGAGTAAGTGACGCAAAAATCAAAGAAAGTATTTTTGTTGGACCACAGATTAGGAAGCTGATGAGACACCAGAATTTTTATGAAGAGCTAAACGATCTTGAAAAAGCTGCATGGATGTCATTTAAGAAAGTTTGCACAGAGTTTTGGGGGAATCACAAACCAAATAACTATTTTAAAATCGCAAAAGTGTTATTGACATCCTACAAGGCCTTGAGATGCATTATGAGCCTAAAATTCCATTTCCTAGATTCTTACTTGGAATTTTTCCCAGCAAATCTTGGCGCCGTCAGTGACGAGCACGGTGAGAGTTTTCACCAAGTCATTCTGAACATGGAAACCCGGTATCAAGGAAAGTGGAGCTCTTCACTGTTGGCTGATTACTGTTGGACACTAAAAGGTATCTCCCAAAAGCAAAATATACTGGAAAATCATACATTTCTTCATTTTAAAAGTAAGTTTCATTGAAATATCAGCCTCATTTGTTAGTTATAATTGTTTAAAAGTTAATATGATATCACAGAAAAACTATGCCTGATAGAAAAGTTCTGAAAATATATTTGAAATCAGAAAAAAAAAATCCATCAAATTCACCTCCTTTTGCTTGTGGGATAGGTATTTTAATCAATTTTGTCGGCCAGTGTTATCGGGCTCAAAGTGTCAAGACGTATAAGAAATACTGGGGATGAAGAACATGTGCCATTCTCTTTATTGGGAATATTTGGAAATCCCCAATATTCGGAACGAAAAAGTTCCATAACCTTATAAATCCCGAAAGGCTCGTTTCACACAGATCGACTTTTCGCCGTGCATAGTCCACGACACGACGCCATGTTCTCAAATAACCATGGGTGTATATGAACGCTTTCACACGTGGTCGTGGTCGTGACGTGTGTAAGCATTCATAGACACCAATGGCTATTTATGAGCACGACGTCGTGTCGTAGATAGCGCACGACGAAAAGTCCATACGTGTGAAACGAGCTGAAGCAGTTTCTAGTAATTCAGAATATTTCCATGGTTTTTCTTTACGAATATTGGAGATTTTCCAAATCCTAGATATCTCAAAAGAGTGATCTATCTCCACATTTCCTGTGTTTGGAATTCACGAGTAAATAGTTTTGTGGAGTTAAATTCAGCTAAGGAGAGATCAAAGTGATTCAAGGTAACTGTGCCATTGATGCTCGAAAGATCTGGTCAACTCTAAATCATGATAATTGGGCGTAAGGGACGAAGGGCATGTAGACACCCAACGGGGCGTTCTGCGCGTGACGAGGGGCAGCTGGAGGCGAAGGGAAGGGGAGAGTCGGAGTAGGAAGTGCCTAAGGTAAGAATTAAAGCTGGGATTGGCCTTGAACTTCCTGGTGGACAGAGAAGTCCTGGGTGTACCCACTGCTAAGACCAGTGACTCCCGACAGGTTTTGGAGAGGCGGAGGAGGAGGTGAGGAGGATGGAAAGTGATATGGTGATGATGAGGAGGAAGGAAGAAGAGAGGACGGGAAGGAGAGAAGGAGGAGGAAGTGGAATTGGAGAAGGATGGCAAAGAAAACGAGTAGAAGAAAACATGAGAGAGAGGAGAAAAAATAAGGATAAGGAGAAGAAAGAAAAAAAACACGAAGTAGAAATCTGGGGAGGCGAGGAGAAAAAGGAGGGAAGACCAGGAGAAGGAGTAGAAGGAGGAGGAGGAGGAGGAGGAGAAGGAGGAGGAGGAGGAACAAGAGGAGGAGGAGTAGCAGATGGTAAGCCGAAGAACCCCATTAAAAAATGGAAAGCCGCTGTCCATGAGAGACGCGTGGAGAATTTGTTTATATAATGGAAGGACCATAATAACTCAACTTGTTTCTTTATTCTGTCAGGCGATTTCACTTAGATGAAGGAAGACCTTACGAAACCAAAGGGTTAGTTCAGAACCCCATCAAAACAATGGAAAGCCGCTGTCCATGAGAGACGCGTGGAGAATCTGTTTATATAATGGAAGGACCATAATAACTCAACTTGTTTCTTTATTCTGTCAGGCGATTTCACTTAAATGAGGGAAGACCTCACGGAACCAAAGGTTTAGTTCAGATCTCAATCAGGACAGGTTCTGGCCAACTTGTACTTGAAAAAATATAATCAGACGTCTACCGCAGAACTTTATAGTGTGTGTGTGTGTGTGTGTGTGTGTGTGTGTGTGTGTGTGTGTGTGTGTGTGTGTGTGTGTGTGTGTGTGTGTGTGTGTGTGTGTGTGTGTGTGTGTGTGTGTGTGTGTGTGTGTGTGTGTGTGTGTGTGTGTGTGTGTGTGTGTGTGTGTGTGTGTGTGTGCGTGTGTACGCGCGCGCGCCCGCACGGGCACGCTACCTATAGAGATGGATAGAAACGCCTGACGGTATCCATAAAAAAGGGAAAATGCCACCTGGCACGGAAGGAGGACCCCACGGAAATCGCCTGACGGAAGGCAAAATAAAGGAAAATTACCACACGTTAAGGAAGGGGTCAAGTTAAAAGTAGCGGAACAGGAAGAGGAGTAGGGAAGAGAGCCAGAGGGGGGTGGGAGGGAGAAGGGAGTGAGAGAGAAGGGCGTGGGTGTGAGAGGGGTAGTCCTAGCTATGGGAACCAGGATGTAAACACTACTATCCGGTTTCACGTACGAATGTTGTTCTAGATTGTTTTGTGAGTTGTCTATGGGATCTCGGCTCCTTCTGACACGAGGAAGTTCCTTGACATTTTTATTATCGTGTGTCGTCTTGGTGTCTGCGGAAACAGTGACAGAAAAATGTCGTAGGAATAGGACGCGAATAAACAAACGATGTCTCATTGGCTTCTGGTTACATGAGTGTCACTGGCGAACGACGCTTTTTTTCAAAAGTATAATTCATTTTTCGAACACCCACTATAATGTGTAGGGCGTCCCCAAGGTATTGAAAAAAAGGCTGTCACGGGAATTAATAAAATAGTCTGACAGCAGAGAGAATGAAAGTAAATGTGCCGTCACCTGGTACGGAAGGGGTTACACGAGATAACTAACTCTGAACGAACAAGTTTACCATAAATAGCTCCGAACCACCTCAAGGTCACGCTTTACCGGAGTCCCAGTAGGAAGGTAAAGCGCTGGAACCGCATTGAGACGAGCGAATTTATTCTTGTGATCTAATAAATATGGACGACTACATGGTAATTTCATTGAATACGTACCTATATTTGTGTCTATGTTTATTTCTTGAAGAAAAAATTAAGAACAAGTTGGATAATCCTGGTGGTTGCTGAACCATCAGTCTTCTGTCAAGTTTCTCTTTCAATTCAGCCATAACTTTATATACTGAAGTTATGCTGAATGATTTAGACCCGAATATGTCATTTTCATATGCGGGAACTTCTGAGACAAATTATATTAATGAAGAAGTTTCTTTTTGTCTGTGGTAGCATTGCAATCTTTACCCTTTCCATTGCTACCAATCTCAGCATCACAAAATGATAATGTACAAACAAAAAGTAAAACCCTTTGTTTCATTTTTTAGCTATAAAGCCACATTTTTAACCATTCAGAGTTGAAAGATCATTTTCTCTTCTGGTATTTCTCTACGTTGTCAAAAGTCAGACTCGTCACTGAAGAGTCAAGAGATCGGAACTTTACGTGACACTGTGGAGAGCTCTTGTGCAGCCAGTACTCGACTACTGTGCCCAGCTACTGGAGTCAGTACAGAGGGACTTCAGGGAAATCACAGCCGTGAAGGCCCTCAACTACTGGGGGAGCTTAACCCATTCAACTCCGATGACAAGATGTCTTGTCATTTGGTCAAATAAAACAAAAAATCATAAAACACCAAAATGTTTGATCAAACACCAGAAAAATATGACGTCAATCCTCGCTTCGCTCGCAGCGAAGCGAGGACTGACGTCATATTTTTCTGGTGTTTGATCAAACATTTTGGTGTTTTATGATTTTTTGTTTTATTTGACCAAATGACAAGACATCTTGTCATCGGAGTTGAATGGGTTAAGGAAACTGGGGCTATGTTCTCAACAAAGAAGAGAGATATACCGCATCATACGAGTATACGTGTGGAAGATATTAAAAAAGCTGGTGCCTGATCCTACCTCTATACAAATGCAAGCCAGAACCAAAGCTCGCGCATGACGCCAGTCTCGCCTACAATGGCCCAATATTATTCATTGTGCGCTCCCAAAACACATAAAAAAATCACACAGGCTACTCCTACATCAGATTCAAGAAGGAACTAGGCAGGTACCTAAGAACACTACCTGATGAGCTTCCTCTGTCTGGATACACAGCGTATTGTAGGGCAGCCTCCAACTCGGTGCCAGACCAGATCACTCTCCTGAAGAAAGATACTCGAGCTGGCGTACGCAGTAATCCACCCTCTAGCTTATACTAAGTAAACCAAGTAAGTAGATATGGCAATACTGCAATGTTGCCATAAAGTTGCACAAATTTGTCGCCACTTTCTAAGCGTCATTTTCGCGCCTCTTTTTGGTGAAGATTAAATGAATGAAAGATTATATAAATGAAATATGATGTGTAGATAATTATAAATGAAATATAATGTTCTTCACATTACACTCAATTCCTACATCAGTTACCCCCATGCGCGTGAAGCCTGAGACAGCCAGATACCACCTTGGTAATAACTTTGATAGATTACCAAAACGTATTATGATTCAGATATGCAAACTTTGTGTGGCATCAAGGAATTCACTTATTCATTAGTGTTCATATTCAAACAATCGTTTAGTCCCATTTATTTATTTTCCACTTTCTAGACCCAAAAATGAGGGTCGAGGAGGTGCTGGTAGCACAAAACAGGACTGTCCGGCTAAAAACCGGACGCTTGCTCGATCTACCTTAGTAACAGAGTGAGTGTGAGTGTGTGTGTGTGTGTGTGTGTGTGTGTGTGTGTGTGTGTGTGTGTGTGTGTGTGTGTGTGTGTGTGTGTGTGTGTGTGTGTGTGTGTGTGTGTGGTGTGTGTGTGTGTGTGTGTGTGTGTGTGTGTGTGTGTGTGTGTGTGTGTGTGTGTGTGTGTGTGTGTGTGTGTGTGTGTGTGTGTGTGTGTGTGTGTGTGTGTGTGTGTGTGTGTGTGTGTGTGTGTGTGTGTGTGTGTGTGTGTGTGTGTGTGTGTGTGTGTGTGTGTGTGTGTGTGTGTGTGTGTGTGTGTGTGTGTGTGTGTGTGTGTGTGTGTGTGTGTGTGTGTGTGTGTGTGTGTGTGTGTGTCTTTCTCAGTGCGTCAGTATGTGTGTGTGTGTGTGTGTCTTTCTCAGTGCGTCAGTATGTGTGTGTGTGTGTGTGTGTCTTTCTCAGTGCGTCAGTATGTGTGTGTGTGTGTCTGTGTGTGTGTGTGTGTTTACCTAGTTGTATCTTACGGGAAGGGGAGCCACGCTCGTAGTGTCCCGTCTTTGTATCTCGTAGTGTCTAGTTTGCTCAATTCGTGTATAGTTTTTGCACACACTATTGTTTCGTCCAGTTTGTTCCAGACATCCACCACTCTGTGTGGAAAGCTGTTTTTTAAGTCTCTTCTATAGCTGCCCTTTTTGAGTTTCTTTTCATGTCCCCTTGTAATTCTCTTATCCCAATTTCGTAAGTCTTCTCTATCAAGGACTCCCACGCCCTTCATGATTCTATAGATCATTAACAAGTCCCCTCTTTCTCTTTGTTCCAGAGTCGGTAATTTCAATTTTGACAATCTCTTCTCATGTGACAGTTTTGAAAGTGTTGGGGCTATGTTTATGGTTGCTCTCTGGATTCGTTCAATTTTCTTTATATTCTTTTTTGGTACTGGATGACCATAGTGTCGCAGCATACTCCAGTCTAGGCCTTACCAGTGTAACTAGTATTTTATTCACTATTTCTTCGTCCAAGTAGATAAAAGCCACCTTTATTGATTTTAGCAAGTTGTAGGATTCTCGGACAATTTTGACCACAGGCTGTCTAATCAGGTAAAACTTTTTTGAGCAAGTGTTTGGTGTGAGGTCTCGTTTAGATGACCTGTTTACATACAGTATATAACCTTATTCCTCTCCATAATATGTCAGTATTCCTAAAGACGGTGTAAATATTGGAAATCTAGGAGTTCAGTTATAAACGTGGTTCAAAAATATGCCATAATATAGGTGTTGTGGTGTACGTGCTTACTAAGGGCATTGTACGATTGTCATGTATTGTGTTTATGAGTAGATTGGGAAATACATGCTTTCCCCCTTTTGTATATAAATACTATTAAATTTATCTATATTAATTTATTAAAATTATTGTATTAATTGCACTTCCACGTGATCGTGTATGTTTTTCCCGTCAACCCAAAGTGGCGTCAGTTTATATTACGCCTTCCGAGTGTACGCTCGTTTTGTTGTAGTGCTTTGATTTATATAATACTCTGTTTTCCCTTGTAATATACTTTTATTAGCCACCCGCGTATTTAGGTATTTCAACAAGAGCCTTTGGGCGCAGCCGGGTGGAACCCCGGGGTCCTAATTATTGCCACATCACCCAATTGCATAAGAGGGGCTCACTACCTACCATGTTGGCAGATATGTAAATGACCCGACCTGCCAACTGTGTCCAGGTTATGGCACCTCGGGCGGGAACTTTGCATTAGCCACGTTGCCAAATGAAATAGAAACTTTACTGTCATTGACTTTCCCTCAAATCCCAAGCCATTTCTAACACCCTACAGTCGCCACCCCAGTTTGCCCCGCGCCTGAGTGAGGTCATCTGTCCACATTCCTTCTCTTTTCTGTAGCTTATAAATCCCCTTTGTCCTCTGTCTTATGTACTTTCCTGAAGAGGGCTACATTTGATAGCCGAAATATAGGATTCTTCTTTATTCGAAGTTTATTTTCTCCGACTGTGGGTTTCCTGTGTGTCATATATATACGTATATATATACATATATATATGTACATATATATATATATATATATATATATATATATATATATATATATATATATATATTCCATAAATAGATAACATACACAATAATAGTGAGATAGATCGCCATGTGCAGTCCATTACCAAATGCGTCAACAATGGTTTCGCCGGGTCACGGCAAAGGGCTTAAGTTAGGTTACATTTACTATACAATGCGTTCACGTATACCAAACATATCATTCACCAAACGTGATTTATTCACATACAGTTGATAATTTAATTAGAATATTTTCGGTTTCAACACTTTATGGTAATTGAATTGTGTCTCTATCCTAGCCAAATGTGTGAGTCTTTTTTTCTGTCACTTCTTTCCAGTTACTTTATTATCATTGTGACTTTTTTTTTTTTTTTTTGTCAAAGGTGTGATTTCCCCCCTATGACTTTAAAATCGGCCACGCACTCATCAGACTTTACCTAGACGCGTGATCAACTAAATAACCTTCCGGGTCAGAGCTCAGAGCACACATATTGACCAATCTATGGGCAATGTTGTGACCTCACACACGGGAATGAGCGCGAGCATACACGCATACACACACAAGGGGGGCAGTAACGGGTCGTGTCAGTTTTTCATGTTGGAAAGAGTGTGTGTGTGTGTGATTCACCATGGCCTTGGATCAGACTCGTGATCGACAGCTATTTCCCTCCCAGAAGACTTTACCTAGACGCGTGATCAACTAAATAACCTTCCGGGTCAGAGCTCAGAGCACACATATTGACCAATCTATGGGCAATGTTGTGACCTCACACACGGGAATGAGCGCGAGCATACACGCATACACACACAAGGGGGGCAGTAACGGGTCGTGTCAGTTTTTCATGTTGGAAAGAGTGTGTGTGTGTGTGATTCACCATGGCCTTGGATCAGACTCGTGATCGACAGCTATTTCCCTCCCAGAAGAGAGCTCATATATGACCGATCTATGGGTAATGTTGTGACCTTACACGCGCACACACACCCAACTCCCCGCCCACGAGAGATGGAGTAACGACTCGCAGCGATACTGAAATTAATTAAGCCCTGGGCGGGATTCGAATCCGGACCGCTGTAGTGGCTGCCAGGAACTCTACCAACTGCACCATTGAGTTGTGTGTGTGTGTTTACCTAGTTGTATTTTACGGGAAGGGGAGCTACGCTCGTGGTAACCGCCTTTGTATCTCGCTTGTGTGTGTGTGTACATTTACCTAGTTGTATTTACCTAGTATCTTACGGGAAGGGGAGCTATGCTCGTGGTGTCCCGTCTTTGTATCTCACAGTGTCTAATTTGCTCTTAAGTTCGTATATAGTTTTTCGACACACTATTGTTTCGTCCAGTTTGTTCCAGACATCCACCACTCTGTGTGGAAAACTTTTTTTTTCATGTTTCTTTTATAACTGTCCTTTTTTATCTTTTTATGTCCCCTTGTAATTCTCTTATACCAATTTTGTGTGTGTGCGTGCGCGCGCGCGCGTGTGTGTGTGTGTGTGTGTGTGTATGTGTGCGTGTGTGTGTGTGTGTGTGTGTGTGTGTGTGTGTGTGTGTGTGTGTGTGTGTGTGTGCGTGTGTGTATTTACCTAGTTGTATTTACCTAGTTGTATTTTGCGGGAAGGGGAGCTATGCTCGTGATGTCCCGCCTTTGTATCTTGCAGTGTCTAGTTTGTTTTTAAACTCATGAATGGTTTTTGCGCATACTATTCCATTGTCCAGTTTGTTCCAAGTGTCCAAAACTCTATGAGGAAAACTGTTTTTCTTCAGTTCTCTTCTATAGCTATGTTTTTTTTATTTTCTTTCCATGTCCTCTTGTGTTTCTTTTGTCCCAGTTAAGTAAGTTCTCACTATCGAGTACCTCTGTGCCTTTCATGATTCTGTAGATGGTCAATAGGTCACCTCTCTCTCTTCTTTGCTCCAGTGTCGGTAACTCCAGTTTAGCCAATCTCTCTTCGTATGATAGGTTTGCAAGTGCAGGTGCCATTTTTGTAGCTGCTCTTTGGATTCTTTCTATTTTCTTTATATTCTTTTTGGTACTGGGGGACCACAATGTCGCTGCATACTCTAATCTAGGCCTTATCAATGTAACCAATATTTTTTTCATCATGTCTTCGTCCAAGTATGTAAACGCCACTTTTATTGATCTTAGCAAGTTGTAAGTCTCCCCGACAATTTTGTTAATCTGTATATCATAGGACAAGTCGTTCGTGATAATTACTCCCAATTTTTGTTTTCGGATCCTACTTTCTTTACTTCTTTGGTTCCAATTGTATATTTTCCTGATATTCTGTTTTTGCTTTTTCCAAACTCCATTATGCTACACTTCTTAGTATTAAAGTCCACTTCCCATTTCTGACTCCAGTTCCATACCCTATTTAGGTCTGCTTGCAGTGCTTCACAGTCCTCATCAGTTTCTATTTTCCTTAGCAGTTTGGCGTCATCGGCAAAGAAGCTCATGTAGCAGTTCACGTCCTCATCCATGTCATTCATATAGATAGCAAACATTATTGGTGCCAGCACAGATCCTTGCGGTACTCCACTGATCACCTCTTTCCAGTCTGAATATTTTTCTCTGAGCACTACTCTCATCTTTCTACCAGTCAGAAAGTCCTCTATCCATTTTAGTAGGTTTCCCTGTATTCCTCCTATGTGTTCCAGTTTTTTTAGTAGTTTTCTGTGTGGTACTTTGTCAAAGGCTTTTTGCAAGTCTAGGAATGCACTGCGTGTGTGTGTGTGAAGGAGAGGAGAGGGAGAAGGAACCCCACTGCGTTCTCAAAAAGGTTTATAAGTGATTTTAGGTCATAGCACGACCTGCCCTCAGTTACCTGTATCTAAAGGTCTGGTCTAAGGTCAGTCAACACTGTGTCAAGTCGGGTCAATCCCTCCCCCACCTCGAGGTCATGTAAGGTCATGTGGTTGGTCAGAGGGCGATGCCTTCACAGATAACAGAATACAGAAATACGAATATTCGCGTCTACACAGGGCAAGTATAATATATGATAAATACTAAAACTACAAAAAAGTTGTGGATAAATCTATATACACAGATGAATTTTGAAGGCATTGCCCTTGATTCACATGCAGGTGTAAAGATACTAATAACAATACTAACCTAATGATTTCAATGAATATCCTGTGCACATTAAATTATAAGCCAGTAGTGGATACGCAGTACTATAATACTGGTATGACCCTTTATGATGAATCTGTCAGTGGACTTGTAGAGAGAGAGAGAGAGAGAGATTGTGTGCGTGTATCCATGTGTACGTTTGTGCATGATTCACCAGGTTCACTACGGTCCTGTATCAGATGTTGGACAAGTGATCGACAGCTATTACACTCCCGAATGAGAACTCAGTGCTTATGTATGGCCAAATCTCTGGATAATGTTGTCAGTTTACACACATACACACACACAAAACTCATTGTCCACCAGAGCTAAAGTGCCGGCTTGCGATGCAGTGATACTTTTCAGACCTAGGCGAGACCTGAAATCCGATCGCTGAATTAATGATCGAGCGCAGTACCACTATGACATCAAGCCGCGCGCGCGCGTGTGTGTGTGTGTGTGTGTGTGTGTGTGTGTGTGTGTGTGTGTGTGTGATTCACCATGGTCTTGGACCACGTGTTGGACTCGTGATCAACAGCTGTTTCCCTCCCAGAAGAGAGCTCAGAGCTCATATACGACCGATCTATAGGTAATGCTGTGACCTTACACGCGCACACACACCCAGCTCCCCGCCCACGAGAGTTGGAGTAACAACACACAGCGCAGCGATACTGAAATTATTTCAGCCCTGGGAGAGATTCGAGCCCAGACAGCCGTAAGGAGGCCGAGAACTCTATCCCTGCGCCATCGAGTCGTGTGTGTGTGTGTGTGTGTGTGTGTGTGTGTGTGTGTGTGTGTGTGTGTGTGTGTGTGTGTGTGTGTGTGTGTGTGTGTGTGTGTGTGTGTGTGTGTACTATATTATATGTATGTGTGTCCGGGGGCGTTTCGTCACCAAGAGAAACTCTTGAATGTTAATAAAGTGTTTTCGTATTCGACACTGCCTGAAACCCCAAATAACACAAAAGCGTGGTGGCCAGGCTTCACTTACCTAGAATTCACGGCGGAGATCTGTCATGGATTTAGTGGTTCCTGTCCGCCCTAGTCTAATCATGCAAAAGTACCTGATACAGCGGTGGCAGTGGTGTATCCCCGGTGAGGCAAGGGAACCGGTTCCGATTTCCCTCTCCACAAGGAGACGTGTCTCTCACCCTTGTAAACAAGAAGACAAAAGCGTGCCCTTACAGAGAGGGAGGGACAGACGTTCTGAAAAAATGTGTATGTGCATATTTATGCATGTGTGTATTATGTACGTGTATATATGTTTGTTTATATGTATGTATGCCTGCATGCACGTAGAAGCAATGACAGTAACAGTAGTAGCGGTAGTAGTGGCAGTAATAGTGGTAGCGGCAGTATTAGCAATAGTAGGCGCTGCTCAGGAGCAGAGTAATAATAAATGTTAGTAGAGAAACCCTCGCAAGACGATGGAGGTTCGGTGAATAGGTGTTGACACTTACAAGTTTCTCGGGAAACTACGGGGACCCGCCTCGAGTTGCGAACTCGGTTCTGCCGTCGAAGGTCGCGGAGATCCCTGGTGGCAATGGATGAAGGAGCCGGGGAGGGGGAAGGGGAAGAGAGGGAGGAGTTATGTCATGATAGGAATCAGGAAGGGTACCACAACAGGGTTACAAAGTTTGCTAACCTTGCACTATCCTTATTTCCTGTGAATGCCAACATATATTTTACTTTAGGAGTACTGCAATTATACTAACGGTGGGCAAATCTTTATTTCCTGCGAATGTCAACAGAGGTTTTAGTCTGGAAGCACTGCAAAATATATTATCAAACCGGTAGTAGTCAAACCGCGGCTCCTAGGTATTTAAGGTGCGGCTCGTGAAAATGCGTTGTCCAAGCTCGTGTTGTCATCAAAGATATGTAAAAGGTGAATGAAAAAGTGACGGGTGGGGGTGGGATGGGTTAGGGAGGATGCATGCCTCGGCTGGCTACCTCCCATATAAGGGAGAAGCTTCTTTGTATATAGATAAAAATAAAAAAGCTCAAGCTTTACAGTTATTTACTGGGTATGAACTGGACTCCTCTGAATTAAAACGTAAGTTTTGTGTTCATGGTTAGTAAAATATCTAAGAATTGTGATTCACGCTTTGATGATAGATTTGAGTGAGACAGCGTTGCTTTTCAGCGGTGAAGGTATGAGTGGTGAGGAATTAAGGAAATATAAGGTCAGAGATGAATGAGGTGCAGAGGATTAAGGACTTGATGCTCCCATGAAATTGTATATGGTCACAGTTAGTCTATTCCCGAATTCACCCATGTCTATGAATAAGCCATATAGGTTGACACGTCGACACGCCAATATAAGTGGTCTTTTTTGTCACATGAAAAATATTACGTAAATGGGTTTCTTAATGTTCATACAGAATTTTTGTTACAAAATGTACGTGTAACGATGGAGACGTGGATGGAAATTAATGTATGTGGCTCTTACATTAAGCAAGTTAGGCCATCCTTCCTAAGGGGGAGGAGGTAAAGTACGGAAGGAGGGCGTGAGTAGGAAGAGAGTGAGCTGAGAACGGATGGATGTGAGAAGTGGACGAAGTGCGGGAAAAGTCATGAACGGGAAGACATTTAAAAACACGAAAAAAATCTCAATGGAAAGAAAAAATCAGGCTAAAAGAAACTTTTGGATAAATTGTAGAATTATCCCTCACACACACAACACACACACACACACACACACACACACACACACACACACACCTGAAAAAAGCTTTTGACAAGGTGCCACATAAGAAGTTGCTTAAAAAATTAGAAATTACAGGAGGAATACAGGGCAAACTGCTTAAATGGATGGAAGACTTTTTGCAAGGAAGAAAAATGAGAGTAGTGATAAGAGACAAACACTCTAATTAGGATGAAGTGATAAGTGGTGTTCCACAAGGAACAGTTCTGGCTCCAATAATGTTTGCTATATATATTAATGATATGGATGAAGGATTTGAAAGTTATATGAGCTTCTTTGCGGATGATGCAAAACTGTTGAAAAAAGTGAACACTGAAGAAGATTGTGAGTCGCTACAGAGTGATCTCAATAAAGTATGGGAATGGAGTAGGAAGTGCGAGATGGAGTTCAATACTAAGAAGTGTAGTATAATGGAATTTAGAAAAAGCAAAAAAATAATAGTAGGATCATATAAATTGGGAGAAGAAGGAATAAAAAAAGTAGAAAATGAGAAGGACCTAGGAGTCATTATTATGAATAATATGACACCTGAGAAACATATAAACAAGATTTTTAGAGAAACTTATAATTTAATAAGAACAATCAAAGTGGCATTTACGTACCTGGATGAAGAAATGGTGAAGAAAATACTAATCACTTTGATAAGACCAAGATTGGAATATGCAGCAACGATATGGTCACCAAGTACAAAAAAAAATGTATAACAAAACTTGAAAGAATACAAAGAGCAATTACAAAATTGGCACCAACACTCTCAAAACTATCATATGAAGAGAGACTAGCAAAACTTGAGCTACAGACATTAGAGCAAAGAAGAAAGAGAGGAGATTTGATAACTATTTATAGAATCATGAAAGGCATAGAAACTATTGATAGAGAGGATCTAATAAAATGGGATGATAGAAATACAAGAGGACACGGAAAGAAAATCAAGAAAGACAATTATAGAAGAGATCTGAAAAAGAACAGCTTTCCCCACAGAGTAATAGACATTTGGAACAAGTTAGATGAGAAAGTGGTGTGTGCAAAAAACAATACATGAATTTAAAAACAGTTTAGATAAAATGAGATATGAAGACGGGACTTCCCGTAAAATACAACTAGGTAAATACACACACACAAATCGACCTTAGAATCTCCACCCCAACTACACTCAATTGTCGAAACCCTCCCCCCACCGTTAAAATTGGTTAGGTTAGGTTATGTATCACAAGCC
>NC_134792.1:40899900-41229900 GCF_046742065.1 Oratosquilla oratoria | reverse complement strand
TAACAATATCTGACAGGCGGGCTAAAAGTGTCCTGAAAAGTCTGAAAGTCTGGTAGAAAGAAACCAAACATAAATTCAAAAGGTTTCACAAAGAAGTATACAGAAGTTCTTGACATGAATTTTGAATTCAGATCAATACGAGTTCTTTGAAAAACAGAAGCAAACAATTGATTTCTACAGATCAGACGGACAAGAAACGTCCTATAAAGTCTAACAGAAACGCAAGGTAATTTTGAGAATCAGGAAAGGATAGAAAAAAAAGTACAAAATATAATAGAAACTAAAATAAAGGTAAGTATAAGGAACCAGACCGAAATTCTTAAATTATTGGGAGCAATTTTAGGATCTTAGGTTAAAACACAGTAATGCAGCGTTCTTTTGGCTTCTTCAGCATGTGGCTTCGATGGTTTTCTAGCCCATTAGAATAGAGGTCACACACACACACACACACACACACACACACACACACACACACACACACACACACACGTCGGTAGAGGTGACAACGAAGTTTGGACTCCAGAGAAGACTGCAAATTTCGAGGATCACAACGACAAGGAAGTGCCTGTGTTGTATTAATAGGGAAGGGGAAAGCTCGTGGTGTAGTGGGAAGGTGAAGAAAAAGGAGAAGGGGAGGGATTACTGAGGAAAATGGAAGGAAATGAGGAAGGGGACGAATGGGCCCAGGATCTTAGGAGAAGCGTAAACAAAAGGGGGACAGAATATACGGACAAACAACAAGGAAGCAGAGGTGTGAAGAGCAGAAATATAGATAATAGCACCTCAATGGAAAGAGATGATAACTGCTTTTTGGATTTAAAAAGGGGGGAGGGGACAACCTCCCCCGACTAGTAAATCTAGAGGAGAAAAAAAATGAACGAAGAATGGAAGGTTAGGTTTGATCAATTAACTCTAGTTGCCGAGAAAGTTGATAAACTGGAAGAACTAAGAAAAGAGAATCAAAATCTAACTAAAGAAGTAGAAGAATTAAAAAGGCAGTTAAGAGAAGTAAAGGATGAGAATGAGGAATTAAAGAGGAATAATAAAGAAAATAAAGAGTCCATAACAAAAGAAGTAAGTGGCTGGAAAAAGGTTCAGGAGAATAACAAAATTGAATTTAGAGATTGAAACAACAGATGAAGGAACAAACTGAAGGCACATTCATTAAAGTGATGAGAGACAAGGAGAATATAGTAAGAGACTTGGCAGATAAAAAGAAATGTATAATTATATTAGGGAGGGAAGAGAAATATAATCTAAATAGAACTACAAGAATAAAGGGGGAAAAGGAAAAAGTTAATAGTATATTAGAAGTAGTTAAAAAAGATGAACCAGAAATAGGGAAACAAGTAGATCAAATTCAGGTCACAAACGACAGCAGAGAATATCTTAGCAAAAACAGGGAAACTAGCAGATAGTGAGCAATTTAAACAGGTATGGATAAAAAGAGAAATGAATAAAGAGGAAAGAGAGGAGGAAAAAACAAAAAGACTAGAAGCTAAGGAAAAAACAAGAATAGAACAGAGACAGAAAAAGAGAAATTCTACTGGAGAGTAGTGAATATGAAAGTGAGAAAATGGTTCATAACAGAGAAAAACGGAAGGGAAACAGAAAACACAACGGAAGTATCAGAAAATTAAAAGTGTTTTACACAAATATAGATGGATTAATAACAGGCTTGAACGAACTGAATGATTACCTGAAGGAAAAAGAACCGGACATAATGGGAATTGTAGACAAAATTGAAAGGTCCACTACCACCCAACAGTGTAGGACATGGTGCATATAATTGTTGGATTAGAAACAGAGAGGTAAAATAAGGGGGTGGAGTTATGCTCCTGACTAAGAAGGATATAAATGTGAGGAATGTCACATATGGAAAGAATAGAGTAGAGATGATTACGATGGAAGTGGAGGACAAGGATAGGAAGAGCAGGAAGTTTGTAGTAAATTATGTGCCTCCTAAAACGGCTTCGTGGGAAGAGAGAGAACACAGAAATATGTTAGAAGACACCAGGATATCACTAAGTAAGATAATGGAAGATGGAGGACGAATAATTATAATGGGTGACTTTAATTGTAAATAAATCTGCTAGGAAGAGATGACAGTGAAGGGTGGAGATGACCTATGGAGAAATGTATTACTTGATATGATTATTGAACATACAATAACGCAATGGATATAAGAGAATACTAGGTATAGAAATGAGGAAGAACCATCGAGACTGGACCTAATAATCACATCAGAACCCGAAATAGTGGACAAGATCGAATATGAAACACCAATAAGTAAAAGTGACCACATATTGGTTGAACTGGAACTAAATGAGAAAAAATACATGAAAAAACGAACATTATGGAAACGAAAGATTGATGTATGAAAAAACAAACTTTGACAAAATAAAAGAATTCTCTCAAAAAGCTGACTGGGAAAAAATACACAAGGAGGAAACAACAGTGGAAGAGAAATGGAGTATTTTGACAAAAACTTATAAAAGAGTGGAAAAGTATGTGCCAAGACAAAAACAAGAAAAAATGATATGTAAAGTGCTGGTACAACAAAAGATGTAGGGAGTTAAAAGACAAAAGGGATAAAGCTTGGATAAAATGTAAAAAAGACAAAAACCTGAAAAATGGAAAATATATACTAGTTATAGAAATGAATATGTACAAGTGCGCAGAGAAGAAAAGATAAAATACGAAAAAGATGTCATAGAAAAATGTAAAGATCAACCAAAATTATTTTACAGATTTGTAAACAACAAACTGAAAAACAAACAAGAATTAGAGAAACTACGACAAGGAGGAGTCGAATACACAGAGGAAATAGAAATGGCAGAAATTATGAATAAGCATTTTAAATCGGTGTTTACAAAGGAGAACATACAACCTAGAGATATCGAATGGGAGGAGAGAGTTCCCCCTATGAGATGAAAGTATCAAGAAATGAAATAATGAAACATACATACATACATATACCAAGGCTTTTTCCCCCTTACAAGGGGGGTAGCCGAAAAGAAAAAGGCATAAAATCATTCCCACCCATTCCATCCCTGAATACACTCCACACCCCTCCACCCTCCCCCTTATCTTAACACCTCCTGAATGACGGGTCATCCCTGCACCTTGTCCACTGACCTGGGTCAGAAGCAGTGTCGCAAGACACAGCACATCCACAGCAAGGCCGCTTCATTAAATCGGCGACCCCCCCTCTCCGTCCCCCCATTGCCTAAAATGAGAGGACGGGGAGAAATCCCTTCGGGCTGCGTCAAATTTTGCTCACACATACTACCTCACCCCCCATCCACCCGCCCATTCCACCTCATGCTATCACAACATCATCCATATACAACCATTCTCCATTCACCCCTGTCTTCTGTCCTCTCCCGTCCTTCCTCAACAGACATTCCCCTCTTCCCCAAAGCCCCCTTCACCCCATCCATCCACCTCATCCTAGGACGTCCCCTCATGTTCACTCCCTCCACATCTGCCTTCCACACCTCTTTTACTAGTCTTTCTTCACTCATTCTTACCATGTGTCCAAACCATCCTAATATTCTTTCATCAACCCTATCTCCCAGCTCCTTTTCCACCCCTGTTCTCCTCCTCATCTCCTCATTTCTCACTCTATCTAGGCTAGTAACCCCATCATACTTTTCAGACACCTCATCTCAAACACATTCAAACTCCTTCTCTCTTCCTCTCTTATGTTCCATGTTTCTGCCCCATACAGTGCTGTTGGCACAATCACTCCTTCATACAGTCTCCTCTTAGCATCCATTCCCAAATGTCTATTCCTCATTACACTCTTTAATCCACCAAGGCATTTACTCGCTTCTCTCAATCTACATTCTACCTCTACTTTCACTCCACCTTTCCCTGCCACATTTGCACCCAAGTATCTAAAACTATCCACTTCCTCCAGTCGCTCTCCCTTAAAGGTCAGATATCAACAAATATACCATTCGCTAAAAATCATCGTATTGCTCGAAAAAGTACTTTTTAAAAGCATAGAAATAAAGTTTTTACCTATTACAGAAGAATTTATTCAGAAAATTCACTTTTAATTGCGCCTCGCATACCACTTTTCCGAAGTCTAGTTATTCAGAATAACAATATTGTTTGTTTGGCAACTGTGACGTCACGAACGCGGAATTCCCCGAACCTTTCCCGAAGCGCACGGGCGGAATGTTTCGAATAGCAAACGACGCAGTGAAATGAAGACAAAACTGTTTTTTGCCAAATTTGATAAGATGTAGATGGTGGAATTATATAGAATACTGTCAGTATGTTTTTTTATGTACATTAAACTGTAAATACAAAAAGTTATTGAAGTCTTGATATCTGACCTTTAAAGGTCAGATATCAAGACTTCAATAACTTTTTGTATTTACAGTTTAATTTACATAGAAAAACATACTGACAGTATTCTATATAATTCCACCATCTACATCTTATCAAATTTGGCAAAAAACAGTTTTGTCTTCATTTCATTGCGTCGTCTGCTATTCGAAACATTCCGCCCGTGCGCTTCGGGAAAGGTTCGGGGAATTCCGCGTTCGTGACGTCACAGTTGCCAAACAAACAATATTGTTATTCTGAATATCTAGACTTCGGAAAAGTGGTATGCGAGGCGCAATTAAAAGTGAATTTTCTGAATAAATTCTTCTGTAATAGGTAAAAACTTTATTTGTATGCTTTTAAAAAGTACTTTTTCGATTATTTTTAGTGAATGGTATATCTGTTGATATCTGACCTTTAATACTTACTTCCAGCCTGCTGCCACTTTCTCCTCTTGCATATCTCATCACCTTACTTTTACCCACATTTATCTTTATCTTTCTTCTATCACATACTCTCCCAAACTCTGCCACCAACTTCCTCAATCCCTCCTCCGATCCTGCCACAAGCGCAGTGTCGTCCGCAAACAACAGCTGGCTCACCTCCCACTTTTCTCCATTTACTTTAACCAACTCCAATCCCTTGCCTACTACCTTTGCATTTACCTCTCGCACCACCCCATCCATGTATAAGTTGAACAGCCAGGGTGACATAACGCATCCTTGACGAAGTCCCACCTTTACCTCGAACCATTCACTCTCTCCATTCCCAATCCTGACACAAGCTCTACTATTCTCATAAAAACTCTTGACAGCTCCCAGAAGCTTTCCTCCTATCCCGTATATCTGCATAACCTCCCACAGTGCCTTCCTGTCTACCCTATCATAAGCCTTTTCCAGATCCATAAATAAAGAAACACTTGAGTAATATCGATGTCAGAAAATCGCATGGACCGGATGAAATAGCAAACTGGATTTTGAGAGAATGCAGGAATGAACTAACAGACAAAATACATAGCCTAATAAACAGTTCATTGAAAGAGGGAAACGTTCCAGAAGATTGGAAAAGAGCAAATATAGTATTTATATATAAAGGGGGAAACAAGGAAGACCCTACTAACTATAGACCGGTCTCTCCTACAAGTACGATAGCTAGAATCTGTGAAAGAATTATCAAAACTAGATGGGTAAAGCATTTGGAAAAAAACAACGTACTAAATCTAGGACAATTTGGATTTAGGCAAGGACGATCATGCGTCACAAACTTAATGTGTTTCTATTTATGGCTAATAGATGTAATACAAGAAAGAGATGGATGGGCTGATTGTGCATTTCTAGACCTGAAAAGGCTTTTGATAAGGTGCCACATAAGAAGTTGCTTAAGAAATTAGAAAATGCAGGAGGAATACAGGACAAACTGCTGAAGTGGATGGAAGACTTCTTGCATGAAAGAAAAATGAGAGTGGTGATAAGACACAAACACCCTAATTAGGATGAAGTGATAAGTGGTGTTCCACAAGGAACAGATCTGGTTCCAATAATGTTTGCTATATATATATTAATGATATGGATGAAGGAATTGAAAGTTATATGAGCTTCTTTGCGGATGATGCAAAACTGTTGAAAAAAGTGAACACTGAAGAAGATTGTGAGTCGCTACAGAGTGATCTCAATAAAGTATGGGAATAGAGTAGGAAGTGGGAGGTGGAATTCAATATAAAAAAAGTGTAGTATAATGGAATTTGGAAGAAGCAAAAAAAAAAAAAAAAAGAATAGTGGGATCATATAAATTGGGAGAAGAAATAAAAAAGTAGAGAATGAGAAGGACCTGGGAGTCATTATTATGAATAATATGTCACCTGAGAAACATATAAATAAGATTTTTGGAGAAACTTATAATTTAATAAGAACAATCAAAGTGGCTTTTACGTACCTGGACGGAGAAATGGTGAAGAAAATACTAGTTAATTCGATAAGACCAAGATTGGAATATGCAGCGACGATGTGGTCACCAAGTACAAAAAATGTATAACAAAACTTGAAAGAATACAAGGAGCAATTACAAAATTGGCACCAACACTCTCAGAACTATAATATGAAGAGAGACTAACAAAACTTGAACTACAGACATTAGAACAAAGAAGAGAGGAGACCTGATAACTATTTATAGAATCATGAAAGGCATAGAAACTATTGATAGAGAGGATCTAATAAAATGGGATAGTAGAAATACAAGAGGACACGGAAAGAAAATTAATAAAGGCAGGTATAGAAGGGAACTGAAAAAGAACAGCTTTCCCCACAGAGTAATAGATATCTGGAACAAGTTGGACGAAAAAGTGGTGTGTGCAAAAACAATTCATGAATTTAAAAACAGTTTCGATAAAATGAGATATGAAGACGGGACACCACGAGCATAACTCCCCTTCCCATAAAATACAACTAGGTAAATACACACGGCCGGTCCATTTCCTATCACTTCCCCTAGCCAGCCGGCCCATTTCTCGATCTCTCCGCCGGCAGGCCGAACCTTTTATTTCTTTCTGCCCCCGGCCGGCCGGTTCTTTTCTTGATCCCGCCTTCAGCCGACCAGTCCAGTATCCATTTCCAATCCCGCCCGGCCGGTCCTTTTCTGAGGTGGTGAAAGAGAGATTTGAGGAATGTTGTAAAGATCAACAACCCCAGAGTACCCATGCAAAGATAAGCTA
This sequence comes from Oratosquilla oratoria, assembly GCF_046742065.1. Taxonomy (NCBI): domain Eukaryota; kingdom Metazoa; phylum Arthropoda; class Malacostraca; order Stomatopoda; family Squillidae; genus Oratosquilla; species Oratosquilla oratoria. The sequence goes on along the minus strand of NC_134792.1, from coordinate 41,222,852 downwards.
CCCCACATACTAGCTTGTAAGGAATATCAACCCCAGAAATGAGCTTGTAGATATAAATCGACCCAATAGTGACGATCATTTAATTAAGGATACAAGAATAAGAGGAAAAAGGGCAGACGATAGAGAGGTACTTAGAGTAAACTGTTCTAATGAGGAGAAGGAGCTGTACAAGAAGCTAAGAGAAGTGTGGGGGGTGGTGAAGGATAGAGTAGAGGAGGAGGAATGGGAGTGTTTCAAGGAGGGAGTGACAAGGTGTGCAAAGATGGTATGTGGAACAAGGAGGATGGGAGGGAATAGAAGGAGTAGTGGTGAGTGGTGGAGTGATGAAGTGAAGATGGTAGTAGAAGAGAAGAAGCGAGTATTCAGGGACTGGCTGCAAAGTAGGACAAGAGAAACATATGAGAGGTACAAAGAAAAAAGAATAGAAGCAAAACAAAAGATAAAGGGGGCAAAGAGGAGAGCAAATGTAAAATGGGGGAGGAGTATGACAGAAATTTTTGAAAACAATAAAAAAAAATGAGAAGGAAGTTGAGAGGAAGGGGAGATGAGTGAAGTAGAGAAGAAAAGCTAAATGGCGCAGATGAATAGATGCTAACAGAAGAGGGGGTGGTAAGGGGAAATGGGCAGAGTATTTTAGAGAGCTGTTGAATGTGGAGGAGGATAGGGAGAGATTGGTGGTAGAAGTGGGAGACGCTAAGGAAATGACGATGATGGAGGGGAAATGGAGGAGAAATAAGAAAAGATGGGGTGCAAGTAGTTTTGAAAATGATGAAAGCAGGTAAGGCACCTGGGGTAGATGAGTGCCATGCGGAGTGTCTAAAAAAAGGAAGGTACAGTAATAGTGGACTGGTTAGTGAGGTTGCTTAATGTTTGTCTGAAAGAGGGTAGGATGCCGAAGGACTGGAGGAGTGCCTGTAGAGTTCCGTTTTATAAGAGATAAGAGAACAAATGTGAGTGTAGTAGTTTCAGAGGGATCAGTTTGTTGTGTAACCGTTAGATAGGTTGTGTTGCGTGGGCGAACCGCTGTAACCGTTGTGATAGGTGTGGGTCCGGCCACTAGCTGCCACCAGTGTAACCGTCATGGTAGGTTGTGTGGTTACGTAGGGAAGTCTTAATGCGGCGAGATAGACTCCAAAGCGGGAGTTTTCTTTGTTTATTCAAACAAGAGATTCAGGTAAAACTACAAATGGAAATGGCCCTTTGGGCTAAATACAATAAGTGCCAGGCCTTGACCTAGGGCACAATAGCTCTGACCTCTGGCCGGTAGGTTCGTGACCTACCCAGCCTCTGGCGGTAGGTTCTTCACCTACCCCAGCTCTGGTTACGTGACATGGGTGTTAAACATTTTATAGGAGTGTTAGTGGTTTCAAGCAAGGGTGTTAGTCTTGTTATTCATTGCATGGGGTCTGTTCTATGTAAGAGGGTTAGTCCTATAATTGGTGGATATTGTTTGGTATATTATATATATATGTTAGTTTATGCTTAATATACTAGGGCAGTTATAATAAAAGGATTTATGATAGGTTAGTCTGGTGACACTGGGCATCTATATCTTGTTTGTCTTCAAATGTGCTGCGCCAGGTGTATGTCGTGGGAAACGCAAGGTAAGCAAGAGGAAGTCTCGCTCTGTTGCAAGCATGTGGATCACGTGCGTGGTGGGTGATGGTTAGTAAGTTAGTAATGGATACAGTTGAATGTAGTTGGGAAGGCATACGGGAGGATTTTAATTGAGAGGATTAGAAGAGAAACAGAGGGAGTAATTGGTGAGGAAGAGTGTGGGTTTAGGAGAGGTAGGGGTTGCGTGGATAAGGCAGATATGTGAGAAAGTTTACGAAAAGGTAAGGATATAATTGTAGGCTTTTATTGATTTAGAAAAGGCACGTGACAGGGTAGACAGAAAAGCATTGTGAGAGGTTTTGCAGATATATGGAATGGAGGAATCTGTTGAGGGCAGTCAAGAGTTTTTGCGAAAGTAGTAGAACCTGTGTTAGGATTGGAAATGGAGAGTGTAGTTTGAGGTAAAGGTGGGACTGCGCCAGGGATGTGTCATGTCCCCATGGCTGTTCCATGTATACATGGATGGGGTGGTGCGTGAGGTAAAGGCGAGTGTAATGGGCAGGGGACTGGAGATTGTTAAAGAAAATGGAGAAAAGTGGGAAGTACTGACGACACTGCGCTTGTGGGAGGATCAGGGAAGGGTTAATGGAGTTAGTGACGAAGTGTGGGAGGGTATGCGATTGGAGAAAGTAGAAGGTAAATGATATGGGTAAAAGTAAGGTGAGGTTTACAAGGGGAGAGGATGACAGGCTGGAAGGTGTGGATAGCTTTAGGTATTTGGGGTCGCATGTGGCAGGGAAGGGAAAAATGGTGGAATTAAATTGTAGACTGAGGGAAGCAAGTAAATACACTGGGGGATTAAAGTGTTTTGAGAAATAGGCTTTTGAGAGTGGATGTAAAGAGGCTATATGAAGGGGTAATTGTGCCGATGGGACTGTATGGGGCAGAGACCTGGAATTTAAGAGAGGCAGAGAGGAAAATTTTAAATGTGCTTGAGATGAAATGTCTGAGAAGTATGGAAGGGTTACAAGGTTAGAGTGAGAAACAAGGTGAGGAGGAGAACTGGGTGGAAAAGGAGATGGAAGACAGGACTGATGAAAGCGTACTGGGATGGCTTGGACACGTGGAAATGATGGGGTGAAGAATGATTAGTAAAAGAGGTGTGGAAGGCAGAGGTGGAGAGAGTGCACTTGAAAGGCCGACCAAGGATGAGATGGATGGATGGGGTAATAGAATAGAATAATTGGGATTTATCTAGCGTCGCAACATCAATGGTCATTGACGCCGTAGTATTTATGATTAAGAAAAGGAAGTGGTAAAAAGCTTAAGAAAAAAAAATGAAATCTAAAGATCATTGAGAAGATCAATAGCACTAAGAAAATAAAAAATAGAATTTATATTGCAGTTACATCCCAGAACATTTCGAAGGGACAGATCTCCTTCATCTCTGTGTTTTGACAAATATTGTTGTCTTTCTTCATCATAACTGGGGCATTCCACCATAATGTGTCTAATGGTCATAGGAACAAGGCAATCATTACAAAATGGAGGAGGACTGCCCTCCATAAGAAAGCCATGGGATAATCTAGAGTGACCAATCCTCAACCGGCAAAGGGTTACTTCCTGTTTTCTGTTCAGCAATGTATAAGACCAAGGATGAATAGTATCAGTAATCTCTCTCATCTTGTTACCAGCCTCAAGATCCCATTGGAACTGCCAAAGAGATGAGATCTCGGCTTTGATTAGAGGGATATAATCTTCATAAGGTATAGGCCGTAAGCGAGGTAAGGGTGAGAGAGCGGCTTCCTTGGCCAATTTATCGGCCTGTTCATTTCCTGGTACTCCGACATGTGCTGGAACCCAGCAGAAGTTTATTTCATTACCTCGACTCTCGATTAAAAAAATTAGCCATTCTAAGATCTTTAAAACTATTGGGTGCCTTGAGTCGAATTGTTCAAGAGACTGCAAGACACTCTTTGAGTCACTAAAAATTGTAAAACATTTGGCTCTCTTTTTCATGGAGGATATAATCTCCATTGCGGACAGTATTCCCGTCAGTTCGGCAGTGAAATTAGATGCTGTATTAGGCAAGGTGCCCTTACGATTAAAATCATTTGAGAATATTCCAAAACCAACGCCAGCGCTAGTTTTGGAGCCATCAGTAAAAACAAACACAGAGGGTTGGTGGCTAAAAGAATGTTCTAAAAAAGCATTGCGTGGTTCATAATCCTTGAAATCACGTTTACAACCGTTAAAATATTTACAGAAAGATACTGTGGGCAGTCTCCATGGGGGAACAACCGAATATTTAAAAGGGAGGATGGGAATCTTGGGAAGATTCATGTCCTCCAAAATCTTTTTCATCCGGTATCCAAAAGGCTTTGGAAGTCTGGGGTGATTGTTGAAACAAGTGCTGTTAAAATCTGCTTGAGCTGTTCTAAAAGCAAGAGAGTTGGGAAGCCTCTGCAATCTATGCCAGTATCTAATGGATGAGGTCTGGCGAATAAGATCTGACGACATTTCCCCTGCATCAACTAATAAACTTGGTATTGGGGAAGACTTGAAAGCACCTGTGGCCAAACGAACTCCACTGTGGTGTATCGTATCTAAACTTTTTAGTCTGGATGGAGTGGTCGATGAGTAAAACTTGCATCCATACGATAGTTTCGATAAAATAAGGGAATGATGTAACCGTAAAATTGTTCTGCGGTCAGCGCCCCATGAGGTATGTGCTAAAACTTTTAAAATTTGCATTGTCTCTAGACATCGTGTCTTCAGGGTTTTCAGGTAGGGTACCCAAGAAAGGTGCTTATCAAAAATAAGTCCAAAGAACCTGGTTTCGTCAACACAAGGAATCTGGTCATCCTTTAACCAAATAGTAGGGTCAGGGTGCAGACTTCTTAGTCGGCAGAAATGTACGACGACAGTTTTGCTGGGTGAAAATTTAAAACCATTATTATCGGCCCATGACACTATTTTATTGATGCAGAGTTGTAGTTTTCTTTCAGCTATTGCCATGTTACTAGCTCTAAAATAAATGGAGAGGTCATCTACAAAAAGGGTGGCAAGTATATCAGGAGGAATCACAGATGTCACCCCATTTATAGCTAAACTAAAGAGAGTGACACTGAGAACACACCCCTGAGGTACACCTTCTTCCTGTTGTCTTATTTCAGATATGATGTTCCCAACTCTTACTCTAAAAACACGATTTGCTAAAAAGTTCTTGATGAAAAAGGCCATTTCTCCTCGAATGCCAATAGCATGTACAGCCTTAAGAATACCATGCTTCCATGTGGTATCATATGCTTTCTCTAAGTCAAAGAAAACACTGATATGATGTTGCTTAGAGACAAAGGCTTTACAAATCGAAGATTCTAGTCGAAGTAAGGCATCAGCAGTGGAGTGCATGCGACGGAAACCACATTGAATATCAGATATGATGTGGTTTCGTTCAAGATACCAGACTAGTCGTGCATTGACAATTTTTTCTAAAATTTTGCACATGCAGCATGTGAGGGCAATAGGACGGTAATTTGATGGAATTGAACCATCTTTATTAGGCTTAAGAAAAGGTAAAATTATACCCATTTCCCAAATACTGGGAAACGAATGTTCAAACCACATCCTATTAAGAAGTGCAAGAATAAAACCTTTAGTTACTGGAGATATATGTTTTAATATGGCATATGTAATGTCGTCAGGACCTGGAGAAGTATCACTGCAGGAGTTCAAAGCTGAATCATATTCCTTTTCAGTGAAAGGGAGGTTATAGGATTCTTCATGAGGGGCAGTGAAGTCAAGATTACGTTGTTGTTCTCTCATTCGGTATTGATATCCAGGAGAGCAGTTGTCTGGTTTAGATATATTGGCAAAATGATTTGCTAAGGCATTACTGACATCTTTAGGATCAAAGACCAAAGAGCCATCTAATTTTAAAACAGGTGGAGGGCTAATGGTGTATTTCCCCGATATTTTTCTCAAGTTTTTACAAACGATCGATGCCGGTGTTCTATATTTGAATACCGGCATCGATCGTTTGTAAAAACTTGAGAAAAATATCGGGGAAATACACCATTAGCCCTCCACCTGTTCTATATTTGAATCCACCGCGCCGGATCACCACGCTGTCATCGTGCGGTGGCTTAAGTACCCTAATGCCTAAGGATTGGGGGAAAACTAAGAGTGATCCCAACGTGGCATCCGGACATAGACTCGATCTATCTCCCGGATACACACCTCCACAATCATGAATATCCCTCAAAATGTATTCCATACTGGCTCGGTCGACGCCCAGGTTAATCAGGACCGCGGACCTGCCGCTGGAAACCCAGCAGGTCTGATAAGTCAGCTAGGTTCCAATAGACCCAACGATGACGACATCACGCTTGGCACAAAAATCAAAATCATGTCCCTCAATATAGAAGGTTTATCTATGCCCAAATGTGAACTCCTTTCCAAAATACTAGACAAACACAAAGCCGATATTCTCATGCTTCAAGAAACACACATAGGAGAAAATACAGCCCCCTCAAGATACACTATCCATAACTATACCTTAATAGCAAGACTCGATCACAGACAGTACGGCACAATGACATACGCCAGAGATCCAAGCCGTGTCAGCATAATAGACAACAGCATTACAGGCGAAAACCTACACAAAACAGAAATTCAAATAGATGAAATTAAAATAATCAATATCTATAAGCCCCCCCCTAGCAGGATGGCCAACCCCCCCATTAAGTGCGCCCCAACATCCTGCAGTCATAACTGGTGACTTCAACAGCCATCACACTGAATGGGGATACTCCAGTAATAATAATGCTGGAGAGGAAATAAACAACTGGGCAAACAACAACAACCTTAAACTTATATACAACCCAAACGAAAGAGGCACCTTCTTCTCTGCAAGATGGCAGAGGGAATACACACCTGATCTAGTTTTTGTCACCAGAAATGGAAACCAAACTCCACTCCAAGCTCAACGAGAAGTGCTCAGTGATTTCCCAAACAGCCAACATAGACCAGTACTCATCACTACAGGGACAACCATACCTTTCATAACATCACTCCCAAAGCCCAGGTGGAACTTCCATAAAGCTAACTGGGAAGAATACTCCCAATACATAGACAAAATCTGCAGACGCATCCCAGCAACCAGAAACAACATAGACAGATTCAACAAACTCATAACAAAAAGTGCAAAGAAATACATCCCCAGGGGATACCGGAAAAAATACATTCCCTGCTGGTCTGAAAGAAGCAAAGAACTGCTCCAAGAATACGAAAAAACTCAGGACCCAGATATTGCAGATGAACTGCTCGAATCTCTCATGGAATCCAGACGTGAAAGATGGACTGAAACTGTGGAAAATTTAGATCTCACACATTCAAGCCGCCACGCATGGAATATCCTCAAAAAACTAGACCCAGACAAGCCATGTGGCCCAAGCATCGCCGCCCCAATAACGGCAGAATCCATAGCAAACCAAATCAAACAGCGCAGCACCCACAAACCAAACTATAAATTTGAGAAATCTACCAGACAAAAATACCAACAACTCATAAAATCCCACCCTGAAGCAGGAGAAACAGCATTACCAATCTCAGAACAGGAAATAAAAGCAGCAATAAATAACATGAAATCAGGAAAAGCCGCAGGAGTAGATGGAATATACCCCGAAATGATAAAACACCTAGGCATAAATGCAACCAAGTGGCTCTCCAAAGCTTTCACCAATATAATAGACCACTCTGACCTCCCTAGAACCTGGAAGATAGCTAAAGTAATAGCGATCCTCAAACCGGGAAAACCAGCAAACGACCCAAAAAGCTACCGCCCAATATCCTTACTATGCTGCTCGTTCAAATTACTAGAGAGAATACTGTTAAAGCGCCTTACACCTATATTGGATCTCCATATTCCTCCAGAACAAGCAGGTTTCAGGGCAGAAAGAAATACTACAGAGCAAGCCCTAGCACTTACTACATACATAGAGACAGGGTACGAATTTAAACTGAAAACAGGAGCAGTTTTTATTGACCTGACAGCCGCATATGACACCGTCTGGCACGATGGACTAATGACAAAGCTTGCCCAACACATACCCTGCAAGAAAACCCTAAAGCTTTTAAACAAAATGGCTGGAAAAAGAACCTTTTTTGTTTGCTTGGGTAACGACACCAGCAAGAGCAGGAAAATAAAAAATGGAGTTCCACAAGGATCAGTCTTGGCTCCAACACTTTTCAACATCTATATGAGTGATATGGCCACCACAACCTCCAGAAAGTTTGGATATGCAGACGATTTTGCAATGGCCTACCAATCAAACAAGATTGAACAGCTAGAAAATACAATATCAGAGGACCTGCAAACAATACAAAAATACTTTGAGAAATGGTATCTGCAAATGAACACAAACAAAACTGTGTCAACACTGTTTCACCTAAACAATAAACAAACTGACAAAACTCTGGATATTAAAATAAACAACCAAACCCTCCCAGCCGACAAAACCCCCAAGTACCTTGGTATAACCCTAGACAGGACTCTAACATATAAAAAGCATATAGAAAACACAGCGCACAAATTGAACAAAAGAAACTGCTTGATCAGAAAACTAGCTGGAACCACCTGGGGAGCAAAACAAACAGTGCTTAAAACCGCAGCACTTGCCCTGTGCTACAGTGTTCTATATGGGGCCCCAGTGTGGGCTCAGAGTGCACACACAAATAAAATTGACAATAAACTCCACGCAACCATGCGGATAATATCAGGGGCCATTAAACCAACACCACTCATTTGGCTGCCAACGATGAGTGGCATAGCACCACCAAATATACGACGTTAGGATGCCATACAAAAACAACACCAACGCATAGACAACCTTCCAGCAGATATACCCCTCAAACAAATAATGGAGGAGGCCCCACTAACAACGAGGCTAAAATCAAGAAAACCTTTCTTTAAAACAAAAAACGAAAATTTCAACCTAAAAGAAGCCTGGCAAGAAGAATGGACAAGGAAACTACCCACTGGGGGAAACTTAGTAACAGACCCTACCGAAATACTACCTGGATTTTCCAACCTAACCAGAAGAGAATGGACACAAGCCAACAGGCTCATATCACAACAAGGCAAAACAGCCGTTAACCTGCATCGCTGGGGCTACAAAGACTCCCCAATGTGCCCATCTTGTCATAATTCGCCCCAAGATACAGACCATCTCGTACTGCACTGCCCAATCACAGCAGTGCCAGGGGGTTACCAGACTATCTATGAAGCAAATCAAACATTCATAGACTGGCTAGCAAATACAAAGTTGGAGGTGTAAGAAAGCCATACGATACTACTACTATATTTGAATGATGATACAAATTTAGCCCAAGACTGATGCTTTGCTTCTTTGATGGTATGTTGGCACGATGTATATATATCTATATTGTATTATATTCTGTGTGTTCTGTATATATAATCTAAATGCTGTATTTATTATTTTTATCAAATGCCCGCAAGGCGTGGGTAGAGAGAAATTGGCGGGAAGAGTAGCGTCAGTTTTGTCTCGTGACGTCTGTAACAACCGGACGTTTGTCCATTGTGTTCGTGCCAATTGTCTTTATATTATATGTTAAACTGTGCCTCCTTAGTTTCATTAGCCACCCAGAACATTTGGTGGCAGCGTAAACTTTTCTAGTGACTCAATTTATTACAAAGACTAGTACAATTAGTGACTTTGATTTGCCGGCTAGTGTGCGTATCGGTTTGTGGCTCGTATTGTGTTTTCTCCCCATTTTTTTCGTTACAGCTCAGGTATTTTCAGTGACCTTACATATTTATAGACATTATCGTGCTCTGGACACTGTGTCTTTGGTTGTATTTCGGCGCAGGCCGTTTCCGGCAAGTGATTTTTTCCCTGCTATATTTGGACATCATCGTCGACTGTCCTGATTATTGCTCCGTGGGTACCCTGAGCGGAAATTGCGCCTGGATGATGAATTGGACAGTTTTAGTTGTTCCATGGGATGACAAAATTAAATCGGTGAAGACCGATTATAATTATCGGCATCTCCCGGCTTCGAGACCGCGCGCCGGCCATGTTAGTGACGTCAGTAGCGTCCCATGTGCTTTTCTATGTATTGCTTTGTTTGTGTCAATGCTTGTGTTTCTGTATATCACATTGTTTACGTTCATTGTCCATGTGATTTTCTGTGTATTGCATTGTTTGTGTCAATGCTTGTGTTTCTGTATATCACATTGTTTACGTTCATTGTCCATGTGATTTTCTGTGTATTGCATTGTTTGTCTCAATGCTTGTGTTTCTGTATATCACATTGTTTACGTTCATTGTCCATGTGATTTTCTATGTGTTGCATTGTTAGTGTCAATGCTTGTGTTTCTGTAAATCACATTGGTTACGTTCATGTCCCATGTCCATGTGATTTTCTAAGTATTGCATTGGTTGTGTCAATGCTTGTGTTTCTGTAAAGTATGTTGTTCTTGTATGTCCGTGTGATTCACTATATTATTTTTTTTACATTATTTAATGCTTGTTGTATTTGCTTGGTGTCAGTGTTCTCATGTGATTTTAAGAAGTGGGAAAAGGCTATCATCTCCAACCATGTCTAAATCGAGGCCTTCGTTTTTCAGTCCGCTAAGCTCATCAGAGCCAATGGGTAATAGGGGAACATTACTGCATCAAAACCCAACTGTGGTGCCTTTTTCAGGGATAGACCCTCATTATAGGGCGGCTGAGTTCATAAGACAATGTGAAGATGCTATTGTACAGTCAAACGTTTCGACGGGGCCTGAGATGATATCCTTTGTGAGGTCCCAGATTGTGCCACATTCGTTTGCTGCCGAACTCCTCTCGGCTTCGTGTTTAGATCCTAAACTTCTGAACTATGATTATGACACCTTTCGATCTAACTTTCTTAAACTTTTCACAGATAGTCTTGGTGGTGGTGCGTTCCATTGGTGCTTCAAACTGGCTGATACTCTCGTATCCCGACTGGGTACTCTGGATTATCGCCGTGCGCAAGCTCAGGCCAGTATCCTTGCTGTTGAAGCTTTCGAGTCATTGTCCCAGTCGGACTGGGTAGAGAAAGGTAACATTTCTGTAGATAGATTTCGTCTTATTATTGAGTTTCTCTTGTACATCCTTTTTTTGGTGCCTTCTGAGAGACGAGCAGCATCTTCTCTCAAGTATAAGCCTGATGAAACTCTATTGTCTTTTGCATCACAACTTTCTCGTAAACTGGGAGAAGTCCCATCTAGTTCTTTGTGTATTAGCAATGCTCATCAACAGGGTCATGTCCCTTGTTCTCCTCAACTCCTAGTTCCCCTCAATCTACAGTTACACCCCCTCCCCTGTTGTGTACTTTTTGTAACAGGTCTGGTCATTCGAGCGATTTTTGTTTCCGCCGTAGGCGCCAGGTAAACAAGTCAAAACTGTCCCCTGTTAGTAGGAGTGTACCTACTGTTTCTTCTAATCAATCGCATGACCTTTCCAGAGTAGAGCCTCCAGGTAGACTCAGTTATTGCCATATTCATGGTCAGTGTAAACATTCGACTGATCAATGTTTCAAGGTTTTGAGACTTCTCACCAGCCTCGTCAATCCCATTTTCCCCAGCGCATGTTTCCCAACCCCAAGAGTTGACCAGCAATGTTCGGTCTCAAATAATTCCTTTTGTGGCTGTTGAATCTTCTCAATTACTTACCTTTCAATTTTTTACTAGGGATACGCCTCTTTCAGTCACTGTAGATACTGGTGCAGAATGTAGTCTGTTAAGTAGAAAGGCTTACTTTGCTTTGCGAGAATTGTATAATCTCCCTTTATCTCCCTTTTGTAATAATTTGCATTCTGTGCAAGGTTCTCCCTTGCTTGTTCTTGGATCAGTTTGTCTTCCTTTACATTTTTCCTCGCATGCTACAGTATTCAATGTCACTTTTGCTGTTGTCTCTGGCATTGCCCTTAAGTGTGATTGCCTCCTGGGTATTGATGCTCTTACAGCTCATAGCATAGATATTTCTCCTAGTCGCCGTGTAGTGACTTTCTGCAAATTTGATATCTCTGCTTCGGATAGGCCAGTTTCTGTTTGTGATTCTTCTGTCCCAATTTCTCAGCGCTCTGCCCCTGTTGCTCATTGTGCTGCTGTTGTTGTAGGAGAGCATCTTATTGAACCTTCAAGTTCTGTTCGAGTTCCAGTGCGCGTCTCAGGTGCCCCAATTGGGTCTGACGTTCTCTCTTTGCCTGACTCTATTCGTATTCGTCGGCTTGCCCTAGAAGGAACTCTCTCCACTATTCGCGATGGTAACCAATGTCACGGGTGCTCCTATTTCTCTCTCTCCTGGCAGTCACTTAGGCTCCTTTGAGGTGGTACGCGTTGCTGCTTTCCAGGATTCGCCTATTATAGCAGCTTCTGTTCTACAGTCTCCCCCAACACGTGACCCTGCTCGCGTAGCTTCTGAGCTCGCCACATTTGTAGGCGAAACTGATTTTCCTAAAGAGACGCCTCGTCTCCTTGACCTGCTAGTTACCCACCGTCAGGCTTTGGCTTTACCAGGTGATCCGTTAGGGGTTACGGATCGTGTGGTTCATAGAATTGACCTTCAGCCAGGCACTCGTCCTGTTTACGTCCCCTCTTACAGGTTGCCTCACTCTCGTCGGCTTATAGCCCAGTCCTTGGTTGACGATTTGTTGAGTGAAGGTGTTGTACAGGAGTCCCACTCCGAGTGGAATTCGCCTCTTCTCCTGGTGCCTAATAAGGATGGATCTTTTCGTCCTGTGGTTGATTATAGGAAAGTCAATGAGGTCACTCTTCCTGATCATTATCCTCTGCCTATCTTAAGCGAGCTTCTTCAGTCCATTGGCAATGGTAATACAGTGTTCACCACTTTAGATTTAAAAGCAGGTTTTTGGCAGATACCCCTGGAGGAGAAGTCTCGTAAGATCACGGCCTTCTCGACTCCCAATGGGCACTATGAATGGCTTCGTTGCCCCATGGGTTTGCGGAATGCTCCTTTGACTTGCCATCCATCCAGTTCACCTTGGAGGAAGAAATCAACGATTCCCTTCCATTTTTGGATACCCTTATTATCAAACATGATAATTTTTTAAAATTTACAGTCTTCAGGAAACCAACTAATAAGGACGATTTGACTCACTTCCTATCCCACCATGACCTCAGTATTAATAAAGGTGTAGTCATAGGTTTCTACCTCAGAGCTCTCAGAATATGTAGCCCTGAATTCTTAGAGGACGAGTTTAGGCACATAAAGGAGGTTTTTCATAAATTAAAATATCCAGAGTGCATCATCCACCAGTGTAAGAAAAAGGCACTCAAAATAATGGAAGGGCGGGAACCAACAAAAGATCCAGCTAGGAGGCTTATCCTTCCAGCCAGCAGCGTCACCGCCACCCTCACCCGAACACTTGGGCGTTGCAAAATTCAGGTAGTGGGTCAGTCCAGCAGAACTATCAAAGAGCTCTCAAGAAGGAGTGACAGCCAGGACGAGATGTGGGGAAAAAACGCTGGTGTCTACCGCATACCCTGTGCTGGATGTGATAAAGTATACATCGGCGAGACCTCCCGTGACCTGAAGACCCGGATCCGGGAGCATCGCTACGATTCCCGGAACAACATCACCACCAACGCCTGTGTTATCCACCGGAACACCAACGACCACCTGATGGATTGGGATAACGCAGAACTTCTGTTTAGTGAACCAGACAGGATGAGGAGAAAATGCCTCGAAGCGGCCGCCATTCAAAGCTTCAAAACCATTGAGCAGAACAGAGGCATGTTTAACATCGCCCCTCCTATCATCCATCTGTTACCCGCATTAAATAAATGTATGAAATGTCCCCCTTAGTCCACTTCAACAAACTGTCCGAAATGTCCTCCTTTGTCTCCACCAAGTCCCACCCGTCCCCCTCCTCCCCCTCCACCTACCACCCACCCTTCCCTGATAACCTCTCCCAGTTCCTTCCCTGTTGGCTTATATGTGCCCAGAGTGTGTGTCATGTCTGTACTTGAAAAAGCTGTAACAAGCGAAACGTAGTACCAATAAAGGTTTCGATCTCACAAGGTGTTTATTCAAGTAGAAGGATGTAGACCTCATGTTATTGCATATGCTAGTCGCATTCTTAACAAGCCTGAGTCCCGTTACTCTGTTACTCATTTAGAGGCCCTGGCTGTGGTGTGGGCTTTAAAGCACTTCCGTGATATAATTTTTGGATATCCTATTACAGTCTACACGGACCACACTGCTGTCACTCAGCTTTTTCAAGGAAAGAATCTGTCAGGTCGCCTAGCCAGATGGTTCCTCACGATTGAGGAATTCAATCCAACCCTAAAGCATTTGCCCGGGCGAGCTAATCATGTTGCTGATGCACTTTCACGGAATATCCCTGTTGCTGCTGTTACCGTGATTGATAACTTTTCCCTGCAGGATCTGGTAAAAGCTCAGCGTGAAGACCCTGTCTGGTCTGCTGTCATTTATGCTTTGGAGTCTGGTGATGATTCCACCTTACCAGCTTTACCAGTACCTCTGTACCAATTTTCCCTGCAGGACGAAGTTCTCATTCGTAATGTGGAAGTGTTTGAGCAGGATGTGATAAATGTTCTAGTTCCCCTTGTTTTGTCCCTTGCTCATGATGCCCCTCAGGCTGGTCACCCAGGTGGTGACAAAACTCTGGTTATGGCACGGAAGAAGTATTATTGGCCTAAAATGCCTCTCATGTGGCCCGGTGTAGTTCTTGTGCCCAGAACAAAGGTTCTACGAGCACTGCTCCCATTTTAGAGTACCCTATTCCTTCTCGCCCTTTTCAGACTGTAGCTATAGACCTTTTGCAACTGCCTCGTAGCACACAGGGCTCTGTGTATGTCCTTGTATGTGTGGATAATTTTAGTCGTTTTGTGGTCCTAGCTCCCTTACGTAACAAATCTGCACCAGTTGTAGCACATGCTTTAGTTTCCCATGTGTTGTGTCCATACACCACTCCTTCGGTGCTCCTTAGTGATAATGGGGCTGAATTTAAGAACGAGGTTTTGGCAGGCATTTGTGCACGTTACGGCATTAAACAAACTTTTGTTACTGCTTATCATCCGGCGTCCAATGGTCTTGTAGAGAGGACGAACAGGAAAATTTTGGAGATCTTACGTCACCTTGCTAGTCATTTTCATGAGTCTTGGGAGGATTGGCTTCCCCATGTTAGTGCTTGTATCAACAGCACCATAAACGCTTCCACGGGAAAAACGCCCCATTATGTTGTCTTTGGATCAGAGAAACGACTCCCTTATGACATGCTTGACAGTCCTGCTCGTCCCCTCTACAATGTGGATGACTATAGTAAACTTCAGGATCATGTGCTGCATGATATTTATGCGTCTGTTAGGGACAAACTTGTTATTTCCAAGGCTGACATGTTAAAACACCAACATGGTCGTGCTAAGCCTGTGAACATCATTGTTGGGGATCATGTCTTTAGGAGCATGCCGGACCGCCAGTCCAAACTAAATTGTAAATTCACAGGTCCCTTTTTAGTAACAGAACAGCTCCATCCCAACAAATTCAGGGTTTTTGACCCATCTACGGGTCTTAGTGAGATTTGCCATTCTGACAGGCTTAAAAAGACGCAGGTGCCCATACCTGCATTCACCCAACCTCCCCCAACACTCAATGTTCCCATTGTATCACCCATTGTGGGCCACTCGTATCATCTACGTTCACGAAGTGCTAGGCCTTGATGGTCGAGTGAGCCTCTTGTATGTATTTGTATGTAATTGGATTGTGAAGTTTTGTACCCCCCTAGCCCTTACTATTGTAATTTGTGTATTTTCTTGGGCGCAGACTCATTTGGGTTTGTCGTACCTGTGGTGGGGAAAAAAATCTTTGTTATGTTTACAACTGTTATTTTTCTGCCAATGGTGTTTTGTTCTTCCCATTGTCCTATGTTTCTGGTCTATTTCATGTGTATTTTGTATTGTTTCATGTTCCGGACGTCCGGCAATTGCCCTGATTATTTTTTTTTTACTGGCGCCAGTACATTTACATTTCTTTGTGTATGTATAATTGATTGTGTTTGTATATGTTGTTTATGTATTCCCTTATGTATATGTATATGTATATGTATTTGTGTAATGTTTTGGGTGTGCTTAAGTTCCATGTGTGCCACACTTCTGTCTGCCACTTGTGCGTGTGGTTTGTGTGTGGCTTGTCTGTATTTCTGTTTCTGTTTGCCTCGGTCAGTTTTTCTTGGTTGCTCGGTGTGGGCACCGAGGGCGCGGGCCGAGCGATATGTTGGCACGATGTATATATATCTATATTGTATTATATTCTGTGTGTTCTGTATATATAATCTAAATGCTGTATTTATTATTTTTATCAAATGCCCGCAAGGCGTGGGTAGAGAGAAATTGGCGGGAAGAGTAGCGTCAGTTTTGTCTCGTGACGTCTGTAACAACCGGACGGTTGTCCATTGTGTTCGTGCCAATTGTCTTTATATTATATGTTAAACTGTGCCTCATTAGTTTCATTAGCCACCCAGAACAATGGTACGTCGAAGTAATGCCCTGCTTTTACGATATTCAACTAAATTCTCATCATTTCTATGGCGATGTAATCTAGTCAGAGCTCTTCGTGTTGCTCTATGTAGATTTCGTATGGTGTCAGACCACCATGGTACAGGGCGTCTCCTAAACTTTCCAGATGACTTTGGGATGGAATTAATGCCAGCAGTGTAGAGTGTGTTATTTAAGCACTCCAGTGCAGCTTCTACTGAATAAAAACTGTCAATACTGTTCTGGACAGTACCCAATTCTTCAAACTTGGTCCAGTCGGCTTTTTCAGTGCACCAGCGAGGAATAACATCTGTAGGAGCACCTTCCTGTGTACACAATACAGTGGGATAGTGATCACTGCTTCGCAAGTCATCAAGGACTTTCCATTCAAAGTCCAAAGCACAATTTGAGCTGCAGATCGATAAATCTATACATGATGTAGAGCCAGTCTGAATGTGATAATGAGTAGGTTCACCAGTATTTAAAACAGTAATGTCCTCCTGCTCCAAAATAGATCAAATTAGATTTCCTTTCTGATTTGAGGTAACATCACCCCATAATGGGTGATGAGCATTAAAGTCACCCATAATGATGAATGGCTCAGGTAATTGTTGAATAAGATTCAACACACTATCTTTGGTTATATTAGTACTTGGTGGTAGATATAGGGAGCAAACTGTATATCTGCGATTCAAGCCGGCTTGTATCACGACAGCTTGCAATCGAGACTGAAGAGGGATGGGAACATGAGGTATATCATTACGGATATACAACATGCTTCCCCCATGGATACCAATATCTGGATCATATGTAGTACGGTATGCTTTGAAGTCTTTAGGGCATGGGGTGAATGAGTCTAACATTATTTCTTGTAAGGAAATAATATTAGGTTGCTGGTCATGGATTAGCAGTTTCAATTCCCTGACAATTCCATTGGAGCAGAGTGAATTTATCTATGGTTCAGGGAATGTCGGGTGGTGTTGCTACCCGACTTCTTGGTCTTAGATTGTGGGATTGAATGGACCTCTGCTTTAATTGGAAGTTTTGGTGGTTTAGATGATTGAATTCCAGGTTTAATTTTAGTAGGACCTTCTTTAGGTCTACCAGAGGTGGTAGAACTTCCCTGTGGCCCTACAGGTACAGGGGGAGGGACTACTTTCTCTATAGGTACAGAAGGATCTCCTGTTGATCCTTCTAGGTTGAGGGAAAGGTTTCCCACTCCCCTCTCAGGGGTGGGAAGAGGGCCACTATCTGGGCCCTTGGGTGGTGGTGTAGGGCCTCCCATGGCCCCAATATGGGAAGAGTTGTTAGATGGCATTTTGGATACAGCTGTTGTAGAATCTCTATTCTCAATTTTGCCACTTGGGCAATCCAAAGAGTCTGAACTCCGTGTTCGCTTATTACAAGTTAGTTGGTCAACTCATCTCTACATCAACAACACTCTAATACCACACACAAACACACCGAAAATTCTTGGTGTAACATACGATACATCCATGTCTTTCAAACAACACATCACAAACATAAAAAACAAAATCACACCCAGACTTAACGCACTTAAGTCAATCACTGGAACAACATTTGGACAAAACAAAGAAACTAATATAACAATATACAAACAATGCATACGCTCAGTGTTGAATTATGCGAGTCCTGCATGGGCTCCTAATCTCAGTGAGACACACCACAACACCCTTCAAATCATACAAAACAAAGCCCTAAAAACAATTACAGGCTGCACAAATACAACACCTACAGACCATTTACACCATGAAACAAAAGTCCTCAAAGTCAAGGACCACCTCGACATGAGAGGCACACAAACACTTACCGCAGCCACCACAAACACATTACACCCGCTACACTACATAGCAGAACACCCACACACACCAAGAAACATTAAAACAACACCCAAAGACCTTTATCACGCACAGATACTCTCTTCTCTTCCTCCACAACCACCAAATACCAGCCTCCGGAAACATATTCATAATCATATCACCATTAACACACTGAAAGACAACACACTGCTGCATGCCAGACCCCCTGATATCCACCCTTCTGAATCCTCTCTCCCACGAAAAGACAGAGTCCACTTGGCCAGACTGCGATGCGGTCACCACCCAGCACTTCCAAGCTACCAGAAGAGGCTGGATGACCGCATTGTGAACAGCTGCCCAGGATGTAACACTTCACCCCATAC
Source organism: Oratosquilla oratoria (assembly GCF_046742065.1). Lineage (NCBI taxonomy): Eukaryota > Metazoa > Arthropoda > Malacostraca > Stomatopoda > Squillidae > Oratosquilla > Oratosquilla oratoria. Next base: position 41,204,526 of record NC_134792.1, on the reverse strand, counting down.
CATACAACACATAATGGAAGACTGCATTATACACAATCATGCACGCAAACAACACAACATACGCTCTATAAAGGATTTGTGGGAAAACCCAGTTTCGGCTATGGCATTCCTTGGGGAGACGGGACTGCTCGGACAGACAGTCTAAGGAACGACAACAACAACAACAACTGATCGGTTGGTTGATTGTTTGTACTTTATCTGGTGTGACTGATCGGTCTCCATTTTATCCGTATTAGGTTGTGTTTTAGTGGTGAGGTGGCCTGTAGGCTGTAATTTGTTGCCAAGGGTTTCTGAGTATGTCTTAGTATTAAGTTTTAATGGATCAATCACTTTTCTTCTTGCTTCAGAGTAGCTAATATGTTCTCTGACCTTTATATTTAGGATTTGTTTTTCTAGTATATATTTTTCACAAGATCTAGAGGAAGTTGGGTGCTCTTCATGACAATTAAAACATTTCGATGTTTTCGTACATTCTCCATGTTCGCTTTCACTGCAATTGACACAAATCGGTGGTGTTCCTGCTAATTTCTTGCGACATGTGGTGAATATATGACCAAACATTCGGCAGTGGTAACATCTTCTTGGTGAAGGTATATATGGTCTAACCTTCAGTTTATACCAAGCAGCAGATATTGATGATGGAAGATTAAGCAGGTCAAATGTTAAGATTATTAGAGGTTGGTCTACAAGAGTGCCATTTTCTTTTCGTTTCATCCGGCGAACACTTGAAACGTGCTGGGATTTCAACTCTGTTAAGAGCTTTTCTTCAGAAAACCTCAGCAGTTCCTTGGAGTAGACAACTCCTCTACACTGGTTGAGTGTCTTGTGGGGGGTACAATCTGTCTCATGCCCAGCAACTTTTCCAATGTTCTGCAATTTTGAGCTCTCTTCTGGAGAGTTAACCTCTATCAGAAGTGATCCACTACTTTGGGGGATGATTTTGGGTTCCCTGCCAATACATTGGATAATTTCTCTATGGACATCAAAAATGTCTAAAGAGTCAATGGGGTTGTCGTTGGGCATGGATAAAGTTAAATATTTATTATAATGGGACTCAAAAATCCCAGGCAAAACTTCCAATTGTCCTCGTGGATTAGTTAGAGGGGGGAAAGACTTTTCTTTATTTCTATTTTTCCGCTGTGGTTTAGCGGAATAGGGTTTCAGTGTGATGAAAGCCTGGACTTTCATCTCTAGAACCAATACGAGAGCGATTTATCTTGCCCACACCGCCTATGTGTAGTTCGTGACTAGAGGCTTCCAGAGATCACCTTCTCCTGCCCCCATCGTCACTAGCCATCGCCATAGGGCTTTCTTTTGCCACTACTGAGAGGGGCGGCTGAAAATTAGGTCGGAGGGAGGGAACAGCAAGCGGAAGAGAAGAGAGGAGTGGAAAAGGAAGTTTAAGAGGAAGCCCTGTGCGGGGAAACAAGAGCCCCGCCCGGGGATCGGCATTAGTCGCCTCTTACGACAAGTAGCCGACGTGGCGGGGGCTATATTCTATACTACACCCCCTAGCCCCAGGGGGCATGGATGGGGTAAAAGAGGCGTTGAGCAAGAGGGAGATCTCTGTTAATCAAAGAAGGAGGCAAAAGATAGGGGTGAGTGGAGAATGGGTGTGTATAGATGTTACTTTGATGAAAAAAAGGAGAGGGTGGGTGAAAGGAAGAGGTTATGCATGAATGATATTTTGACACATCTCTAAGGGATTTCTCCCCTTCTTCAATGTTTCTGCATGAGGGGACGGAGAGGGGAGTGGGGGACTCGCCGACTAACTGAAGCTGCCTTGCTGTGGATGTGCTGTGCCTTGCTGCATTGCTTCTGACCCAGGGGAGTAGGCGAGATACAGGGTTGACCCGTCATCCATAAGCCAAGATGAGAAGGAGGAAAGTGTGGTGGATGGGAGTGGATACTTGCCTTTTGACTTGGGTACCTCCCTTGTAAAGGAAAAAAGCCCTCGGTAAATAGATAAATAGAATGGATAAATAACAAGGTTATTTATATTAGGTTAGGTTAGCTTGTAAAGATTGGCCATCCTCATGTACTCTGATTTTTAAGTGGAAACAATGGCGGGAAAGTTGACTGTTCTAGTACTAGAGTTTACTGACCTGTGTAGCCTGAATTCAGGTTCTGCCCCCCCTCTTACCCCAAGCCCTCTGGAAGCCCCTTCTCTAAGAGAGAGATACTTTAAACATATAGTCTGATGGCTGGTCATTGGAAGAAGTCACTAACGACCCAATTATTGACTATCAAACGAAATTACACGTCCTGAGGGCGCACTGGTGTCCCTGCAGAGTCGTCCATGTTAATAGACATGATACAGAGGCTTGTGGACGGCTGCATTCGGGCCTGGGGACGGTGCAAAGTGTGATGATACTATCATCACTGGTATGATATAAGTATAGAATCAATTATATCACACACATACACACAAAATCGCACGTACACACATATACACGGCTGTTGCTTCTCGATGCAGGCTGTAGCTTCACGGTGCAATTGGTAGAATCAGTAACTTACATGTCTATGGGTCCGGGTTCGACCATCAATCGCATATCTACACAGACACAAACAACGAAACCGCAAAGTGGCTGCCAGAATTATACTGAAGTCAGTATATATATATATATATATATATATATATATATATATACATATGTATATATATATATATATACATATATATATATATATATATATATATATATATTGTGACATCATGACAGGTGTATGAATGGTAAGTATGGAAAGACACGATTGGGAACAAGAGACTTTATTCCTGACCGGTTTCGACTTTGAGGCATATTACCTCTGAAGAAGCCTCAAAGGCGAAACCGGTCAGGAATAAAGTCTCTTGCTCCCAATTGTGTCTCTCCATTCTTACCATTCATATATATATGTGTATGTGTGTGTGTATTTACCTGGTTGTATTTTACTGGAAGGGGAGCTATGCTCGTGGTGTCCCGTCTTCATATCTCATTTTATCTAAACTATTTTTAAATTCATGTACTGTGTTTGCACACATCACTTCCTTATCTAACTTGTTCCAACTGTCTATTATTCTGTGAGGAAAGCTGTTCTTTTTCATATCTCTTCTATAGCTGTCTTTCTTGATTTTCTTTCCATGTCCTCTTGTATTTCTATCATCCCATTTTATCAGATCCTCTCTATCAATAGTTTCTATGCCTTTCATGATTCTATAAATAGTTATCAAATCTCCTCTCTCTCTTCTTTGCTCTAGTGTCTGTAGCTCAAGTTTTGCTAGTCTCTCTTCATATGATAGTTTTGAGAGTGCTCTTTGTATTCTTTCAAGTTTTGTTATACATTTTTTGTACTTGGTGACCACATCGTTGCTGCATATTCCAATATTGGTCTTATCAAAGTGATTAGTATTTTCTTCACCATTTCTTCATCCAGGTACGTATATGCCACTTTGATTGTTCTTATTAAATTATAGGTTTCTCTAAAAATCTTATTTATATGTTTCTCAGGTGACATATTATTCATAATAAAGACTCCCAGGTCCTTCTCCTTTTCAACTTTTTTATTCCTTCTTCTAGCAACTTATATGATTCTATTATTCTTTTTTTTTTCTTTTTTCAATTCCATTATACTACACTTTTTAGTATTGAACTCCATCTCACACTTCCTACTCCATTCCCATACTTTATTGAGATCACTCTGTAGTAACTCACAATCTTCTTCCATGTTTACCTTTTTCAATAGTTTTGTATCATCTGCAAAGAAGCTCATATAGCTTTCAACTTCTTCATCCATATCATTAATATATATAGCAAACATTATTGGGGCCAGATCTGTTCCTTGTGGAACACCACTTATTACTTCATCCCAATTTGAGTGTTTGTCTCTTATCACTACTCTCATTTTTCTTTCTTCCAAAAAGTCTCTCATCCATTTCAGCAGTTTGCCCTGTATTCCTCCTTCAGTTTCTAATTTCTTAATCAACTTCTTATGTGGTACTTTGTCAAAAGCTTTTTTTTAGGTCCAGAAATGCACAATCAGCCCATCCATCTTTTTCTTGTATTATATCTATTAGCCTTGAATAGAAACATATTAAATTGGTGACGCATGATCGTCCTTGTCTGAATCCAAATTGCCTTGGATTTAGCACTTTTTTTTTCAAATAATTTACCCATCTACTTTTGACAATTCTTTCACAAATTTTTGCTATTGTACTTGTTAGAGAGACTGGTCTATAGTTGGTAGGGTATTCTTTATTTCCCCCTTTATATATAGGTACTATATTTGCTTTTTTCCAATCTTTTGGAACTTTTCCTTCTTTCAAGTAACTGTTTATTATGCTATGTATTTTGTCTGCCAGTTCATTCCTGCATTCTTTTAAAATCCAGTTTGCTATTTCATCTGGTCCATGCAATTTTCTGACATCAAGATTACTCAAGTGTTTCATTATTTCATTCTTTGTTACTTCTATTTCTTTCATAGGGGGGGACTTTCTCTTCCCATTCAATCTCTCCAGATTGTATGTTCTCCCTTGTAAACACTGATTTAAAATGCTTGTTCATAATTTCTGCCATTTCTATTTCCTCTGTGTATTCAACTCCTCCTTGTCTTAATCTAAATCTTGTTTGTTTTTTACAAATCTGTAAAATAGTTTTGGTTGATCTTTACATTTTTCAATGACATCTTTTTCATTTTTTCTCTTTTTCTCTCTACACACTTGTACATATTTCTATAATAAGTAAATATTTTCCATTTTTCAGGTCTTTTGTCTTTCTTCCATTTGGTTCAGGCTTTATCTCTTTCGTCTTTTAACTCCCTACAACTTTTGTTTACCAGCACTTTACATATTATTTTTCTTGTTTTTGTCTTGGGACATATTTTTCCACTCCTTTTTATATTTTTTTGGTCAAAATATTCAATTTTTTTCCCACTCTTGTTTCTTCTTTGTATATTCTTTCCCAGATTTTTTTTTTTTTTAAGAATTCTCTTATTTTAGCAAAATTTGTTTCTTCATACATCATTTTTTCCTTTTCTTTATTGTTCATTTCTTTTCATGTATTTTTCCTCGTTTAGTTCTAGTTCAATCAATATGTGGTCACTTTTACTTATTGGTGTCTTATATTCAATCTTTTCCACTATTTTAGGTTCAAATGTGATTATTTGGTCTAGTCTCGATGGTTCTTCTTCATTTCTATACCTAGTGTTCTTTTGTATCCATTGTGTCATTGTATGGTCAATAATCATCTCGAGTAAAACATTTCCCCATGAGTCGTCTCGACCCTTGCAATTAAAGTTGCCCATCATAACTATTCTTCCTCCATCTTCCATGATCTTATTTAATGTTCTCCTTGTGTCTTCTAACATACTTTTATGTTCCCTCTCTTCCCACGAGGCTGTTTTTGGCGTGACCGGACTTTTGGCCGAAGGACATTTGGCCGACGTACATATGGCCGACGGACATTTGGCCGAATGGACATTTGGCTTAGTGGACATTTGGCCGACGTACATATGGCCGACGGACATTTGGCCTAATGGACATTTGGCTTAGTGGACATTTGGCCTAATGGAAATTTGGCCGAATGTACATTTAGCATTTAGCTAAGGGACGTTTGGCCGAAAAAGTATAGTAACAGCCAATACTTTAAAGTATATTGTAAAAACTCATTTGATTAACAAGATGTTTATTGCAGAGAGGAAATTCAATTAAAAATAGTTTATTGTAGTAAAAAGTTTATTGTAGTAAAATGTGATTAAAAAGGAGTTTATTGTAGAAAAAATAATAAAAAAAAGTATTTAAAGATTGTGAGCTATGCTCGTGGGATCCCGTCTTCATATCTCATTTTATCTAAACTATTTTTAAATTCATGTATTGTTTTTGCACACACTACTTTCTCATCTAACTTGTTCCAACTGTCTATTACTCTGTGAGGAAAGCTGTTCTTTTTCAAATCTCTTCTATAGCTGTCTTTTTTTATTTTCTTTCCGTGTCCTCTTGTATTTCTGTCATCCCATTTTATCAGATTCTCTCTGTCAGTAATTTCTATGCCTTTCATGATTCTGTAAATAGCTATCAAATCTCCTCTCTCTCTTCTTGCTCTAGTGTCTGTAGTTCAAGTTTTTCTAGTCTCTCTTCATATGATAGTTTTGAGAGTGTTGGTGCCAATTTTGTAATTGCTCTTTGTATTCTTTCAAGTTTTTTTTATACATTTTTTTGTACTTGGTGACCATATCGTTGCTGCATATCCCAATCTTGGTCTTATCAGGGTGATTAGGATTTTCTTCACCATTTCTTCATCCAGGTATGTAAATGCAACTTTGATTGTTCTTATTAAATTATAAGTTTCTCTAAAAATCTTATTTATATGTTTCTCAGGTGACATATTATTCATAACAATGACTCCCAGGTCCTTCTCATTTTCTACTTTTTTTATTCCTTCTTCTCCCAATTTATATGCTCCTGTTATTCTGTTTTTGCTTTTTCCAAATTCCATTATACTACACTTTTTTGTATTGAACTCCATCTCCCACTTCCTACTCCATTCCTGTACTTTATTTAGATCTCTCTGTAGTGATTCACAATCTTCTTCAGTTTTCACTCTTTTCAGTAGTTTTGCATCATCTGCAAAGAAGCTCATATAGCTTTCAATTCCTTCATCCATATCATTAATATATATAGCAAACATTATTGGGGCCAGAACTGTTCCCTGCGGAACACCGCTTATTACTTCATCCCATTTTGAGTGCTGGTTTCTTATCACTACTCTCATTTTTCTTTCTTGCAAAAAGTCTTCCATCCAATTTAGTAGTTTGCCCTGTATTCCTCCTTCAGTTTCTAATTTCTTAAGCAACTTCTTATGTGGTACTTTGTCAAAAGCTTTCTTTAGGTCTAAAAATGCACAGTCCGCCCATCCATCTCTTTCTTGTATTATATCTATTAGCCTTGAATAGAAACATATTAAATTGGTGACGCATGATCGTCCTTGTCTGAATCCAAATTGCCTTGGAACACTTTGTTTTTTTCTAAATATTTTACCCATCTACTTTTGATAATTCTTTCACAAATTTTTGCTATTGTACTTGTTAGAGAGACTGGTCTATAGTTGGTAGGTTCTTCTTCATTTCCTCCTTTATATATAGGTACTATATTTGCTTTTTTCCAATCTTCTGGAACTTTTCCTTCTTTCAAGGAACTATTTAGTATACTATGTATTTTGTCTGCCAGTTCATTCCTGCATTCTTTCAGTATCCAGTTTGCTATTTCATCTGGTCCATGCGATTTTCTGACATCAAGATTACTCAAGTGTGTTAATATTTCATTCTTTGTTACTTCTATTTCTTCCATAGGGAGGACTTTCTCTTTCCATTCATTCTCTTCAGGTTGTATGTTCTCCCTTGTAAACACTGATTTAAAATGTTTGTTCATAATTTCTGCCATTTCCATTTCCTCAGTGTATTCAACTCCCTCTTGTCTTAATTTCTCCAAGTCTTGTTTGTTTTTCATTTTATTGTTTACAAATCTGTAGAATAGTTTTGGTTGATCTTTACACTTTTCTATGATATCTTTTTCATATTTTCTCTTTTCCTCTCTGCACGTTTGTACATATTCATTTCTATAACAGGTATATATTTTCCATTTTTCAGGTCTTCTGTCTTTTTTCCATCTGGTCCAGGCTTTGTCTCTTTTGTCTTTTAACTCCCTACAACTTTTGTTGTACCAGCATTTTACATATTCTTTTTCTTGTTTTTGTCTTGGGACATACTTTTCCACTCCTTTTTTGTAAATTTTTGTCAAAATATTCCATTTCTCTTCTACTGTTGTTTCTTCTTTGTATATTTCTTCCCAGTTTTCCTTTTGAAAGAATTCTCTTATTTTATCAAAGTTTGTTTTTTCATACATCATTCTTCCTTTTCTATATTGTTCATTTCTTTTCATATATTTCTCTTCATTAAGTTCCAGTTCAATCAATATGTGGTCACTTTTACTTATTGGTGTTTTATATTCAATTTTGTCCACTATTCTAGGTTCGGATGTAATTATTAGGTCTAGTCTCGATGGCTCTTCTTCATTTCTATACCTAGTGTTCTCCTGTATCCATTGTGTCATTGTATGGTCAGTAACCATCTCAAGTAGAGCGTTTCCCCATAAGCCGTCTCCACCCTTTACTGTCATTTCTTCCCAGCAGATTTCTTTGCAATTAAAGTCGCCCATCATAACTATTTTTCCTCCCTCTTCCATTATCTTGTTTAATGTTATCTTTGTGTCCTCTAACATACTTTTATGTTCACTCTCTTCCCATGAGGCTGTTTTCGGGGGCACATAATTTATCACAAACTTTCTGCTCTTCTTATCTCTGCCTTCTACTTCCATCATTATCATCTCTACTGTATTCTTTCCATATGTGACACACTTCACGTTTATATCCTTCTTAGTCAGGAACATAACTCCACCCCCTTCCTTTTTCACTCTGTTTCTAATCCAATAATTATATGCATCATGTCCTACACTGTTGGGTGGTACTGGACCTTTTAATTTTGTTTCTACAAATCCCATTATGTCTGGTTCTTTTTCTTTCAAATAATCATTCAGCTCATTCAATCCTGTTATTAATCCATCTATATTTGTGTAAGACACTCTTAGTTTTCTGCCACTTCCATTGTGTTCTCTGTTTCCCTTTTGTTTTTCTCTTGTATGTCGACTTTCTTTAGTTTCATATTCACTACTCTCCAATAGAATCTCTCTTTTTCTGACTCCGTTCTTATCTCGTTTTTTTTTTCCTTAGCTTCAAGTCTTTTCTGTTTTTCTTCCTCTCTTTCCTCTTTATTCATTTCCCTTTTTATCCATACCTTTTTATATTGTTCACTTGTTGCTAGTTTCCCTGTTTTGGATAAGATATTCTCAGCCGTAGTTTGTGACCTGAATTTAATCTTAATTGGTCTGGTCTTGTCTGTACTATATTTCCCGAGCCTGAATTTCTCTTCGATTTGTTTCATTATTTCTGGTTCATCTTCCTGAACTAATTCAAGTAAATTTCTTACTTTTTCATTTTCCTCTTTGATTCTTGTGGTTCTATCTGGGTTATGTTTCTCTTCCATTCCTAATATAATTATACATTTCTTTCTGTCTGCTAAGTCTCTTACTATATTCTTCTTCTGTCTCATCACTTTAATAACTGAGTCTTCAGTTTGTTCATTCATTTGCTGTTTGATTATGTCAGTGAATGCAACTTTGCTATTTTCTTGGATTTTTTTCCAACCCTCCTTGTTCTCCTTATTATTCTCCTTTAAGACTTTATTCTCTTCTTTTACTTCTTTTAACTGTTTTTTTAATTCTTCAATTTCCTTAGTTAAGTTTTTGTTCGCCTTCTCTAGTTCTTCCAATTTTTCAACCCTCCGTATAATGTTGTTAACATGACCGAACCTACGCTCCAAGTCCTCGATCATCTTATCGACCTTCTCTTCTAGTCTTGTCAGTCGGGGGGGGGGGGGTGGGGGGTGGGGGGTGGTTTGTGTCCCCCCCACCCTCTTTAAATCCCTGGAAAATATTCTCATCACTTTCTACTGTATTGCTCTTATCTATACTTCTAATCTTTACATTTTTATTAGACATTTCATCGTCGCTCAGCTGGTCGGGAAGCCGTTTGTTTACCTTTCGCCTGTCTGCCTGGGCCAAGTCCTCTCCTTCCTCATTTCCTTCCATTTCCCTCAGCAATCCCTCCCCTTCTCCTCTTTCCCACTACCCCACGAGCAATTTCCCCCCACCCTGTAAATACAATAGGCACTTCTCTTTGCGTTGGGATCCACGAAACTCCAATTTTCTTCAGAACGTCCTCTAAGCCGTCCGTTCGTTGAAGTGTGTGTGTGTGTGTGTGTGTGTGTGTGTGTGTGTGTGTATGTACCGGGTATGTGTACACATATATACATATATATATATATATATATATATATATACATATATACATATATATATATATATATATATATATATATACATATATATGTATATATATATATATATATATATAGTGGCATTGTGGGTGGTAGGAATGGAAATCACACAAATAAAGTATCTTTCCCGATCGTGTGATTTCCATTATCATATATATATATATATATACATATATATATACGTATATATATATATACGTATATATATGTATATATATATATACATATATATATACGTATATATATAGTGGCATTGTGGGTGGTAGGAATGGAAATCACACAATCGTGTGATTTCCATTATCATATATATATATATATATATATATATATATTATATATATATATATATATATATATATATATATATATATATATATATATATATATATATATATATAGTGGCAATGTGGGTGGTAGGAATGGAAATCACACAATCGTGTGATTTCCATTATCATATATATATATATAATATATATATATATATATATATATATATAGTGGCATTGTGGGTGGTAGGAATGGAAATCACACAATCGTGTGATTTCCATTATCATATATATATATATATACATATATATACGTATATATATATATATATATATATATATATATACACTCGATGGCGCAGTGGTAGAGTTCAAATCTCGCCCAGGGTTGATATAATTTCAGTATCGCTGTGCTGCGAGTCGTTACTCCAACTCTCATGGGTGGGGAGTTGGATGTATGTGTGTGTGTGCGTGTAGGGTCACAGCATTTCCCATAGATCGGTCATATATAAGCTCTCATCTCTCTTACGGGAGGGAAATAGCTGTCGATCACGAGTCCAACACGTGATCCAAGACCATGGTGAATCACACACAAAATCGCATGCACACACAAACACACACACGCACCACGAGCATAGCTCCCCTTCCCATAGAATAAAACTAGGTACAACTAGGTAAATACACAGTGGCAAAATGATAAGGCTGAGAAGAACGAAGTTGAACAACATTAACAATATTAACAATAATATCTATATCAATAATGATGATGATGAAGATGACGACGATAATGACGATAACAATGATAATGATAATAATAGTAATGATAAGGATGATGGTCATGATAATAATAACAACAATAATAATAATGATAATAAAAACTATGATGATAATAATAATAGTAATAATAACAATTATAATAATAACACCAACCCCCAGCGACAATAACAACAATAGCAAGAGTATATAAAAAAAAAAAAAAAAAAACAGCTCTCTTCTCTCCGGACATGAAGGAAGTGGCGGGAAAGACGCGTTAGTCGATGTTGAAGTGGAAGTCGAGGAAGTATCGCATGCCTGACAGATAACCACAAGGCCGCCCGGAATCGGCTTTCCTGGATAACATGACTGCTCGTTCACTCGCAAGAAAATAATAGCAAGGGAAATAAGAGGAGGAAAAGAAAGAGACGGGGGGAAATATGAAGTGATACGCGAAGAAAAAAGAAAAACATACATCATACATACATATACCAAGGGTTTTTTTTTTCATACCAGGGGGGTAGCCAAAAAGGACAAGGCACAAAAACATTCCCACCCATTTCATCCCCGAAAACACTCCACACCCCTCCACCCTCCCTCCCATCTTAGCACCTCCTAGATGACGGGTCATCCCTGTCCACTGCCCTGGGTCAGAAGCAGTGTCGCAGGACACAGCACATCCACAGCAAGGCCGCTACATTAAATCGGCGACCCCCGATTATATTTCTCTCACACACACAGAGACGGTGAACGGACAAAAGGTCCCCGGACAAAATGTCCTGAAATCTGCACCCCCGGGACAAAATGTCCCCAATATTTAGGACAAAAGGTCCCCAATTTTTTTTCAACTAATATTGATTTTTATCAACTGTTTATACATTTTGGGTTATAGTTAATTGTGGTTTTATAACAACCCTTAAATTCTGGAGAATCTCTATATATAAACACAAAGTACAATAATATTTGATATTTTATTAAATATCACAATGATGAATCACAGTACATCTCACAAATCATATAAGATGATAAATCACAGTACATATCACATATAATATATAATACATATCACATATAATACAGGACATATATAATATATAAACACAAAGTACAATAATATATGATATTTGATATTTTATTAAATATCACAATGATGAATCACAGTACATCTCACAAATCATATAAGATGATAAATCACAGTACATAAAAGGTCCCCAATTTTTTTTCAACTAATATTGATTTTTATCAACTGTTTATACATTTTGGGTTATAGTTAATTGTGGTTTTATAACAACCCTTAAATTCTGGAGAATCTCTATATATAAACACAAAGTACAATAATATTTGATATTTGATATTTTATTAAATATCACAATGATGAATCACAGTACATCTCACAAATCATATAAGATGATAAATCACAGCACATATCACATATAATATATAATACATATTACATATAATAAATGACATATATAATATATAAACACAAAGTACAATAATATATGATATTTGATATTTTATCAAATATCACAATGATGAATCACAGTACATCTCACAAATCATATAAGATGATAAATCACAGTACATAAAAGGTCCCCAATTTTTTTTCAACTAATATTGATTTTTATCAACTGTTTATACATTTTGGGTTATAGTTAATTGTGGTTTTATAACAACCCTTAAATTCTGGAGAATCTCTATATATAAACACAAAGTACAATAATATTTGATATTTTATTAAATATCACAATGATGAAACACAGTACATCTCACAAATCATATAAGATGATAAATCACAGTACATATCACATATAATATATAATACATATTACATATAATACAGGACATATATAATATATAAACACAAAGTACAATAATATATGATATTTGATATTTTATTAAATATCACAATGATGAATCACAGTACATCTCACAAATCATATAAGATGATAAATCACAGTACATATCACATATAATATATAATACATATCACATATAATACAGGATATATATAATATATAATACAGATGCCTAGACGTTGGGCTGGCCACCAAGCAATGGGGGTGTGAAAGAGGTGTGATAAGCACCTTATGAGTACAATTACAGCACACAATTATGCTTTATTGGACTTATATTGTATGCCTATAAAAAAATCAAGTTAAAAACAAAAAATTCACAAAAAAACATATAAAGGAATAAAGTAAAACACATCTGACAAATTTTTAGAAAAAAAAATTGAGGACATTTTGACCACCCACCTAGGCCGTTGGGGACATTTTGTCCTAGGGTTGCAGATTTCAGGACATTTTGTCCGGGGACCTTTTGTCCTACATTCCACACAGACCCCCCCCCCCCCCGACACACGCATAAACTGGGAAGGAGACGGGACCTAATGAACGTTGTTCCTTTCTTGTGTACTGCAATTAGGCAAATGCAATTAGGTAAACAAACACAAACCTCATCACGAGGACCCGCCCCAAACTGAACTGAATCGTCAGGCGTAGACCGGACCCAAGTGAGTCATTGCACTGAAGAAGAAATCAAGGTTAAGGTGGCATGGTGGATGAAGAGCTCACTCATGTTCCAAGAAGTCTTTGATTGGAATCCTACCTGGTCCATTGACCCCTTCACTATCGTGGGAGTGCCTCGGAACTGAATAAAATAGCCTGGCGGCGGCCAGAATAAGAGTAGAAGGTTTCCTATTAGGAAAGGGATTAAATTAATCGAGATAGTTCAATTGAGTTAATCGACAATTGTTGCAGAGATAAATAGAATAGCCTGTCGACAACCGGGAAGGAAAAAAGTGCTAACCGGTGCGGAAGGGGTTACGTTTCTACAAGGAAATGATTCGCTCATGCAGCTTCCCCAGATTCCTTCCTCGTGTTTGTTTCCGTGAAAGGCCGGGGTTCCTAGAACTACTTCAGTTTTATCCCAGGCAGAACCCAAAGTGAGGAAAGCGTTGATAAGTACGACGTTGACGGAAACAGCTGTGGCGCTGATATTGCAATGAGACTGATAAGACACAGTATATCGGTTAGCGATGGCCATCTTGTTCGAATGGTTTAAGATACGGACGAAGTTGTCGTGCATACCATGATTTTGATGCCCACTATCTACATGTAGTTTCGTAATACATAACCTATTTCACCCTATGTTTGTGCATATGTGTAAAGGTTGTGACTTTGTTTACATCGGACAGACTGGGAGGGATTTGGACACCAGGATGATTGAACATAAACGTTCTATTAAATATGGACAAGAGAGCTCAGCTGTGTTCCAACATGTCAGGCAATTTAATCATTGTTTAGACTGGGACAAAGTTGAGCTTATCTACAAATCTAGATGCGAGTTCAGGAGGAAAATGGTAGAATCTACGATAATTGAATATCAGCCCAATATAAATATTTCAAAGGGGCAATGGTCCCCGGATTTAATTTCAGGACTTTTCATCACCAGCCTATTAAAAAGACATTTGCCTCCTGACCTCGCATACGGAGTGAGCCGAGGGTAGAGACCTCTCCCCATGTTCCCCTTTGTCATGGCAAGAGTGCTATTTAAGTAGCACTCATTATTCTATTTTGTATCTACCGAAGAGGATGGCAGTTTGCAATCGAAATATATAGATTCCCCGTCTCCAGTCTGTTCTACTCCAACAGTGGTTTTCACGTGATTGACAAATGTGTGATTACATTTTTCACCTGTAATATGTATATATGTATGAATACGTGCGTATGTATATGCATGAGTATATACGTATGTGTATGTATGCATGTATATGCTGTCATGGAACCGCGCCTGGCCGTGGAGACATGAAGGGGCGGGACAGTTATGCTTCACGTCACAAAAATGCAGCTCGACAACCCCCATCAGGATGTGCGGCCTAGATAGAATCTAGTTTCAAAATGCACTCGCACACATACATTATACCAGTGGTTCTCAAACTATGGGTCGCGAAACCAATTTTGATGGGTCGCAGGGTCACGGAAAATTCTCATGTTTTCAGAGTATTTCAAATACTTGACTAATTAATTTTTCCTTTTAACCGCACATTACTAATGTAATGTGCCATAGATTCTGTTAATTCTGTACACATTTTTTTTTCCAAAGTAAAGGGTATACATCACTGTCCATTTTGTTTCTCTTTACTTTATTCTGGGTCGCGAAGGACTGAAATGTTCCAAATAGGGGCTCACGAAAAAGTTTGAGAACCACTGCATTATACTAACACGATCGATTCATTTACTATGCTCGCAAAAATGTAACATTAACATTCTAATGCACAAGGTCAGTTTTTGTGACATGGAGATAAATAGCAGTGTAGATGCGGCTAGAGTAAAAGGGAAAAGTATCACCCTAGGTACCACGGAGATGAATAAAATAGCCTGGCAGAAACCAGGATAAAAGGGGAACGTATTACCCAGTACAAATGAGATTAAGATTTTGGTAAATCCCACAAAAGGATGACGAGGCTCTTGGTGTTGTTGGTGGTGGGAGAGGTGCTGCTGCTGCCACCGCTTCTAGTTCTTGGAGCTGTTCAAGGATGGAGTCACAAGGTGTGGAACAGGGAGGAAATAGAAGGAAGGGTAGTGAGTGGTGGGATGAGGAAGCAAAGAAGGGTGTAGAAGAAGAAGCGAGCTTTCACTGATTGGTTACAAAATAGGACGAGGGAATCATATGAGAGGTACAAAGAAAAGAGAAGTAAATCATAAGGTAAACGAGGCAGAGAGGAGAGTAGATGTGAAATAGGGTAAGAGTATGACATTTTTTTTTTTTTTAAGAAATTAGAAGAGGAGGAGGTGAATTAAGTAGAGAAGAAAAGGTAATAGATGCAGATGGAGATGATAATGGAAGAGAAGGCAGTAAGAGGAAGATGGGCAAAGTATTTAGGGAGTTGCTAAATGTGAAGGATAGGGAGGGAAAGGTAGTTGCAGTGGGAAGCGCTAAGAAAATGACCGTGATGAGTGAGGAAAATGGAGGAGAAATAAGGAAGGATGAAGTGAAGGCAGTTTTTAAGATGATGAGAGCAGGTGAGACACTTGGGTTGGATGGATGTCATGCAGAATGTCTGAAAAAAGGAGGTACAGTGATGGTGGGCTGGCCGGTGAGGTTATTTAATGTTTGTTTAAGAGAGGGTAGAGTGCTGGAAGAGTGCCTGTATAGTTCTACATTACAAAGGAAAAGGGAACAAGTGTGAGTGTAGTAGTTTCAAAGGGATCACCTTGTTAAATGTAGTTGGGAAGGCTTATGGGAGGGTCTTGATTGAGAGGATTAGGAGAGGAATGGAGGGAGTAATTGGTGAGGAACAGTGTGGGTTTAGGACAGGTAGAGGTTGCGTACATTAGATTTTTGTGGTAAGAGATATATGTGAGAAAACTATAAGAAAAGGTAAGAGTGCATTTTGGGCTTTTAAAGATCTGGAAAATGCTTATGACAGGGTAAACAGGAATGCACTGTGGGAGGTATTGCAGTTATATGGGAGAGGAGGAAAGCTGTTATGAGCATTCAAGAGTTTTACAATAGTAGAGCATCTGGTCCGTAGGGGCGCCCCATATAGACCCTAAAGTATCAACTGCATGCTACTTTGCCACAATAACATGCAGCCAATACCCCATACATCATTTTGTCTATGATAGAGGAAAACTCTGTTCATAGAGAAATAACGATACTTTTATACTACGACTGTCCCTCCATTATGCTGTCCCCCTACCCCATTTTCTGTTTTCGCCGACCCTGTGGTGGGGGAAGAGAATGCTACCACAAAGTCTTTCCACTTGAGTCGTAAAAGGTGACAAAAAAAGGGACGGGGATGGGATTAGGAGTCCTACTACCTTAGCCCTGAAAGGGGACATTCCTAAAATGAAAAGAAGAGGCATAAGAGGGTCTGGGAGTCTTCCAACCAGTACCCTAAGGTTTGGGTCTTTTAATGTGCGTGGATGTGGTACAGATGAGAGTAAAAGGGAAGAGATAGGCAGTATGTTCATGAGATGGAAGATGGATGTACTGGCTTTGAGTGAAACTAAAATGAAAGGAAAGGGCAACTGTGAGTTTGGGAGTGTAGCTGGGAGGCACTCAGGAGTAAAGAGGGGACGAGGGAGAGAAGGGGTGGCTATACTAGTAAGTGAAGAGATAAGTAAGCAGGTAGTGGAGTGGAAGGAGGTTTCATCAAGGTTGATGTGGATGAAGGTGAAGCTGGGAAGGGAGATGTGGGTTTTTGTAAGTGTGTATGGACCTGGTAGTGAGAAGAGTGTAGAGGAATGGGAGAGTTTTGATAGATTTCAATGAGTGCATAGAGGGATTAGGGAGAAATGTCAATGTAGTTGTATTGGGAGACCTTAATGCTAGGGTAGGAAATGAACCAATAGACAGAGTGATTGGGAAGTATGGAGTTCCAGGTAAAAATCGTAGTGGAGAAATGATGGTGATGTGTCTTGAGAAGTGTTTAAGAGGAAAGTCAAGCATAAGTACACATGGGAGAGGGTGGTGGATGGAAGGGTGGCAGATAGTGTTAATGGACTATATAGTGGTGACCAGGAGTATGGTAGGAAGAGTTAAGGATGTACATGTTCTAAGGGGAGAGAGTGGGGGAATATCATATCATTTTCTTGTGGAAGGTAAAATGAGAGTGGAAAATAGATGGAGAAAGAGGCAGAAGGGCAGGTGGGGAGGTACTTAGAGTGAACTGCTTAAATGAGGAAAAAAAGGAGAGCGAGTTTAAGAGGAAACTGAAAGAGGAGTGGGAGTAAAGGATAGAGTAGAACTAGGAGTGAAGGAGGAATGGGGATGGTTCAAGGAGGGAGTCATAAGGTGTGCAAATATGGTGTGTGGAACAAGGAGGGCGGGAGGAAATAGAAGGAAGGGTAGTGAGTGGTGGGATGAGAAAGCAAAGAAATGTGTAGAAGAGAAGCAGGCATTCATAGATTGGCTGCAAATTAGGACGAGGTACAAAGAAAAGAGAAGTAAAGTATAAGATAAAGGAGGCAAAAAGGAGAGCAGATGTGAAATGAGGTTAGAGTATGGCAGAAAATTTTGAAAGCAATGAAAAGATGTTTTAGAAGGGAATTAAAAGAGGAAATGGAGGCAAATCAAGTACAGATGAAATGGTAATAGGTGCAGATGGAGAGATGATAATGGAAGAGAAGGCAGTGAGAAGAAGGTGGGCAGAGTATTTTAGGGAATTGCTAAATGTGAAGGAGGATAGGGAGGGAAAGGTAGTTGCAGTGAGGAAAATGGAGGAGAAATAAGGATGAAGTGAAAGCAGCTGTTAAGATGATGAGAGCAGGTGAGGCACCTGGTCTGGATGGATGCCATGCAGAATGTCTGAAGAAAGGAGGTACAGTGATGGTGGACTGGCTGGTGAGGTTGCTTAATGTTTGTCTGAGAGAGGGTAGAGAGCTGGAGGACTGCCTGTATAGTTCCGCTTTACAAGGGAAAGGGGGACAAATGTGAGTGTAGTAGTTTCAGAGGGATCAGCTTGTTAAGTGTAGTTGGAAGGCTTATGGGATGGTCTTGATTGAGAGGATTAGGAGAGGAATAGACAGAGTAATTGGTGAGGCACAGTTTGGGTTTAGGACAGGTAGGGGTTGTGTAGATCAGATCTTTGTGGTAAGACAGATATGTGAGAAAGCTATAGGAAAAGGTAAGGATGTTTTTTGGGCTTTTATGGATCTGGAAAAGGCTTATGACAGGGTAGACAGGAAGGCACTGTGGGAGGTACTGCAGATATATGGGATAGGAGGAAAGCTGTTAAGAGCAGTCAAAAGTTTTTACAAGAGTAGTAGAGCTTGTGTTAGGATTAGAAATGGAGAGAGTGAATGGTTTGAGGTAAAGGTGGGACTTCGTCAGGGATGTGTTATGTCACCCTGGCTGTTCAATCTTTACATGGATGGGGTGGTGTGAGAGGTGAATGCAAGGGTAGTGGGTCAGGGGTTGGAGATGATTAAAGAAAATGGAGAAAAGTGGGAGGTGAGCCAGTTGTTTGCTGATGACACTGTGCTTGTAGCAGGATCAGAGGAGGGATTGAGGAAGTTAGTGACAGAGTTTGAGAAGGTGTGTGAAAGAAGGAAGCTGAAGATAAATGTGGGGAAAAGGAAAGACTGGAGGAAGTGGATAGTTTTAGATACTTGGGTGCAAATGTGGCAGGAAGGGGAGGAGTGGGGGTGGAGGTAGAATTTAGATTGAGAGAAGCGAGTAAATGCCTTGGTGGATTGAAAAATGTAATGAGAAATAGACTCTGGGAATGGATGCTAAGAGGAGGTTATATGAAGGAGTGATTGTGTCGACAGCATTGTACGGGGCAGAAACATTAAACATGATAGAGGAAGAGTGAAGGAGTTTGAATGTGTTTGAGATGAAATGTCTGAGAAGTATGATAGGGGTTACTAGGCTAAATAGAGTGAGAAATGAGAAGGTGAGGAGGAGAACAGGAGTGGAAAGGGAACTGGGAGATAAGGTTCATGAAAGGATACTAGGATGGTTTGAACACATGGAAAGTATGAGTGAAGAAAGATTAGTAAAAGAAGTGTGGAAGGCAGAGGTAGAAGGAGTGAATATGAGGGGGTGCCCTAAGATGAGATGGATGGATGGGAAGAAAGGGGCATTACAAAAGAGAGGAATGTCTGTGGAGGAAGGATGGGAGAAGACAGAAGATAGGGGTGAATGGAGAGGCGTTGTGTATAGATGATGCTGTGATGCATGAGGGGGAGTGGGTGGGGGATGGGGGGTGAGGAAGTATGTATGAGAAAAAGAAAATTGACACAGCCCGAAGGGATTTCTCCCCCGTCTTCTCCTTTTCTGCATAAGGGGATGGAGAGGGGGGGGGTCGCCAAATTTATGAAGCGGCCTTGCTGTGGTTGTGCTGTGTTTTGCGACACTGCTTCTGACCCAGGGCAGTGGACAGGATGTAGGGATGACCCGTCATCCAGGAGGTGCCAAGATAAGAGGGAGGGAGGAGGGTGGAGGGGAGTGGAATATATAGGAAATGGAATGGGTGGGAGTGGTTTCTATGCCTTTTTCTTTTTGGCTACTCCCCATGGAGGGGGAAAAAGCCTTTGGTATATGTATGTATGTAGTAGAGCGTGTGTTAGGATTCGAAATGGAGAGAGTCGAGTGGTTTGAGGGATGTGTTATGTTGCCCTGGCTGTTCAATTTATACATAGATGGGGTGGTGTGAGAGGTAAATGCAAGGGTAGTGGGTCAGGGATTGGGGATGGTTAAAGAAAATGGAGAAAAGTGGGAGATAAGCTAGCTGTTGTTTGCTGACAACATTGTGTTTGTAGAGGGATCAAAGGAGAGATTGAGGAAGATGGTGACAGAGTTTGGGGAGGTGTGCAAAAAAAAAGGAAATTGAAGATAATGTGGGTAAAAGAAAGGGGATGAGATGTACAAGGGGAGAAAGTGACAGCAGACTGGAAGTGAGTATTAAGGGAGAGAGACTGGAGGAAGTGGATAGTTTTAGATACTTGGGTGTGAATGTGGCAGGAAAGGGAGGAGTGGAGGTAGAGGTAGAATGTAGATTGAGAGAAGCGAGTAAATGCCTTGGGGGATTAAAAAGTGTAATGAGAAATAGACATTTGGGAATGGATGCTAAGAGGAGATTGTATGAAGGAATGATTGTGCCAACAGCACTGTATGGGGCAGAAACATGGAACATAAGAGAGGAAGAGTTTGAATGTGTTTGAGATGAGGTGCCTGAGAAGTATGATAGGGGTTACTAGGCTGGATAGAGTGAGAAATGAGGAGGTGAGGAGGAGAACAGGGGTGGAAAGGGAGTTGGGAGATAGGGTTGATGAAAGAGTATTGGGATGGTTTGGACACATGGAAAGAATGAGTGAAGAAAGACTAGTAAAAGAGGTGTGGAAGGCAGAGGTGGAAGGAGTGAACATGAGGGGTCGATCTAGGATGAGATGGATGGATGAGGTAAAAGGGGCATTGGGAAAGAGGGGAATGTCTGTTGAGGAAGGATGGGAGAGGACAGAAGATAAGGGTCAATGGAAAATGGTTGTATATGGATGATGCTGTTATGCATGAGAGGGAGTGGGTTGTTGTTGTTGTCGTTTCCCTAGACTGTTGTCCGAGCAGTCCCGTCTCTCCAAGGAATGTCACAGCCAAAACTGGGTTTTCCCACAAATCCTTTATAGAGTGGATGTTGTGTAGTTTGCAAGCATGATTGTGTAAAATGCAGTCTTCCATTATGTGTTGTATGGTATGGGGTGAAGTGTTACATCCTGGAGTAGAGGGAGTGGGTGGGGGATGAGGGTTGAGGGAGTATGTGTGAGAAATAAATTGATGCAGCCCAAAGAGATTTCTGTCTTCTTTTTTACATGAAGGGACGGAGAGGGGGGATCACTGATTTAATGAGGTGACTTTTCTGTGGATATGCTGTGTCTTGCAACACTGCTTCTGACCCAGGGAAGTGGGCAAGATGCAGGGATGACTCATCATCCAGGTACCAAGATAAGAGGGAGGGAAGAGGGTTGAGGGGATGGAATGGGTAGGAGTGCCATTTATGCCTTTGTTTTCTGGCTACTTCCCTTATAAGGATGGAAAAAGCCTTTGGTATATGTATGCTGTTGTAACTACTTCATCTCTCATTTTATAACTCTATGACTTATTTCTTTAAACCATTTCCAAGGTTTCACATTTCTTTCCAATGAACTTCATCTTTCATTCCTGGCTTCATGCCTAAAACTTATCTACATCATCAAATAATAATCTACAATCCTCTTTACTTTGGTGGCACATTTGAAAATGTGGCAGTCTTTCATCTACCTAGTTGTCGATTAAAGTCCCACATTTATCTCAGATTCCCAGTGGTCACTGTTAACCACCCCAACAATTCCTATAGCATACAGTGCAAAGGTGACAGCTTTGGCTGCAGCTATGCACCTCCAGGCAAATGCTCCTCACCCTCTTCACTCTTTTTATGAATTTTGAACCATTAGCAAGTATGAATGACTACCAATTCCATTCATCATATTACTGATGCCAGTACAGAGCCCTCTGGTACCTGACTTGTCACCTCACTCCAGTCCTACAATTTTGATGACTATAGTCAACTCCAGAGTCACACGTTGCATGCCATTTATGACTCTGTGAAAGAAAAACTTGATGTTTCCAAGGCCAAAATGTTGAAACACCAACATATTCGTGCAAAGCCTGTTACTATCATTGTTGGTGATCATGTTTATAAGAGCATGCCTGACTGCCAATCGAAGTTAAACTGTATATTTACTGGCCCCTTTTTGGTTACTGAGAAGTTGCATCCCAACAAATTCAGGGTCTTTGATCCTTCACAGGGACTGAGCGAAGTGGTGCATGTGGACAGACTTCAGGTCACTCAGGTGCCCATACTGGCATTTACCCAGCCTCCTCCAAGGCCCACTGTACAAACTATTCCTGTATCAGCCCCTCATAATTATAATCTCTGTTCAAGGGGTCCTGTGTCTTCATAACTGAATATGTACAGTGTTTATGTTGTTAATTATGTTTATCTTGACCTGTACCTTGTGTCTTTTTTTCTCTCTCTGTTAAGTGTATTGATTTGTGTGTGTACCTCTTGTTTAGCTATTAAGTGTCATGTCCCGGACGTCCAGCAATTGCTGTCTTTTGTATTTTGGTTAACTGGCGCCAGTTCTTATTTCATTTTGTTGTATGTGTTTCTTATGTACCTTCATTATGTTGTATGTGATTCTTATGTATATCTTCTTGTATTCTTGTTTATGTATTAGGGTGTGCTGATGTACAATTTTCTTTCCACACTTTTGTCATTACACTAGTGTGTGTGGAGTCTGTTGTATATACTGTATTGTGAATTACATATTGTCTCATTTGCTCGGTGGGGTCACGGAGTGGTGGTGGCTGAGCATTGTAATGGTATGATACATATTATAATTACGTACAACATTGTACAAGTATTATATATTGTACTTACTAAGTGTTCAATTGTGGTTGTATTTTTCCATTGCATAATTGTCATAGAAGTTATTGTATATTGATTTTGTTATTGTCATTGTATATTTATTATTGTATATTGTACATATGTAAAAGGAACCAAGTGTTCAGTTAGAGCGTGTATGTTTTCCCGCCAAGTCTGGCATGGTTGCGACGCTTAGGGTCAGTCTTGAATCTGCATACGAAGCGACAGCACGCTCATTTTTGTAGTGCTCGTATCAAATACAATATTTTTTCATGATTGCATTATTTGACCGTTTCATTGGCCACCCTAATACACCGGTCTGTAGAGGTGTCACGTAAGGCATGTGAAACAACAAATTACAAGGCATTTTCTAAATGATATGGTTTAACGTCACAAACTCCCTCCTACTGGAAGGCTAGGATATGCCCCTCACAGAGGACTTTGTAGCATGGAATTTAATGAACCATGCCCTTGGTTTAACTTCGCCGGTGGCAGGATTCGAACCGCCATCCACTTGACCTTCGCCGCAAGTAGCAACGCCCTAATCCGCTCAGCCAGTGAGCTTTATATTCCTTAAATTATATCTTTATCATGCAAAGTGGTATATACTCCATCATTACAAGGCATTGATGGTCATTATAATGAAAATAAAACTTCATAGCTCAAGACTGCCATATTTTGGAATCCATAAACATTTGTAAAATATTTCTGAAACAATAATAACAACCACAATAATAAAAAAATATGAAAAATAAAAATAAAAATAAAATAATATTATAATTATAATAAAAAACTGAACTACAGTAAAATAATAATAATATATCAACTCCATCAATGGAGTTCAAGAAGACTTAATATCTTCTGTAAATTTAGTTCCAAAGCTCCAGCTGGATTGTTGAGGCTGAAGTTGAGGATAACAGTGGGATGGATAACTCCAAGACGTCCCACCTCAACCCCATTCAGAATCACTTGTCCGCAGAAGCCTGGCATATAGCTTGGATCTGTGGATGAAACAAGAAAACCAAATAAAGATCTTTAAACTGGGTGGATGCATGCTCTGATTCAGCCATCCCTTTATATAAAGGAAAAGGTATTCTAGTATGTATGTACATAAGCTGTTCATACCAACATTGAAGCCTACACTAGAAAAAAAAAAAAAAATCAAATTCACATCATCAACTAGGCAAAATTCCTGTATATGCATAATGTATTGAAGACATGAATAATGCAAGTTTCTTAAACCAATTAATGATACCCAAGCCGTGAATATAAATGTATTAAAATGCCTAAATTACCCAACCAAAATAGATATTGTTCCAGTGAGCTCTGTATATATTTAGCAAGCAGCTTGGCAGAACCCTTTCAGATTAATAACCAATGACTTGAACAGAAATTAAATCTTTCTCAATTTAGCAAAGCCAACACATTGTCAAAAATAAATGTCTGAACTTGTTGGACCTATGAGACTCTCTGATCAAAATTCTATCTATCTACACCAAGAGCTTTTTCCCCTTTACAAGGAGGGTAGCCAAGTCAAAGACACGTACCTACTCCTACCCATTCCACTCCCCTCCATCACCCCTTCCTCCCTCCCATCTTAGCTCCTTATGTATCTCATCCAGTGCCCTGGGTCAGAAGCAATGTAGCAAGACACAGTACATATACGGCAAGGCTGCTTCACTTAATCAGTGACACCCCACTCTCTGTTCCCTGATGCAGAAAAAGAGAAGATGGGGAGAAATCCCTTTGGGTTGCATCAAAATATCATTCACACATAAGAACCCTATTCTCCCCATCCCCCATCCCTCCCTTCCTTGCATAACAGTATCATCTTTACATAGCAACTCTCCACTCATCCCTATCTCCTGCCTTCATTCTGTGCTCAACAGACATTACCCTCTTGCTCAATGCCCCCTTCACCCTATCCATCCATCTCATCCTTGGTCATCCCCTGAAGTTCACTACTTCAATCTCTGCCTACTACACCTCTTTTACATATCTTTCTTCCCATGTGTCATCTTCTCCACTCCCACTCTCCTCCTCACCTTGTTCCTCACTCTATCTAACCTAGTAACCCCTACCATACTTCTCAGACATTTCATCTCAAGCACATTCAAACTTTTCCCGTCTCTCTTAAATTCCATGTTTCTGCCCCATACTAAGCTATTGGCACAATCACCCTTTTATACAATCTCCTCTTTGGATCCATTCCCAGGTGCCAATTTTTAATGACATTTCTTCATCCCTCAAGGCATTAATTTGCTTCTTTCCATCTACAATTAATCTCTACCTCCACTCCTCCCTTTCCTGCCACATGCAACCCCAAATACCCAGAGCTATCCACATCCTCCAGCCTCTCCTTTAAGACTTACTTCCAATTGTACACAATTCATACTTAAAAGCATCAGTGGCAAGTTTCAACTGGTCTGCCAACCAGTGTGAGTAACTTCCACCACACAATACTTACGATCTTTGCCAACAAGATAGTATCCTTTCTCCCCATTATCCTCAGCAAAAGGGACTTTAAGTCCCTTCATAATGTGGTCCAAGAGACCCTGAATCACTTCCATATTTGGCCGCACATTGTAGTTTATGGCACAGAGGTGCCTCTCATTCCGTGCACCTGTTCCCCTTGTCAAATCTGCATTGACATCACGAAGAGCAACATCTGCAACCTAAAGGAGAGAACATACACAAAAAATTTATTTATCAATACAACATTAATGTTTAGGAATAAATTTCCATCACTATACATTCAACTGATTTCTCTAAAGTTTTCTTTTTTGTTTTTAAGTGGTATATGAACAGAAAGAGTTTACTGTCATCCTTTCTCATAGGTAAACCAAATCTCAAATATAATGATTCTGTATGCATTTTTTTTAAATTATGTTTACAATGGGTGGCTACTTCCTTTGTGAGATTAAAGATGCCTTTAGGCATATAAATTGATTGGTTTACAACAGTTACATATTCTGTATTGATACTCTTATTTGACTATAAGTTTGACCTATGATAATTAAAACAGTATAAGATCCTGGTGAGTTCTTATTCATAGGTGTTTATTTCAATCAAAGCTGTCACCCTACTCCAGCATTTCTTAACCTTTTTCAACCTCAGCACCCCTTTTGGTCAGGCCTAAACAGTCCAGCACCCCCTACTATTGGCTAACACCTGGTTACTATAAAGATAAAGTAAAGATGTATGTGACCTTCCCCAGCACCCCAGGTTAAGAAATGCTGCCCTAATCCTATGTAGTTGGACAGCTAGGGTCTACATAATGTGAACTAGTAATGAGGGAAATATGTCAGTGATACTATATACATTAACTAAGAGGCCTTCTCCCCCTTATCAATCAATTCATTGCCCCATGTCACTTATAGAAGAAATTTTGTATTGTTGTCTGGGAGAGACTATTATAGGGCAATGCAAGATGAGGTGTTTGGTGTTTTCTGAATGGTGACTGCATCTAAGGCAATCTGCCTAGGCATATTCTGTGTTGGTATTGCTTAAAACTGAATGGTGAGCTCCTCACGGATAAAGGGTAGTTCCTGTCTCCTGCCCATGTTATAAAAATGCAGCAAGACACAGCACATCCACAGGTGAAAGAAGGAAAGAAAGAAAGAAAGAAAAAAAAAAAATACAAACCTCAAAAAATCTGATGGGTAGAGGCACATGTTTGTTGGCTGCTGTTGTCTTCAGAAGTCCTGGGAGAAGGCTGATCCTGACTGCTTCACAATCAACTGTCTTTGGATTTCCAATTTTTACCCAGGGCTCATTGCTCAAGTTAACTTGAATCCGATCACCCATATCCATCTAATACAGACCAAAGGAAATTTGTCTTACATTTTTTTTTTAATCAAATATTACTTCTCATTTTCATGGGTTCATTGAACAGACATTATGAAACTTCCTTTTGTAGTGCACAGTGTGAGACTCCACCCCCCAAAAATGTATATAATATGTACAAATTCTGGAAAAATCAGTGGTATTTTGACAGCAGGCTGCTGAAACCTGAAATAAACTTTATTTCATGATTACCACTAAATACAATCTGTATACTGTCCCTGGTATGAGAATAGTGAACATGTGTGGTACACATACAGCAATATGGATGAAATTCACCATGACTCATAATCAACAGATATTACCATCCTGGATACTAAGGATTTTTACTGTCTGACCTATGGTTAATTTTTCAACCTTACACACAACCCCCTCCTAGTTCAGGTGAAACAATGACAACTTATAGCATTACTGGAACCATTTCTTGCCTCAAGCAAGGTTTTAGATCTGCACAAGAAGCCACAATGCTCGACAATACACAAGAAAGCCTAACATAAACTTATCTCAACTTTTTATGACAAGATATATCAACACTTATATGCAAAATATCCATTCCTATCTCAGTATGTACTTAAATGTATATAATGAAAAAATAAATAAATCAAATAAATAAAGAAATAAATACAACAAATAAAAAAAATAAGAAAAATAAAGAATAAATAAACAAATAAAAAGTTTCTCACCACATATTCTCTTTGCATACCTTAGAACATAGAGAAAAGGTGGCAGCCTCTGTGTAGCACAGGTGAGTAAGATGATGGCGAAGTTTGTCGCTAAGATAGTTGAGTTCAAACTCACCAGCAATGGTGTTAGTTGGTGGAAGTTTCATGTCTTCTGCTAGTTTATCAAAGCCATAAGCTACAGCAAGATCCTCAGCTATGTCACACTCATGCAATACATCATATCTGTAAAATATAACAAATCCTCAACCTATCACAAAAGAATAATTCATATCAAATACGAAAAGATGGTATTCCATTTTGTTATTATGAGCACTCCTTGGAAAATAAATATTTTATTCCTGTTTTAAAAATATATATTTATAGGAAAAATAAACTTTAATATAGTATGTATGAATATTGTACGATGTTGGATAGGTGTAGGGTGGGTGCATGCATAGGCTGGCTAACTCCCATATTAAGGAGGGGAAGAAGCCTTTTGGTATATAGATAGACTATAGTATGGCATGTTCTGGAGGAGAAGAGGAAGAGGAGGAGAAGGAGGAGGAGGAGGAAAAACTTACCTTGTGGGTGGAACTTCCACAACTATTTTGTTGTCTGATGCAGATTTAACTTCAAGACTCATCTTAGAGAGCATCTTGCTTATATTTTGCTGTGACTCATTGATTCCCACAAGTGCATTACAATAAGACACTGATGCTTCCTGGTCACGGTACTGTAACTTTGGGTAAACAATTTTTTCTCCACTTGGATATTCCACCTGCAATAAAAGAATACTTACTTGCAGGTAACATTACTATCTAAATTCAAATGATACATAAGGCCATTAGTACACAAAAGGCATAATATTATAGACAGTATAGCATCCCAAAAATAATAAAAGATATATCAACAAATACAGTGCACATGTTGAGCAACAATGGTGACATCACACAACCCTGATGCAAATTCCATATTCACATCAAACCATTCATTTCGTAAACAATTAGGTACAGAACTCTCTCCATTTCCAGCCTTTTCACATACCCTTTTATCTATCTACCAACAAATTCTACTTACAAGGGAAGTAGCTATTCAAGGAACACACCCACTCCCCTCGCTTCCCTTTCCTATTAGCCCAGTCTCCAGTGTAAAACTAAATGACCATCTTCAACACTTTCCACTATTCCATATATTTGTAATATATTCTACACAGCAAATGGCCTTTAACCACTTATATACACAGAATAACAAAGACTTTTCCCCCTTTTAGGGAAGTGGGCAAGCCAAAGAATAAACCTGCTACAATTAAAACCTATTTGAATCCCTTCCTCTTTAGTATGTTATTATCCTTAAGGATAGAAGTGCTGGTATTTGCAAACTAAACATCCTATGAATAAACTTTGTAAAAGGCAAAACTAAAACTTTACTATCTATATACCAAGGAGCTTTTCCCCTTTATGAGGGAGGTAGGCAAGTCAAAAGGTAAGTACCCACTTCCACCCATTCCACCACAATTTCCTCCCTTTCATTTTAGCTCCTCATGGATGACATGTCATCTGTGTATCCTGCCCACTGCCATGGGTCAGGAACAATGCAGCTTTATTAATAGTGGGGAAAAGTAATTCCTAAGTATTTTAACATGAAAGCTTCATAGCTTACCTCAACTGGTTCCACGGTGTATGGTTGTTCACAATATCTTGAGAACATACACACAAGGGTGTCAAGCACAAGCTGAGCTTTAAAACGGTCAGTAGCAGTGCATTCAATGAAAACATTTCGAGTTTCTAGAGTGATCTTCGAGTGATTGCCATTAATAATGGGAGGCAAACTAAGTACAACTCCTTTTTGGTCTGTTATTACTGGGTACACTGGTTTGTCCTATCAGTGTAAAAGAATTTTTTTTTTATTGTAAAACAACATTCAATATATGTATCCATGAAGGATATATGAAATATTCACAAACTATAATACTGAGTTTTTAACTTCAATCTGTCCAGGCCTTTAACAATACTTAACTCTTTACTGCCTTTCAATATATCATTACCTTAATGATTGGTACATATTCCCGTAAATGAGAGTCTTGGGAGTAATGGTCCAACAATTTGTCAGCTCGGAAAACCTGTGCCTGGTTCAATGGCACAAAAGAGATATCAGTTGGCTTTCTGGCATCATAAATGAAAGGCCCAGTGATGGTGTCCAAATCATGTGTACCTATTTGTTGGAGGAGGAAAGTAAAAGTTAATAAATCATAGAGTAAGATAATGAGAGCATACAAGAGTGATTAGCACAATTCAGATGTATAGTTAACCAATCAATCTACTGCCTCAGATCTCTCTTACAGGGAACCCCTAGTAAAAGCCATTAGATTATCTCTTAGGTAATTCAATTAAGAAATATATTGTTGTCTGGGTATGATTAGTGGGGCAGTGTAAGATGAGGTGTTTGATGTCTCTGGACTGCGTGATGGTAGTATCTGAGGCTATTTGTTTTTGTGAATAGAATGAGAAATGAGGTGAGGCAGAGAACAGGGGTGGAGAGATTTGACCTGTATTGTAGATAAAAGAATGAAGTAGTTGAGGCATATGGACTACAATAGTTGTGCATACTTATGAATGAGAGTGAGGATTGGGTGATGAATGCAACAGAGAAGTTTATGTAGAGGCAATGGAAATAAGATGCTTGTGAGGTATGCAGTGAATTATGAAGGGCTACTGACAGCTACCTGCTTCTGGTGGTCCTGCAAGGTGGACAGTGGCACTAACCATTTTTAAAACTTAGTAACCCCTTCACCACTATAAGGTTTAGCTATGAGAGCCTGATACTCAAATCTCCAGACTAACCCCAAGATCTTTTTCTAAAAACTTCAACCATATCTCTTACAATATTTCACACATAGAGAGCCATTTTTTTTCTTCAACTGCAGTGTTTATGAATGTTTGTCTGGTATCTCTTGTTTTGTTGGAGGAGGGTATATGCTGATGTGCTATGATTCCATCTTTGTGTCTTGTATTGTTTTTTCTTATTGTTGTGTGATCAGTGAATAAGGGTATAGTTGTATGTGGTGTCAGTTTTGTTTCTTCAATTAGTTTTATATGTATAGTGTGTTTGGGTAGGAAGTGGATCTCTGAAAGATATATGGGGTCAGAAGACACTTGATAAATAAATAAATGAATATATAAATACAACCCATTAAGAATCAACACACCTATAGCAACTAAGGTCCTTTTCCTGGCAACATTTTGATGTAACTTATCCTGTAGTTCGATGAAGGAGTCATATATGGTCTGGGTAAATTTCATGTTCCTGAGCACAGCTCCAACAACATAAGGTCGCACCTATAAAATAGATTAATATATAAATAAGTAGAAATCACTCACTATGTGCATAATGCAACACTTGCAACAGCATTATTCCATATTAAATTGTTAAATGAACATTTATTTAGAGATAGATATTGAGACAGAGATGTGTGTGTGTGTAATTACCTAGCTGTATCTTACGGGACGGGGAGCTATGCTCATGGTATCCTGTCTCTGTATCTTACCATATCTAATTTGCTCTTAAATTCGTGTACTGCTTTTGCACACACTATTGTTTCATCTAGTATCTTCCATACATCCACCACTCTGTGGGGAAAGCTGTTCTTTTTCAGGTCTCTTCTATAACTGTCCTTTTTGAGCTTCCTTCCAAGTCCTCTTGTGTTTCTCTTACCCCAATTTAGTAAGTCTTTTCTATCAAGGACTTCTACACCTCTCATAATTCTGTAGGTGTCAACAAGTCACATCTTTCTCTCCTTTGTTCAAGAGTTGGTAATTCTAGTTTTTGACAATCTGTCTTCATAGGACAGTTCTGAAAGTGTAGGGGCCATCTTTGTAGTTGCTCTCTGGATTCTCTCAATTTTCTTTATATTCTTTTTAGTACTGGGTGACCATAGTGTCACTATGCACTCCAATTTTGGCCTTATCTGTGTGACTAGTATTTTCTTTACGATTTCTTTATCCAAGTAAGTAAAAGCCATTTTTATTGATCTTGGCAAGTTATAGGTTTCACCAACAATTATGTTTATCTGTTTATCTGGGGACATATCCTTTGTGATGTGTTTGTGTAAGTGTATTTACCTAATCGTTATATACTGGGTTGGAGCTATACTCATGGAGTCCTGTCTTTTTGTCTCTACTTTTCAAACTTTGCCTTAGATTAATTTATGGTGATGGCTTGGATCATATTTTCCTCCAACTTGTTCCAAAAGCCTACACTTCTACATGGAAAGCAATACTTCCTAATATCTTTCAAACAATTATGCTTTTTAATTTCTTTTAGTATGACATCTTATTGATCTTTCATCTCATACCAGCAAATAATTTCTGTCCATTTTTTTGTTACCCTTCTCTGATTTAAATATCATCATCATGTTGCCTCTCTCTTTTCATTCTTCCAATGTGGGAAGTCCCAGTTTTTCAATCTTTCCTTATGTCTTGTCATTTAAGTACTAGCCTAAATATTCTCTGTGACTGCTAGGCAAGCACTTTTTTCATACTGTTGGAATTGAATCATGACACTAAACAGGTGTCTTTTATCTTTAACATGTGAATATTACAGGAGACCTACCTGTCTCCTTAATGATAAGTGGGAATTAAATTGTTTCCACCTTTTCATGCAATTGTTTTTGTTTAGTACATTGTCATTGAGGCTTGCAAAATTTCAACTTTGATTTTTTGTAGGTGTGTATTTTTAGTGCTCCTCATTTCGAATTTAGGCGCATTATGGCGCAGGCACCAAAAATGCACACTTTCAACTTTGATTTTTTTGTAGATGCATGTTTTTAGTGCTCCTCATTTCGAATTTAGGCGCATTATGGTGCAGGCACCAAAAATGCACACTTTCAAAGACTAGCCCTAATCTTGGTTACTGCCTTGTGTTTTATTTTTCTTGTATCTTCCTTCAAGTGTGGTAACCACACCACTGCTGCATATTCCAGTCTGGGATGAATCAGACTTTCAATGATTTTCATCATTATGCCTTCTTCCACTCTTATATTTTTCAGCAAATTATTTTTTTCTTCTTCATATGACTTTTTTCTGGAGATAGATCATCCCAGTCTTTTCCCTCCTTTGCTTTTGCTATTAATCAAATTTCCATTCTGTTTTCTCATTATACATATATTCTAATCTTTGGTCCAGTTCCAAGATTTTACATCTCTAGGTATTAAAATTAATTATCCACACCCATTTCTATTCATAAACCTTACAGACTTTATCTAGATATTCCTGTAATAGGTTGTGATCCTCTTCATTCTAAGTGCACTGGTCTTCTATTCCCATAGATGTGGGTTCAAATCCTGCACTTCTCTGATTCCCAGCAGAGACTGTTGTCTACCCCAGCAGTGCAAGATACAGATGACCGCTTTGGCCTCCTGGTATTGGCTCCTCACTTTTTTCACCTCCTCCATGATCTTGGCATCATCTGTTTGCATAGCTGTCTAATCTATTCATCATGCCCTTTATATATAATGGGAACATTACAGGTGCCAGAAGTAAGTCCTGTGGTACTCCACCAGTTATTCTCCAATCCAACTTTTCATTTCTCACTATTGCTCTCATATGTATCTCACTTAAAAGGTCTTTTACCCATTTCAATGTGTTCTCTTTAAGGCCTCCTACATTTTCCAACTTCCTTATTAATCTTTTGTATGACACTGTCAAAAGTCATTTCCAAATCTAGGTATACACAGTCCACTAATCTCATGGATAGTATATCACTTCTCTAGCTTAAATGGTTTAGAGACATCGGTCTCTGAATTCTGCAAAAATGTCATGTTTGAGATATGTTAAATCTTATTATGTGCAGTTTTAGGGAATAAATATAGGATTTATGGTCAACAAGTGTTTCAATGAACTATGGAAAAAAATATAAGTAAATAAATATAGCACCAATTTATTCCCTAAATATACCTCTCTGGCAAAACCAAAAACTGTAACAAACCTTACCTGCTTAGTATCTGGCTTGACAATTAGTTTATATTGTCCAGGTTCTCTTGGGGAAACTAACTGATATCTAGGCATTTTTGAGTTACCCAGAAAAACATTCAGTGCTTGTGACAGTCCTTCCAAGCACAAAAGATCATATCTATTGGCACCAATTTCTATTTTATAAGTTACACCTTTTTCTGGATCTTCTACAACATCATCCAGTTCAATTCCATACTGGAAACATAATTCCTCAAAGTCATCCTGGCCTGAAAATAAAACAACTCGATTAAATCATTTATAAAGTCAGTACAGGTGAGGCTATGTGCAGGTATATTTTGTTTGGAGTGTTCCACATCTAAATGGTCACAATCAAATTTATGACACTGCAAAAGAATCATGTACCCCTGACTCACAGGTAACTGGCAACAGTCCCTGGATTGCCCATAAGTCACTAAAGGAAGAAATGTTATGTTACTGTCTGGGTATTGCTAGGGTAAAGCAATGTAATGGTTGCATCTGGGCAGTTTGCTTGTGCTGGTATTGTTTTAGTGCTGGATGGTGACCTGAACACAGTCATACAAGCAAGGTTTTTGAGAGGTATTTTTCTGTGGAGCTAATGTCTGGAGGGGTTTGTTGGAAGAGGCAGTTAAGTGGTAAGTCTTGGAAAGCCTGTTTTGTAATCTGAGTGTGAAAGGGGCCATGGGTACAAGGGAATGTCTGTAGAGCAGGGAAAGGAGAGGGCAAGAAATAGGTACAAGTGGAGAGTGATTGTGACCACAACCAAATCACCATCAACACAACCTACAGGAGGAAGGGCATAACAAAGAGATATGAAAAAAGTCTTCCATGGGGCTTCCCCCTTCACTGCCTATGATTTTTATAGTGAAAGCATAAAGTGGGAAGAGGTACAAAACAGTATCATTGAAGAGGACTGGGAACAACCCAAATAATATGTTGAAAGCCCTAACTACCAAAATAATAGATGTGTCTAGGGCCCATATCCCAGAGAGGAAGGGGTCCACCAGAAGACCCTCCCATATACCCAGGGAAAGAAAGATACTGATGAGAAAGAGAAGTCTACTAAATAAGCAAATGAGGAGGACAAGTACAGAGGAAAGGAAGAGGACATCGAGTGCCAAGGTAGTAGGAATAGAAGAGAAACTAAAGCCGTCCCACATAAAGCAAAGGATAAGGGAAGAAGCAAGGACAGTAGGAACCATAGGAAAGAATCCCAAATATTTCTTTAGATACTGCAAGATATTTTACAAAACTAGGTCTTAGACTGGGCCACTGAAAATCATGGATGGCAACCTGGCAAGAGATCCCTAAGACATTGTGCCAGCTACTAATGCACCAACACAATCAAGTGTTTAATGAGCTGAGAAAAAACTGTGAAGAAGCTCAAAGACTTCTTTTATGAGTCCAGGCTGTAGAGACAGCCAGAGCTATGACTTCACCTCCCATTTAATTAAAATACTTGAAAAATGATAGAGACAGGATCACCAAGTACAGGTAAGATCATCATCTTCACAGCAACAATCAACATGGCTTCATAAAGGGAAGATCCTGTCTGCCCAAACTCTTAGCACACCAGGATTGGGTCTTGCATAGCCTGGCAGAGGGCAAGAATATAGATGTCATGTTTCTCAACTTTGACAAGGCATTTAACAAGGTAGATCACAGTATACTACTACATAAGATAAAAGCCCTTGATATATCAAGAAAACTGGGCATCTGAATCCAAGACTTTCTTACAGGCTGACACCAAACAGTAGGGGTGGATGGGTACAAGTCACAAAAGGCAGAGGTGGTTAGCAGAGTCCCACAAGAATCTGTTCTGGGTCCACCACTGTTCCTGGTGCACATGACAGACATCAGTGAGGGAGTGACTCCTTCCTCGTAACATTCGCTGACGACACTACTATGAGCCACCATGACACCAATACAGATATGTCCTGCCTCCAACAAGACCTGGATGTAGTGTATGTTTGGGCAGCTAAAAGCAATATGCAATTCAATGAGGAAAAATTTGAGATGTTGCAGCATGGACACAACCATGAAATAAAATAGATGACAACACTGTATGCAGAAGGGGACAAGAAATTGCAGTCACAACCCATTTCAAATGCCTCGGGGTACACTTTAGCAAGAAAACCATGATGATGGCTAGCTGGGTGCTGAGAACCTTAACCAGCAGGGACCAAGAGACTGCTGACTCTATGGAAGGCCCTGGTATAGCCACTGCTAAATTATTACAACCAGTTATGGTCACACCACAGGATAGGAGACATACAGCAACTAGAGACAGTACAGAGTCAGAGGTCTTTACCCAGGAAGGACCTCAGTTACTAGAACAGTCTGCAAAAAATGAGCCTGTATTCTCAGCAGTGCTTGAGAAACTGGCATCAGGACATCTACATCTACAAAAGTCCTCCAAATCTATCAAATCATAGTGTCTGAAGGAGTCAATGCAACTTCATTTGTTTCTGAATAGGTTTTAGCATTGCTTTCTGATATTGATTTCTGCCAAGAAAAATACTTACTACATTGATGAATTATTTACAAAATTAATATTAAATTTTCTAATGCTATAGCATGTAGTTGTGCACTTCTGAAAAAAATACTAGGAAACCAGGTTGGGCAGCAGCCATGAAGCACTATGGCTATGAAGCAGTTCTTCTTAATGGAGACAAGTGATGTAAGTAAATCTAAATGTTAAATGTTCGTCGTGTGAGCCCCACTATGATTATCCTACCCAAAACAGTATAATTTAATAATAATAGTAAATAGTAACTATTGTTTATTGGTCTATAAAATATCTGGAGGGAGATGACCTAAGCATACAAAGTACAAGAACTATTTAATGATGAGGACTCTGGTGTGGTATTTACCTGTGGTATGAATAATGCAGTTTATGGAATGTGTAACATGTGACATATGTCATACGAGAAATAACATGGAATATTCAATATCAAATACGTGTATTGTACAAATATTAATTACCACAAATATGTGTCAACGCAATAATTGCGTATATAACTCACTGTAAGAACGGCCAAGAGACTTGAAGAGTAAATCCCTATCTACAGATATAGTCGGCATATTAAAGGTCACAACGAGCGGCCTCCAACGTGATATCAATGTGTTTGTAGTACTGAAGTTGTTGGTGATGACGTCACATGTCCAAGTGTTCGAATCTGTGTTATTATGATGATCAACCATGTTCGAAAATGTCCAAACATCTGGACAGTCATTTACATATACAACTTACTGTACATTTGTACTTCTTTATATCTGTTATATGTCAATACCTATAACCTAAATTAAATGTGGAAACTCGGAACATATATGATCGGAATTAACATATATTGGAATTTTATATATGCATAATACACTCATTTAATTACACTTTAATACATTTCAACTCACCTCATGGGAATTCTTACTCATAGAAAATATATTTTTATTCTTCAACTTACGGTATATTCGAAACCGTAGTCACAGCCAAAACCACAGCCCCCGAACCAAGCTCAGAGTCTGCGCATGCGCAATACCGGTCAATTCAAGTTTAAATCCTCAACTGTGTTCGTTGTCAAAAATGCATACTGAAGCATAACAAATCTGAAATTCATCAATTAAAAGTGGAGTGCATGGAGGATCGTATCAAGCAGAGAACTATTTAGCTATTGCATATTCAAGACACCGTGCTGCTGTATTTACTGGAAATCTCAGGAGATATAAGGTAGTTGGTTGGGAAGTCAAGATTGAAGATGGATAAATTTAAAATTACCATATTTTACAACTAGTTATATTATTTTCTGTATCTATTTATATGCATTAATGTTATTTCTTCACAATCTCAGTGAAATACTAAACCAATGTATCAGGAAAGAGTATGCCAATTGGAAATCTTAGGTGAAATAAGGTGGTTGTGTTATGTGTAGAGGTAGGTTTTGATGTTAGCACCCTCCATAGACCGTCACCATAGCTTGCCTGGGGACACATTACTCCATCTCTGCCCAAGCCTCACGTATTGGAACTGCTGTGCGATCGAGTTCGTTGCCGCTCCTCGTGAGGGTGGGCTATGTGGGATTAGAGGTTCATATGGGATGTCCAGGAATCTGTATAGCCTTCTTTTGAAAGTCTCTGACTGTGCTGACTTCTGTTAGCATTTAGGTCCTTTATTTCTCTTGGGAGACAATTGAAGAGTGAGACTAATACATGTGAAGCTGTCTGCCTGGATTGCCTTCATTTGCTGGGAACAGCTGCATATGGACCTTCTTTCACAGGTCCTACCAAACCTAGGCCCTAGGGCTAGGGTGATGCTTCACTTACAACTTACTTGGAGATGTCTAGAAGGGGTCTCACTAATTGCCGAACAAACCGAACAGAACCGATAAAAGCCGAACATACCAACAAAACCCAAACAAGGACGGTTTTTGCTCAAATGCACATTTCTATATATATATATATATATGGTTGCATTATTTGAACTATTTTCTTTAAAATGTGTGATTTCCATGTAATATGATCAAAGAGAAGTTATGTTTTTATCCTCTGCAAAATTACTGAACACAGCTACGATTCGACCCGGCCCGCCGTCTATGATCACAGGTGGTATGGATCAAACTACACTCTTTCAAGTTTCTTACTATTGTGATATTAGTGTAATAGACTGCATATAGTTGAATTATTTCAACTATTTTCTTTAAAATGTGTTACGTCATACTGCAGAGGCTAAAACATAACTTCTCTTTGGTCAAATTACATGAAAATCACACATTTTAAAGAAAATAGTTGAAATAATTCAACTATATGCAGTCTATTACACTAATAACACAACAGTAAGAAACTTAAAAGAGTATAGTTTGATCCATACCACCAGTGATCATAGACGGCGGGCTGGACGAATTGTAGCTGTGTTCGGTAAAAACGTAACTTCTCTTTGATCATATTACATGGAAATCACACATTTTAAAGAAAATAGTTCAAATAATGCAACCATATATATATATATAGAAGTGTGCATTTGAGCAAAAACTGTCCTTGTTTGGGTTTTGTTGGTTTGTTCGGCTTTTATCGGGTTTGTTCGGCAATTAGTGAGACCGTCTAGAAGACCTCTTCATAGCCACAGTGATCTGCCACTGTTACAGCCTCCTGCATTTTGTGATGGGTTTGGTACTGTGCCCTCCAGGACTTTCCAGACATAAATCACTATATAGCGCTCTGTGTCTCTGCAGTGAATAGAGCTCGGGGATTTTCAGCCTCTCATGAATACCCTTTGGACCTGTTCTAGTTTTTGTGTCTCCTTGACTGTGTGGAGACTATAGTTGGCATATATTTCCACAGAGGTAGCGAGTGCTCGGGATTCATGGCCTTAAAGATCCAGAAGATCCACCCACTCATTTTTTATGATTTTACGAGTGCCACTAGTGGTGTGGGGACATTGGGTCAAGATAAACACCCCAGAAACTGGGTTTCTGTTGATGAACTAGAAACCTCTAAAAAAAAACTTAATCCTTATCAGTTGGCACAGAAGCCCGTAGAATAAGCAAATAATATATCTTAATTTACTGTGGTGGAATTTTTTTTAGAAATATTTTGACCAGATAATATTTTTGTGAGATTTAAAGTTATGCTAGTATACTACAAAGTAATGTCGTAACACATTAGTAAATTTCAACAAAAACCCACTGTGTTGGATAAGAAGAAATGAAATAAATAGATTCCATATATTTCGATCACGGACTGTGATCCTCTTCAGTGGAATACAGAGTAGAGGAGCAAAAGGCATGTCTTATAAACAGTAAAAGAAGGAACATGGATAGGACTCAGGTGGCGTCTAATGCTTTGCGGGGCAGGTCACCCGCCTTCACCAGAGATGGTAGTAATTTGTTGACTGCCCAGGTGGTAATGCAGTCAGGTGACCATTGTCCATGAGAAATATTGAAATTTGGAAATTTGTTGATCAAGGATGATTCTATTATTTTCCTTTTAAAACTGCACTTTGAATTGAAGATAATTTTTGCTTCGTTCCAATCTATACGATGGCCTTCCTTGTCTACGTGTTGGAAGACAGCGGAATTTTGGTGTGCATATTTGACTGAATTTCTGTGTTCTTGCATCCTGGTATGCAAATCTCTACCTGTTTGTCCCCAATAATAGTTTTCCCAATAATTTGTCTAGGAAAGTAGTTAATGTACACCAAAGACCTAGAGAAGAAATACATCAAGGGGTGTATAAACTTCCATGCTCGGATTGTAATGATGTATATTGGGGACAAACAGGTAGAGATTTGCATACCAGGATGCAAGAACACAGAAATTCAGTCAAATATGCACACCAAAATTCCGCTGTCTTCCAACACATAGACAAGGAAGGCCATCGTATAGATTGGAACGAAGCAAAAATTATCTTCAATTCAAAGTGCAGTTTTAAAAGGAAAATAATAGAATCATCCTTGATCAACAAATTTCCAAATTTCAATATTTCTCATTCACCCAGTTGACCCGCATTTTCCTTGGTTTATGCCTTGCTCATGCTCCAGCATCACTGATTTGTGTGTCCTCTGAGGATATCCCAATACTTTATTTTTCATTATATTACTCCTACAGGGTTGAAAAATGAGTAGTGAAGAGGCTACCAAGTGGGAGCTGAGTAAAGAGAACATCCAGCCTTTAAAGCAAGGAAGAAAGGTTGCAGCTCTTTCTGTGGCCATGGATGAAAATGAAGCCAAAGCCCTTGCTCTTACAAGACAGTAAGTGATTAATACTAAAAATGAAATATGCTGTTGCATTAACTTCTACACCACCTTGGTATGCCATATAAACTTTTGTTACAGTTATGCCTGATGATTTTGTACAGCTGAAGCTTTCATTTCATTACTTTTTTTTCAGAGAATTTGAAACAGAAATAAGAACATACTCTGGTGATGATCCTCTGGATATTTGGTATAGATATGCACTTTGGACAGAGCAAAGTTTCCCAAAAGGAGGAAAAGGAAGCAAGCTATACAAACTAATTGAGTCCTGTGTTATGGCATTCCAATTTGATGGCCACAGTCTTGAGAAATATGCCAATGACCTAAGGTTCCTTGAGCTTTGGGTAAAATATGTAAGTTGTTTATACTTCTATTCAAGTATACAAACTATAAGTAATATATCATCCCAGTTATTAATATGTATTGAGGAAATAGAGGGAAGGGTAGTGAGTGGTAGGATGATGAAGCAAAGAAAGTTGTAGAAGAGAAGAAACAAGTATTCACAGATTGGTTACAAAATAGGACAAGAGAATCATATGAGAGATAAAAAGAGAAGAGAAGTATAGCAAAAGATATAGAGGGCAAAGAGGAGAGCAGATGTGAAAGGGATAAGAGTATGACAGAATTTTGAAAGTAATAAAAAGATGTTTTGGATGAAAATTAAGAGGAAGAGGAGGTGAATCAAGTAGAGAAAAAAAAGTAAAAAGTGGAGATGGAAAGATGATAATGGAAGAGACGACAGTAAGAGGAAGATGGGCAGATTATTTTAGGGAGCTACTAAATGTGAAGTAGGATAGGGAAGGAAAGGTTGTAGTGGGAAGCACTAAGGAAATGACAGTGAAGAATGAGGAAAATGGAAGAGAAATAAGGGAAGATGAAGTGAAACCAGTTATTAAAATGATAGCAGGTAGGGCACTAGGGTTGAATGGGAGTAATGCAGAATGTCTAAAAAGGGAGGTACAGTGATGTTGGACTGGCAGGTGAGGTTGTTTAATGTTTGTATAAAAGAGGGTAGAGTGCTGGAGGACAGGAGTGCCTGTATAGGTCCACTTTACAAGGGAAAAGGGGGCAAGTTTGAGTGCAGTAGTTTCAAAGGGATTGGTTTGTCGAGTGTAGTTAGGAAGGCTTTTGGGAGGGTTTTGATTGAGAGAATTAGGAGAGGAACAGAGGAAGTAATTGATGAGGAAGAGTGGGTTTTGGACAGACAGGGGTTGTGTGGATCAGATTTTGGTGGTAGGGTGGGTATGTGAGAAAGTTTCAGGAAAAGGTAAGGATGTTTTTTGGGCCTTTATGGATTTGTAAAAGACTTATGACAGGGTAAATGGGAAGGCATTGTGAGAGATATTGCAGATATATGGGACAGGAGGAAAGCTGTTAAGATCAGTCAAGAGATTTTATGAGACTAGTAGGGTCTGTATTAGAATTAAAAATGGAGAGTGTGTGTGGTTTGAGGTAAAGGTGGGACTGCCAGGGATGTGTTACATCACATTGGCTTTTCAATTTATACATGGATGGGGTGGTGTGAGAAGTAAACGCAAGGGTAATGGGCTGGGGATTGGAGATGGTTAAAGAAAATGAAGAAAAATGGGAGATAAGCCAATTGTTGTTTGCTGACAACACTGCGCTTGTAGCAGATTCAAAGAAGGGATTAAGGAAGTTAGTGATAGAGTTTTAGAAGGTGTGCGAAAGAAGGAAGTTGAAAATAAATGTGGGTAAAAGTAAGGTGATGAGATGTACAAGGGGAGAATGTAGCAGCACATTGGAAGGAGGAAGTGGATAGTTAGATACTTGGGTGCAAATGTGGCAGGAAAGAGTGGAGGTGGAGGTAGAATGTAGATTGAGAGAAGTGAGTATATGCCTTGGTGGATTAAAAAGTGTAATGAGAAATAATAGACATTTGGGAATACATGCTAAGAGGAGATTGTATGAAGGAGTGATTGTGCCAACAGCACTGTATGGGGCAGAAACATGGAATGTAATAGAGGAGTTTGAATGTATTTATCTAGTTGTATTTTACGGGAAGGGGAGCCATGCTCGTGGTGTCCATGTGTTTGATATATGTCTGAGAAGTATGGTAGGGGTTACTAGGCTGGATAGAGTGAGAAATGAGGTGAGGAGGAGAGCAGGGGTGAAAAGGGAGCTGGGAGATAGGGTTGATGAAATAGTATTGGGATGGTTTGGACACATGGAAGGAATGAGTGAAGAAAGATTACTTAAAGAGGTGTGGAAGGAATGAACATGAGGGGGCAACCAAGGATGAGATGGATTTTTTTTTTTTTTTTTTTTTTTTCCTCCCTTGTAAGGTGGAAGAACTATTGATATATGTATATATATTAATGCACAAGGGAAGGGTTGTTGGTTTGAGTATAGTCAAGAGGGAATTGGTAGATTGTTATGGCGGCTTTGCTGTGTCTTGCGACACTGCTTCTGACCCAGGGCAGTGGACAGGGTGCAGGGATGACCCGTCATCTAGGAGGTGCTAAGATGGGAGGGAGGGTGGAGGGGTGTGGAGTGTTTTCAGGGTGGGAATGATTTTATGCCTTTTCCTTTTGGGCTACCTCCCTAGTAAGGGGGAAAAAGCCTTGGTATATGTATGTATGTATGTTATGGTGGCCCAAATGAGGATTGGAAGATGGTGTGTGTGTGTATGATTGGTTTGGTTTAATATCGTGAACTCCCTTTCATCTGTTACTTTTATTTTCTTTTTTACAGGCGAGTATGTGTCCAAAACCCTTAGAAGTTTATCAAACTATGGACGCTAAAGGATTGTGCACTGAACTTGCACAATTTTATGAAAATTGGGCATGGGAGTATGAAAAGATGAATAATCTCAAAAAGGCTGATGCAGTTTATATGAAAGGTCTTCAGAACGGTGCACAACCTTCTGATGAGCTTCAGCTTGCACACAAGTAAGGATCATGTTTTGTTCTGAAGGGTCTGTGGTGGAACTAGCTCTTGCTCTTCAAATCTTAGCTACTCTCCTTATGAAGGGTAAAAGACTTTTTGTTACGTGTGTAATATTAGTTTGTGACTCCTTAGTATTTTTTGGTTAGGGTTTGCCTCGTAATAGTGTAGTTTACCTCAAAAACAGCTGTAAATATGGATGCAGTGGTTGCTCTCTCTCCTCCTCCTTCCTTCACCAATGTGGAGCAGATGAAAAGAATGTCCCTGTAAGCTGCATTATTTCCTCGTCTCCATTTCCTCACTTTGTTTACATAATCTCTTCCTTACATGAAGAACATTCCTTTTGCGTCAAATGCCTTCTTCATCCTGTCCCTCTACCTCATCTGTGATCTTCCTCTCTTTTTTTTTTTTTTTTTTCTCTCTCTCTCTCTCTCCCATCCATTTCTGTTTTCTACACTGTTCTTGCTAGTCTTTCTTCACTTTTCTATATCCCCAAACCATCTCAGCATTTGATCAACTCTACCTGCTAGCTTTCTTTCTGCCCCCACTCTCCACCTCACCTCCATGTTTCATAGAATGTCAATTCTTCTCTTTCTGCAGGAATTTTCAAGTACGTGCTGTAAGAATGGCCATTGAAGATAACCAAAGTGAAGATAATTTTGAGAGTAATGAGCCTCAGCGTGGTGCTTTCAATACTCTCAAAGGTGTAGGCAATAAAAAGAGGGCACCCCATGAACGTGCAGGGCCAGGTGCTGTGCTGGGTTCTGTTGGCAAATTTCAAGTATCAGATGCTTCTGAGAAAAATGCCCCAAGTTTTCAGATATATTCGGTAGGTAATAAGTTTATATTGAATGAATTAATGTATAGGGTACAGGGATGACCTGTCATGCAAAAGGAGCCAAGAAAAGAGGAAGGGAGGGGAGGTGAATGAGTGGAAGTGGTTTTATTCCTTTGATTTTGGCTACCTCCCATGTAAAGGGGAAAAAGCCATTAGTATATGTATGTATATATATAGGATAGGATATGGAATGATAACTGATTTTATTTTTGTCCTTAACAGGATGAGAATGGCACACCTTTAAGTTCTTGTAATGTGAAAAGTGGCTCAGTACCCATTGGCCCCAGAACTAATAGGGAGAATGAGAAACAAGCAGGGAAGTGGGCAAAACAAAAACTGAGCCAGCGAACAACAGGTGTAGTTCCAGTAACAGATGTGGACAAATATAACAGGCCAGCATTTGAAGGTATAGTGATGTTATGTGGTATTTTTATTTTATTGAAGAGGAACCACTGTTGAAAATGGCCAGTTTTGGAAAATTAACTCTTTAAATGGATGAGGCTTCTGCCCATTCCCTCTTTATACTCTCTCTCTCTCTCTCTCTCATGCAAATTGTGTCATCATACATTGGCAACATGTTGGTTTCTTCTGGTCAGGAAGGGGTGCACAATTCTGATAAATTGAAATTCAAAATAGCAATTATCATTGCTACCATTTACATGCTACCCTTACACTAAAGTTTTTCATGTA
This sequence comes from Oratosquilla oratoria, assembly GCF_046742065.1. Lineage (NCBI taxonomy): Eukaryota > Metazoa > Arthropoda > Malacostraca > Stomatopoda > Squillidae > Oratosquilla > Oratosquilla oratoria. The sequence goes on along the minus strand of NC_134792.1, from coordinate 41,160,003 downwards.
TACATCCAAACATATGTTAGTATGTTGTGTGATGGTGATCCATGCCTGTGGCAGAAAGAAATACAATCTTGGCCCTAAGTTTTCTCCCAGGGTCCCTAGCAAAGGTGGTGGCTGTCTTCAATATGATGTGACTGCATGCAACTTAGTAACTAAGTAACTTGTAATTCCAGTGCACCAGGATGAAAATGGTGGCTCAGCCACTCCAAAACCTTCCTCTACAAATGATGTCTTGACTGCCCATAGTAAGCAGTCTGGCACATGGCATGTTCCTTTGTTTGTACCTGAGCCTTTTGACCCCAAGAGGCAGCCACAGTATCCAAAGCACAAGGTGAGTTTAATTTTCTTGTTCAGCTACTTAAAGGTATGGTATAGTTAATCAGTTTGGTGCCCCAAGTTGTTGTTGCAGAAGTTGAAAAATTCTGGTAATGGAACAGTTGCATTGTACAATCTTTTATCCCTTGATATATGGTTCTGAGCTACTGCAGTCTGCCAGTTAGGAATACATGCCAGCACCTATGTGACCATTGTTCTATGCAGAGGCGTTTATGAGTAGTATGCTGGTGGAATGGTCTTCTTATAATTGATGTTAATATGAGAGGGTGTATAGTTAGCTTTTCTTTCTAAGGACAGCCTTTCAATCATTTTGAGTATGGAAAGGAGGGAGAGATATCTAAATGAAGTTGAGTATACTAGTGGTTTGTGTATGTGTGTGTGTGTGTGCGCGTGTATATATATATATATATATATATTATATATATATATATATATACACATGGGATATAAGCCAGTTGTTTGCTGGTGACACCACACTTATAGCAGGATCAGAGGAGGAATTATAGAAATTAATGACTGAGTTTGGGAGGGTGTGCGAATGAAGGAAGTCAAAGATTAATGGGTAAAAGTAAGGTGATTAGGTGTACAAGGGAGAGAACGACAGCAAATTGGAAGTGAGTATTAAGGGAGATAGGCTGGAGGAAGTGGATAGCTTTAGATACTTGGGGGTGAATGTGGTGGGAAAGGGAGTGGAGGAGGAGGTAGAATGTACACTGCTTGGTTGACAACAAGAATTTGGTGGAGGCCTTGAATTGCATTGACATTGCACTGCTGAAGGATATGTTGTCATGTGGTGAGATTAACTCCCATTTCTTGGTTCTGAACCTCTGAGCAACTTGCCGACTGCCTTACTAAGAGAGGGGGCCTCAGCCCAGCATTTGTGAGCAGTCCTCTCTGGTCAGTAGGATTCCTTGGCTTATAAATACTTTAGAGAAAAAAGAAAAAGAGAAAAGACTTGGCATTGTTGGGGTGTTCATTTGTTGTCATTTGGCTGAGGGCAGTCATATTGGATTTGTTTGGTTCAGTTAACAAACACCAGGTAGCTGTGTTGTTGAGCTGCTATGTGGAGTTCTGGGTCTCCAGTATAAAGGAAAAGGTGACTGGAGCAAGATTGGCCTAATAGGAATGGTGAGTTGACCTTGGGAATCTGGTAGGTAGTGAGTTAGAAGTGGATAAAGGGTGAGGGAGGGAAGGAGTGGCTGCTGTTGAGTGACGAGATCAACCCAATCAATTGGTTAAAGTGATGAGATGTGTGGTTGAATGAACGGTGTCATCAAGGACAGTGTGGTGGATAAAAAGATAATAAACCGGGAAGTATGGGTGTTTGAGTGCATAGGCCTGGTAGTGAGGAGGAGAGAAAAGTTTTGAAATTATTTAAATTTTAAGAAAAAAGTTAGTCAATTGTTTCTTGTATATTTTTCAGGTATACTGTGGAACAGAAGAATTCAGTTTGGAAGAGTTAAGAGCTGCAAATTACTTCAAGAAGATCAAAGAGAGAGAGGTCCTGATGGCTGATGTTAAGGCATCTGTGATGGGTAAGTTGTATCACATAGAATTCTATTTATTCTGTATAACACAAGGCTTCATCCCCCTTATAAGGGAGGTAGCCAGCAAAGGCATCCATTCACCCCCATCAATCATCCATTTATTTCTCTTCAATCTTAGCTCATTGTGGATGAAGGCCCATCCCTGCTCCATGCCCACTGCTTGGGTCAAAGGCAATGTTTTAAGACATGGCACTTCATCAGAACCTTTTGTGCTGTGTCAGTATATTGTCCATTCACAATCATTCTCCACTCATACCTATCTTGTCTTGTCCTTTCCGTACCTCAAGTATTTAAGGTCACGTGTAATAGGACATAGAGGAATGGAAGTGGAGATGAATTATAGGACAAGGGAAGCAAGTAAATGTGGAGGAAAAGACAAGTGTCATAATAGATAGGTACATACATACATATACCAAGGCTTTTTCCCCTTACAAGGGAGGTAGCTAAAAAGAAAAATGCATAAAATCATTTCCACTCATTCCATCCATAAATACACTCCACTCCCCCCTACCCTCCCTCCCATCTTAGCACCTCCTGGATGATGGGTCATCCCTGTACCTTGTCCACTGCCCTGGGTCAGAGGCAGTGTTGCAAGGCACAGCACATCCACAGCAAGGCCACTTCATTAAATCGGCGACCCCCCCTCTCCGTCCCCCCATGCATAAAAGAAGATGGGGAGAAATCCCTTCAGGCTGCATCAAATTTTGCTCACACATACTACCCCACCCTTGGGATAAACAAAAAGAAAAGACTGTATGAGGCAGTGGCTGTGTCCATACCACTGAATTAACTACTTCAGTACAAGTAAAATTCTCGAGCACAGCATCGGCTGCAGAATGTATGCTGCATCATACTACTTGCATTATAAAATATAAAGTCACTGCTTTATTACTCATTCTCTTTTACTCTGGAGCTGTCAAGAGTTTTTGTGAGAGTAGTAGAGCTTGTGTCAGGATTAGAAAAGGAGAGAGTGAATGGTTTGAGGTAAAGGTGGGACTTTGTCAAGGATGCGTTATGTTGCCCTGGCTGTTCAACTTATACATGGATGGGGTAGTGCAAGAGGTAAATGCAAGGGTAGTGGGTCAGGGATTGGAGATGGTTAAAGAAAATGGAGAAAAGTGGGAGGTGAGCCAGCTGTTGTTTGCGGATGACAATGCACTTGTGGTAGGATCGAAGGAGGGATTGAGGAAGTCGGTGACAGAGTTTGGGAGAGTGTGTGATAGAAGAAAGCTGAAGATATATGTGGGTAAAAGTAAGGTGATGAGATGTACAAGGGGTGAAAGTGGCAGTAGTCTGGAAGTGAGCACTGTATGGGGCAGAAACATGGAACATAAGAAAGGAAAAGAGGAGTTTGAATGTGTTTGAGATGAGGTGTCTGAGAAGTATGATAGGGGTTACTAGGCTAGATAGGGTGAGAAATGAGGAGGTGAGGAGGAGAACAGGGGTGGAAAGGGGTTTGGGAGATAGGGTTGATGAAAGAGTATTGTGATGGTTTGGACACATGGAAAGAATGAGTGAAGAAAGACTAGTAAAAGAGGTATGGAAGGCAGATGTGGAGGGAGTGAACATGAAGGGATGTCCTAGGATGAGGTGGATGGATGGGGTGAAGGGGGCTTTGGGGAAGAGGGGAATGTCTGTTGAGAAAGGACGGGAGAGGACAGAAGACAGGGGTGAATGGAGAATGGTTGTATATGGATGATGTGATGCATGAGGTGGAATGGGCGGGGAGATGGAGGGTGACGTAGTATGTGTGAGCAATTTTTGACGCAGCCCGAAGGGATTTCTCCCCGTCTTTTCCTTTATGCATGGGGGACGGAGAGGGGTGGTCGCCGATTTAATGAAGCGGCCTTGCTGTGTCTTGCGACACTGCTTGTGACCCAGGGCAGTGGACAAGGTGCAGGGATGACCCGTCTTCCAGGAGGTGCTAAGATGAGAGGGAGGGTGGAGGGGTGTGGAGTGTATTCAGGGATGGAATGGGTGGGAATGATTTTATGCCTTTTCCTTTTTGGCTACCTCCCTTGTAAGGGGAAAAAGCCTTGGTATATGTATGTATGTAATAATAAACACAGGAAATGTTATCAAACCAGTTCACAGAATCCGGGGGTAACTCGTGTACAACTACAAAAAATATATATAATCAAGATGCCAACGCTGGCATCCTCGAGATTTGGAATTTGAAGGATGCAGAAAGGGAAAGCCCAAATGTGTTTTGAGATGAAGTTTTTAAGATATATTTGGGAGTTAGAATGATCAGTGAATGCGGAGATGATCTTGGAATATGAAAAACAATGAAGACAAGTAGAAAGAGTGGAAAGAGGAAGCAAATGTTAGGAACTTGTGGGAAAGACCAAAAATGAAGTTGAGGGGTGGGATGAAGGGTACACTTGGACTCGAGGAACGTCTCTTGAGCAAAGACGAGAGAGGGCATAAGATAAATGTGAGTGGAGTGATATAAATAGATAAGGCTGATGGAATTTCCTGTCTGGTCTATATTTTCTTGAGTTTGGACCGAAAGGTCTCCTGTCAATATGCTCTTCCTTTGTAATCCTTTGTTTGAAATGGGGGGGGGGGGGTCCCTTGTAATGAGGGATGAGGATGAACCTACTCAAATTGTCATCATTCCCTAGGCTGCCTGACCAAGCAATCCTGTCTCGCTGAGGAATGTCATGGCTGGAAAGGGGTTTTCCTACAAATCCTCTATAGAGTGTATATTCTGTTGTTGGCATGCGTAATTGTGTATGATGCAGTCTTCCATAGTGTGTTGTATAGTATGTGGTGAAGTGTTGTGGCAGCATCTGTGCTGTGGAACCAACCCCAACCCCAAGAGTTGGGGGGCCAAATAGCGACAGCACACCCCTACCACTGATCCTTGGTAGCAGCTTTGGTTACATGGGCAAGTACCACTCCAACTGTTGTGCCTTGCTGATGAAGTGGTGAATTACTGCATTACCTCTGATCTCAACCCTGTGGTAGAGAAGAAAGAATACTGCCACCAAATATTTCCACTTGAGTCATAAAAAGATGGAGATAGGAGTAGGCATCCTACTTTCTGTAGCCCCAAAGGTGACATTCATAAGGCATAAATGGGTCAGGAGGAGTTTTCCAACCAGAACCCTAAGGTTTGGGTCTTTTAATGTGCATAGATAAGAGTAAAAGGAAAGAGATAGGTAGTATATATAGGAGAAGAAAGATTGATGTATTGGCATTGAGTGAAACTAAGTTGAAAGGGAGGGGTGAGTTTTGGGAGGAGCAATTAATGGATTTTTGGATATATGTATACTTTGACTTGGCCACTTCCTCCATAAAAGGGAAAAGGCTTTTTGGTATATGTTTGTAAAATCTAAATTGAAGAAGTCAAGATGCGACCAGTTCCTCACCTTGGGTACTTTACCCAGAACCATTAGTGCATCCTTCTTTTTCTTTCTTTGTGCATTATAATGGGAATTAGCTGTGTGTAGAGGTTGGCAGATTGCTTTCCACTTCTGTGTAAATTGTGAATTGTGTTTAGTCAGTTGATCTGCTGGATTGCTGAAATTTTATATTATTTTCTATGTATGTGTAACATCAAATAACTTTGATGTTTTTTTTCAGATGAATTCATGGAAATGAAGAGGGAATTAGAAAAACATAAGGAACTTATTATGAAGATGGCTGGAAAGGGAAACAAGGTAAGAAGAATTTGCTTTTGGGAAATATATGATATTGATGTATGGCATTTTAACTTTGACTAGAAAACATGGTCTGCTTTGCAGACCCTAAGTTTTGTAGGCCCTCAGAGTAGACAACTTTCTCCTATTGCATACTTTCCCAAACTCCTTCACTAACTCCTTTAATCCCCCCTCTGACCCTTCCGCAAGCGCAGTGTCATCATCAAACAACTGGCTCAGATGACGGATAGGGCTGATGAAAGAGTATTGGGATAGTTTGGACACATGGAAAGAATGAGTGAAGAAAGATCAGTAAAAGAGGTTTGGAAGGCAGATGTAGAGGGAATTAATTTGAAAGGAAAACCGAGGATGAGATTGATGTATGGGGTGAAAGGGGTGTTGGGCAAGGAAGGGAGAAGGCAGGAGATAGGGGTGTGTTGAGCGTGGCGGTGTATAGATGATACTGTTATACAAAGAAAGGTGGGGTGGGGTGTAGCGGGTGCTTATGTGTAAATTATATTTTGATGTAGCCTGTGGGGGTTTCACCCCATCTTTTTCTGCACGAGGAGACAGAGAGGGGGGGTGGGTCGCTAATTAAGTGAAGTAGCCTTGCCTCTGACCCAGGGCAGTGGGTGTGATACAGGAATGACCCATCATTCATGAGGAGGTAAGATGAGGGTGGTTGAGGAGAGGTGAATGGGTGGGAAAGGCTTTTGGTATTTGTATGTATGTACTGTATGAAGGAGTGATTGTGCCAACAGCACTGTATGGGGCGGAAACATGGAACATAAGAGAGGAAGAGAGGTGTCTGAGAAGTATGATGGGGGTTACTAGGCTAGATAGAGTGAGAAATGAGGAGGTGAGGAGGAGAACAGGGGTGGAAAGGGAGTTGGGAGATAGGGTTGATAAAAAGAGTATTGTGATGGTTTGGACGCATGGAAAGAATGAATGAAGAAAGACTAGTAAAAGAGGTATGGAAGGCAGATGTGGAGGGAGTGAACATGAGGGGACATCCTAGGATGAGATGGTTGGATGGGGTGAAGGGGGCTTTGGGGAAGAGGGGAATGTCTGTTGAGGAAGGATGGGAGAGGACAGAAGACAGGGGTGAACGGAGAATGGTTGTATATGGATGATGTTGTGATGCATGAGGTGGAATGGGGGTGGGGGGTGAGGTAATACATGTGAGCAAAATTTGACGCAGCCCGAAGGGATTTCTCCCCGTCTATCCTTTTATGCAATAGGGGGACGGAGAGGGGGGTCGCCGATTTAATGAAGCGGCCTTGCTGTGAATGTGCTGTGTCTTGACACTGCTTCTGACCCAGGGCAGTGGACAAGGTGCAGGGATGACCCGTCATCCAGGAGGTGCTAAGATGGGAGGGAGGGTGGAGGGGTGTGGAGTGTATTCAGGGATGGAATGGGTGGAAGTGATTTTATGCCTTTTCCTTTTTGGCTACCTCCCTTGTAAGGGGGGAAAAGCCGTGGTATATGTATGTATGTATATATATAATGGTAGTTTGATGTGAATCATCCTCTTATGTTTTATTGCAGAATCAGAACACAAGTCAGCAGGATGTGAGCAGACAGCTTTACCAAGATAGCTGGATTGCTGTAAACAAGTCAATAAATAACTCACAGGTTAGTGTTTTGTATGATAGTAAGGATGTATAGTGTGTAAGGAAGAAAAATATAGAGATGATATCAGAGGTGTGTAGTAAAAGGTAAGTGATAATTGTGAATATAGTGTTAACAAAATTGCCTGAGAACAGACAGTATTTGCTCCAGATGCACCCAGTACATACAAGACACAGGGTAGCTAGTATCACTGTCCCCCAATCCTACTTTCCAAATAGCAACACAAAATTCCTTTGCTGAGTGCCTTGTGAGCATTTTCCTGAGGAGCCACTTTGATAAATGGTAACAAAACACATTATGGATGGGGTGGTGTGAGAGGTAAATGCAAGAGTGGTGGGTCAGGGATTGCAGATGGTTGAAGAAAATGGAGAAAAGTGGGAGGTGAGCCAACTGTTGTTTGCGGACGACACTGCGCTTGTGGCAGGATCCGAGGAGGGATTGAGGAAGTTGGTGACAAAGTTTAGGAGAGTGTGTGAAAGAATAAAGCTGAAGATAAATGTGGGTAAAAGTAAGGTGATGAGATGTAGAAGGGGTGAAAGTGGCAGCAGACTGGAAGTGAACATTAACCACTTCACTACGGGACTTAAATCTCGTGGGCAGCAGCCAATGCCAGCCGTACGACGTGTCGTAATAATACTCGCATCATAAAATATAGTCACCGCTTATATCGATCGTTCTCTCTTTCACCCGTGAATTTTGAAAACCACAGAGAATGGGATTAAGAGCAGATTAGGGAGAATGTAAAAACACGGGCGACTACAATAAATATAATCAAGACGCCGATATGGGAGCGTCGCGAATCCACTTGCTCCTCATGACGCCTACGTGTGCTGCACCGTCTGGAAGGGGTTAAGGGAGAGTGACTGGAGGATGTGGATAGTTTTAGATACTTGGGTGCAAATGTGGCATGAAAAGGTGGAGGTAGAATATAGATTGAGAGAAGCGAGTAAATGCCTTGGTGGATTAAAAAGTGTAATGAGGAATAGACATTTGGAAATGGATGCTAAGAGGAAACTGTATGAAGGAGTGATTGTGCCAACAACACTGTATGAGGCAGGAACATGGAATATAAGAGAGGAAGAGAGAAGGAGTTTGAATGTGTTTGAGACTAGGTGTCTGAGAAGTATGATAGGGGTTACTAGGCTAGATAGAGTGAGGAATGAGGAGGTGAGGAGGAGAACAGGGGTGGTAAGGGAGCTGAGAGATAGGGTTGATGAAAGAGTATTAGGATGGTTTGGACACATGGACAGAATGAATGAAGAAAGACTATTAAAAGAGGTATGGAAGGCAGATGTAGAGGGAGTGAACATGAGGGGACATCCTAGGATGAGGTGGATGGATGGGGTGAAAGGGGCTTTGGGGAAGAGGGGAATATCTGTTGAGGAAGGACGGGAGAGGACAGAAGACGGGTGAATGGAGAATTGTTGTATATGGATGATGATGTGATGCATGAGGTGGAATGGGCGGGGGGGTGGAGGGTGAGGTAGTATATGTGTGAGCAAAATTTGACGCAGCCCGAAGGAATTTCTCCCCATCTTCTCCTTTTCTGTATGAGGGGATGGAGAGGGGGGGGGTTGCCGATTTAATGAAGCGGCCTTACTGTGAATGTGCTGTGTCTTGTGACACTGCCTCTGACCCAGGGCAGTGGACAGGGTGCAGGGATGACCCATCATCCAGGAGGTGCTAAGATAAGAGGGAGGGTGGAGGGGAGTGGAGTGTTTAGGGATGGTATGGGTGGGAATGATTTTATGCCTTTTTCTTTTTGGCTACCTCCCTTGTAAGGGGGAAAAAGCCTTGGTATATGTATGTATGTATGTATGTATGCTTCTAATATTTATTTAGAACTTTTATATGTCCACAGATGTTTGAAGATATGAAACCAAATAACCCTAGTATAACTCCTGCAGTACAGATGCTAGAGGACATGAAATCTAATACTTCAGACAAAGTCAACGAAATTTCCTTTGGTAAAACAAATTCAGGATCAGGTATGTTTTATTTATTTGTTTATCTTTTGACGCAGCCCGAAGAGATTTCTCCCCGTCTTCTCCTTTTACGCAATGGGGGGATGGAGAGGGGAGGTCGCCGATTTAATGAAGTGGCCTTGTTGTGGATGTGCTGTGTCTTGCGACACTGTTATGACCTAGGGCAGTGGACAAGGTGCAGGGATGACCCGTCATCCAGGAGGTGCTAAGATAAGAGGAGGGTGGAGTGTATTCAGGGATGGAATGGGTGGAAATGATTTTATGCTTTTTCCTTTTTGGCTACCTCCCTTGTAAGGGGGAAAAAGCCTTGGTATATGTATGTATGTATCTTTTGTAAGGTGGATGGTTGGGGTAAAGAGGACATTGGATGAGAGAGTGCAAAAGGTAGTACATGGTGTATGGTTGCAAACTGATTTTTTTGTTTACTGTGAGGCTGTGATGCATAATTATTGTAATACAAACAAGATCTATGCTAGTCAACTTAGTGGCACATCTTCCAATCAATGATTGAAGAGCTCAATCAGCAGAGATGGAGGAGATGCTGGTGCATTGAATCCAGCATCAGCAAAAGTAATCTGACCTAGTCAGCATGGCTCTTTTGGGCAAAGGCTCTAAGTCAGTGTTGTGAGGTCAAGATTTTCCAGGGCAATTTTTGGTGTTTTTTGATTGGAGACATTAGCTCATTGATAACAGAGAAGGGGCTTTTGGTATTTATATCTATGTAGACTTACTCATTTATTTACTTATTTCTTGACTTCAGGAAGTGTACGAAGTGCCAATTCTTCACAAAATGTGGGTGCATCACCTACAGTAAACACAAAGCAAGCCATGTGCATGATTAAAGATTTATGGAATGGATCCCTATTCAACACCACTACAAATAACAGTTCAGGAAATGACGAGTTAATGAAGCAAAGAGATGGTGGCTCCTTTGTGTTTAAGGTTTGTTTTACTTGATTCTGGTATATAATTTTTCCCCATACTGGGGTATTGACAGGTTACATGCTTTAGTTCTCTTGGGGTGCCTCTAAGGACCAGAGCCAAAGATTGTTTGTATTTGTTGTAGTTTAAAATCTACTCATACAAGAATGATGATTCTTTGTACTTTGGCTGCCTCTCCTTTACAAAAGATTACAAAGGAAGAGCATACTGACAGGAGACCTCGTGGTCCATAACTAAATCTGGGGGAAAAGAATACTGCCACTATTTCCACTTGGATCGTGATAGGCGAGAAGAAAGGGACGGGGATTGGGACTAGGCATCCTTCTCCTTGAAGCCCCACAGGGGACATTCCTAAAAGAAAAAGTAAAGGCATAAGAGGGCCTGGGAGTTTTCGGACCAGCACCCTAAGGTTTGGGTCTTTTAATGTGCGTGGATGTGGTACAGATGAGAGTAAAAGGGAAGAGATAGGTAGTATGTTTGTGAGAAGAAAGATGGATGTGTTGGCTTTGAGTGAAACTAAGTTGAAAGGGAAGGGTGAGTAAGTTTGGAAGTGTAAGTGGGAGGTTATCAGGAGTGAAGAGAGGGCGAGGGAGGGATGGGGTGGCTATTCTAGTAAGTGAAGAGATAGGTAAACGTGTAGTAGAGTGGAAGGAGGTTTCCTCAAGGATAATGTGGATGAAGGTGAAACTGGGAAAGGAGATGTAGGTCTTTGTAAGTGCTTATGGGCCTGGCAGTGAGAAGAGTGTAGAAAAAAGGGAGGCCTTTTGGATAGATTTAAATGAGTGCATAGAGGATTTAGGGAGAAATGTCAATGTAATAGTACTGGGAGACCTTAATGCTAGGGTAGGAAATGGTCCAATTGATGGAGTGGTTGGGAAATGTGGAGTTCCAGGAAAGAATCGTAGTGGAGAGTTGATGGTGGAAATGTGTCTAGAAAGAGAGTTGATGATACGAAATACAGTGTTTCGGAAGAAAGTCAAGCATAAGTACACATTGGAGAGGGTGGTGGATGGAAGGGTGGTAGATAGAGCATTGTTGGATTATGTAGTGGTAAATAGGATTATGATAGGAAGAGTTAAGGATGTACATATGCTAAGGGGAGAGGGTGGGGGAATATCAGATCATTTTTTGGTGGAAGGTAAGTTGAGAGTGGAGGATAGATGGAGAGAGAGGAAAGGGACAAAAGGTAGGGAGGTGTTTAGAGTGAACTCTAAAGGAAAAGGAGAAGGAGTACAAGAAGAAGCTGAAGGAGGAGTGGGAGGGAGTGAAAGATAGAGTGGAGGTAGGTGTGGAGGAGGAATGGGGATGGTTCAAGGAGAGAGTCACAAAGTGCAAGGATGGTGTGTGGAACAAGAAGGAAAGGAGGAAATAGAAGGAAGGATAGTGAATGGTGGAAGAAGCGAGCTTTCACAGATTGGTTACAAAATGGGACGACGGTGTCATATGAGAGGTACGAAGAAAAGAAAGGAGGCAAAGAGGAGAGCAGATGTGAAATGGGGTAAGAGTATGACAGAAAATTTTGAAAGTAATACAAAGATGTTTTGGAAAAAAATTAAGAGAGGAAGAGGAGGCGAATCAAGTAGAGAAGAAAAGGAATAAGGTGCAGATGGAGAGATGATAATGGAAGAGATGGCAGTAAGGGGAAGATGGGCAGAATATTTTAGGGAGTTGCTAAATGTGAAGGAGGATAGGGAGGGAAAGATAGTTGTAGTGGGACATGCTAAGAAAATGGGAGTGATGAGTGAGGAAAATGGAGGAGAAATAAGGAAGGATGAAGTGAAGGCAGTTGTTAAGATGATAAAAGCAGGTAAGGCACCTGGTCTTGATGGATGCCATGCAGAATTAAAAAAAAAAAAAAAAAAAAAAAGGAGGTACAGTGATGGTGGACTGGCTGGTGAGATTATTTAATGTTTGCTGGAGAGAGGGTAGAGTGCCGGAGGAGTGCCTGTATAGTTCCACTTTACAAGGGAAAAAGGGACAAGTGTGAATGTAATAGTTTCAGAGGGATTAACTTGTTAAGTGTAGTTGGGAAGGCTTATGGGAGGATCTTGATTGAGAGTATTAGAAGAGGAACAGTGTGGATTTAGGACAGGTAAAGGTTGTGTAGATCAGATCTTTGTGGAAGAGACAAATATGTGAGAAAGCTATAGGAAAGGGGAAGGATGTTTTTTGGGCTTTTATGGATCTGGAAAAGGCTTATGATAGGGTAGACAGAAATGCACTGTGGAAGGTTATGCAGATATATGGGATAGGAGGAAAGCTTCTAGGAGCTGTCAAGAGTTTTTATGAGAGTAGTAGAGCTTGTGTCAGGATTAGAAATGGAGAGAGTGAGTGGTTTGAGGTAAAGGTGGGACTTCGTCGAGGATGCGTTATGTCGCCCTGGCTGTTCAACTTATACATGGATGGGGTAGTGCGAGAGGTAAATGCAAGGGTAGTGGGTCAGGGATTGGAGATGGTTAAAGACAATGGAGAAAAGTGGGAGGTGAGCCAGCTGTTGTTTGCGGACGACACTGCGCTTGTGGCAGGATCAGAGGAGGGATTGAGAAAGCTGGTGACAGAGTTTGGGAGAGTATGTGATTGAAGAAAGTTGAAGATAAATGTGGGTAAAAGTAAGGTAGGAATATGTGTCTTGCGACACTGCTTCTGACCCAGGGCAATGGACAAGATGCAGGGATGACCCGTCATTCAGGAGGTGCTAAGATAAGAGGGAGGGTGGAGGGGTGTGGAGTGTATTCAGGGATGGAATGGGTGGGAATGACTTTATGCCTTTTTCTTTTTGGCTACCCCCCTTGTAAGGGGGAAAAAGCCTTGGTATATGGTATGGTAAAAGAAAGGTGATGAGATGTACAAGGGGTGAAAGTGGCAGTAGTCTGGAAGTGAGCATTAAGGGGAGCGACTGGAGGAAGTGGATAGTTTTAGATACTTGGGTGCAAACGTGGCAGGAAAAGGTGGAGTGAAGGTGGAGGTAGAATGTAGATTGAGAGAAGCAAGTAAATGCCTTGGTGGATTGAAGAGTGTAATAAGGAATAGACATTTGGGAATGGATGCTAAGAGGAGATTGTATGAAGGAGTGATTGTGCCAACAGCACTGTATGGGGCAGAAACATGGAACATAAGAGAGGAAGACAGAAGGAGTTTGAATGTGTTTGAGATGAGGTGTCTGAGATGTTTGATAGGGGTTTCTAGGCTGGATAGTGAGAAATGAGGAGGAGAACAGGGGTGGTAAGGGAGTTGGGAGATAGAGTGGATGAAAGATTATTGGGATGGTTTGGACACATGGAAAGAATGAGTGAAGAAGGACTAGTAAAAGAGGTATGGAAGGCAGATATGGAGGGAGTAAACATGAGGGGGCGACCTAGGATGGGATGGATGGATGGGATGAAAGGGGCCTTGGGGAAGAGGGGAATGTCTGTTGAGGAAGGACGGGAGAGGACAGAAGACGGGTGAATGGAGAATGGTTGTATATGGATGATGTGATGCATGAGGTGGAATGGGTGGGGGGATGGGGGGTGAGGTAGTAAGTATGAGAAAAAATTTTGCATGAAGGGATGGGGAGGGGGGGGGGTTTCACCAATTTAATGAAGCGACCTTGCTGTGGATGTGCTGTGTCTTGTGACACTGCCTCTTACCCAGGGCAGTGCACAAGATGCAGGGATGACCCATCATCCAGGAGGTGCCAAGATAAGAGGGAGGGTGGAGGGGAGTGGAGTGTATTTGGGATGGAGTGGGTGGGAATGGTTTTTATGCCTTTTTCTTTTTGGCCCCCTCCCTTGTAAGGGGGAAAAAGCCTTTGGTATATGTATTTATGTACATGTAGATTGAGAGAAGCAAGTAAATGCCTTGGTGGATTGAAGAGTGTAATGAGGAATAGACGTTTGGGAATGGATGCTAAGAGGAGACTGTATGAAGGAGTGATTGTGCCAACAGCACTGTATGGGGCAGAAACATGGAACATAAGAGAAGGAGTTTGAATGTGTTTGAGATGAGGTGTCTGAGAAGTATGATGGGGGTTATTAGGCTAGATAGAGTGAGAAATGAGGAGGTGAGGAGGAGAACAGGGGTGGAAAGGGAGTTGGGAGATAGGGTTGATGAAAGAGTATTAGGATGGTTTGGACACATGGAAAGAATGAGTGAAGAAAGACTTGTAAAAGAGTTGTGGAAGGCAGATGTGGAGGGAGTGAACATGAGGGGACATCCTAGGATGAGGTGGATGGATGGGGTGAAGGAGGCTATGGGGAAGAGGAGAATGTCTGTTGATGAAGGACGGGAGAGGACAGAAGACGGGTGAATGGAGAATGGTTGTATATGGATGATGATGTGATGCATGAGGTGGAATAGGCGGGGGATGGGGGGTGAGGTAGTTAGTGTGCGCAAAATTTGACGCAGCCCGAAGGGATTTCTCTCCGTCTTCTCCTTTTATGCATGGGGGGACGGAGAGGGGGGGTCGCCGATTTAATGAAGCGGCCTTGCCGTGGATGTGCTGTGTCTTGCGACACTGCTTGTGACCCAGGGCAGTGGACAAGGTGCAGGGATGACCCGTCATCCGGGAGGTGCTAAGGTAAGAGGGAGGGTGGAGGGGTGTGGAGTGTATTCAGGGATGGAATGGGTGGGAATGATTTTATGCCTTTTCCTTTTTGGCTACCTCCCTTGTAAGGGGGAAAAAGCCTTGGTATATGTATGTATGTATGTATGTACATATACCAAAGCCTTTTCCTTACAAGAATTTTGCCACTGTGTTCTCATGTGTATTATAAAAGGCAACTAAATGTAGAGTGAGGGGACTGAGGATCCTCCACTGTGTGCTTTCCTCCTTTAACCCCTTCCATACGGTGCCGCACACGTAGGCGTCATGAGGAGCAAGTGGATTCGCGACGCTGCCATATCGGCGTCTTGATTATATTTATTGTAGTCGCCCCTGTGTTTTTACATTCTCCCAAATGCGACCTGAATCCCATTCTCTGTGGTTTTCAAAATTCGCGGGTGAAAGAGAGAACGATCGATATAAGCGGCGACTATATTTTATGATGCGAATATTATTTCGTTACGTCATACGTCTGGCATTGGTTGCTGCCCGCGAGATTTAAGTCCCGTATTGAAGTGGTTAAGAAGTCAAGGCAGTGGGCCTAGGAGGAGGACTTAAACCAGAACACTTGTAATTAGGTCATTGTATGTGCTTCAGTATGACACAGATTCGCTTTAACCTCTTCATTACAATGATGCCTATTTATTTTGTAGTTATAGCTGGGTGACCCAAATTCTGTGAACTGGTTTGATCACGTTTTTTGTGTTTATCATTACCCGAAGTGAAAAAGAACGAGTAATGCAGCAGTGACTTCATATTTTATAAAGTGGGCAGTGTGATGTATTGTACATTAGACATCTAATGCTGCATGCAAGTATTTGACTCGTATTGAAGAGGTTAATGTCATGAAGCCCCCTATCAGGAATCCAGGACAGTGCCCCATACAAGGGCTTTGTAGTGTGGACTTTAATAAACCGTGTCCTTGGGTTTGACCTGCCATCACCTCAACCTCTATCGTAAGAAGTGACCCTACCTACTTGGCCTGTATAGATAAGGGTAAAAGGT
This sequence comes from Oratosquilla oratoria, assembly GCF_046742065.1. Classification (NCBI taxonomy): domain Eukaryota; kingdom Metazoa; phylum Arthropoda; class Malacostraca; order Stomatopoda; family Squillidae; genus Oratosquilla; species Oratosquilla oratoria. The sequence continues at coordinate 41,144,330 of NC_134792.1, read as the reverse complement.
AATAGATTAGCAGCATGTTTGTGAGAAGAAAGATGGGTATCTTAGTGTTGAATGAAACTAAACCGAAAGAGGGGGAAGTTTGAGTTTGGGAGTGTGGTGAGGAGTGATATGGGTGAGGGAAGGAAGGATTGGCACTGCTGGTAAGTGATGAGATAGGAAAGTGTTATGGAGGGAATAATGTGGGTGAACGTGAATTTTGGATGGGAGATATGGGCTTTTGTGATTGCATATGTTCCAGATAGTGAGAAAAGTGAAGAGGAGAGGGAGTATTTTTTAGATTGATGTAAATAAATGTATAGATAGTTTTGGGAGGATTGTACATGTGGTGCTGAGGAATCTCATTACTGAAGTAGATGGGCCAATTGATAGGGTAGAAGGGAAGTTTGAGGTGTCAGGTAAGAACTAGTTGAGAAATATTACATATGTATAGGGAGATACTGTCCTTTGTGAGGGTGAGTTTGTGATGTTAAACTGAATCATGTATATAATTTTATGGAAGTTTGTGCCATGTATTTATATGTTTACATATAGTGTTATACATTTATAGGATAGCAGCAAGGAGACACAGCCTGGTGCCATTGGTGGTGGTGGCTTCACTGTGTATGAAGATGAACCCACAGGCCCTCAACAACAGCCGCAACCACAGATACCATTTATCATTCATTCTGATGTTCATGATACTGCACCTAGTCAAGCCCCCTTCCCCATTTTTTCTGATGACAAGGTACTATTTTTTGTTTTATTTGTTTTCAGACTTTCAGGTATATTATGTACATAGGAAATAAGACAATTCTCTTGCATCTGCATGCACACATGCATGATAGAAAAATGAGAGTAGTGCTCAGAGAAAAGTGTTCAGGTTGGGAGGAGGTGATAAGTGGAGTTCCACAGGGATCAGTATTGGCTCCAATAATGTTCCCTATTTATGTGAACGACATGGAATGTTACACGAGCTTCTTTGCAGACGATGCTAAATTGTTGAGGAAAGAGAAAACCGAAACTGATTGTGAATCACTACAGAGAGACCTAAACTGAGAATCCTACAACTTGCTAAGATCAATAAAAGTGGGTTTTACCTATTTAGATGAAGAAATGGTTAAAAAAATATTACATACATACATATACCAAGGCTTTTTCCCCCTTTCAAGGGAGGTAGCCAAAAAAGGAAAAGGCATAAAAACACTCCCACCCATTTCATCCCTAAATACACTCCACACCCCTCCCACCCTCCCTCTCATCTGAGCACCTCCTGGATGACAGGTCATCCCTGCACCTTGCCCACCGCCCTGGGTCAGAAGCAGTGTCGCAAGACACAGCACATCCACAGCAAGGCCGCTTCATTTGATTGGCGACCCCCCCTCTCCATCCCCCCTTGCATATAAGGAGAGGACGGGGAGAAATCCCTTCGGGCTGCGTCAAAATTTACTCAAACATACTACCCCACCCCCCGCCCATACCTCCTCATGCAATCACAACATCATCCGTATACAACCATTCTCCACTCACCTCTGTCTTCCATCCTCTCCCTTCCTTCCTCAACAGACATTCCCCTCTTCCCCAAAGCCCCCTTCACCCCATCCATCCACCTCATCCTAGGACGTCCCCTCATGTTCACTCCCTCCACATCTGCCTTCCATACCTCTTTTACTAGTCTTTCTTCACTCATTCTTTCCATGTGTCCAAACCATCCTAATATTCTTTCATCAACCCTATCTCCCAGCTCCTTTTTCACCCCTGTTCTCCTCCTCACCTCCTCATTTCTCACTCTATCCAGCCTAGTAACCCCCACCTCATCTCAAACACATTCAAACTCCTTCTCTCTTCTTCTCTTATGTTCCACATTTCTGCCCCATACAGTGCTGTTGGCATAATCACTCCTTCATACAGTCTCCTCTTCGCATCCATTCCTAAATGTCTATTCCTCATTACACTCTTTAATCCACCAAGGCATTCACTCGCTTCTCTCAATCTACATTCTACCTCCACCTTCACTCCACCTTTTCCTGCTACACTTGCACCCAAGTATCTAAAACTATCCACTTCCTCCAGTCGCTCTCCCTTAATGTTCACTTCCAGTCTACTGCCACTTTCACCCCTTGTACATCTCATCACACTAATAAGGCCTAGGCTGGAGTATGCTGCAACACTGGTCACCCAGTACAGTGAGTCCTCGTTATACGGTACATATGTGTTCCTGAAAACCTTACCGCAAATTGAAATTACCATATACTGAACCCAAGTTTCAAATTATGGCAGACGTACCTTCTCCCTGCTCTTTCCTCTTCAAAATATCTAATTTTACCTCCATAACATGAGCGAATACCATATCTGTGAATTTTTCTTACCGTAAATAGAATCAAGGGTAGTAATTACCAAAACTGTAAATTTACCAGATAAAGAATTACCGTATAAGGAGGACTCACTGGACCAAAAAGAATATAAAGAAAATTGAAAGAATCCAGAGAGCAACCACAAAAATTGCCCCAGCACTTTCAAACCTGTCATATGAGGAGAGACTGGCTAAATTGAAATTACAGACTTTGGAACAAAGAGATAGGTGACCTACTGACCATCTACAGAATCATGAAAGGCATGGAAGTTCTTGATAGAGAGGACTTACTAAATTGGGACAAGAGGACAAAAAAAGAAAAAGGATAGGTATAGAAGAGACCTAAAAAGAAAGAAAAAAATTCCACACAGAGTAGTAGACATCTGGAACAAACTGGACAAAACAATAGTGTGTGCAAAAACCATACACATTTAAAAGCAAATAAGACACTGCAAGATATAAAGACGGGACACCATGACCATAACTTCCCTTCCTGTAAGATACAACTAGGTAAATACACATGGGATACAAAGATGGGACACCACAGGCATAGCTCCCTTTTCTGTAAGTTACAACTAGGTAAATATGCAAACAAATAAACTCTAATTCAGCATATAAGGCAGTCTCTGAGATGACCAAACTTCATATAAGCCAATCTCTGGTGTAGTCCAATAACTACCATATAATATATAAACCAAACTGAATGCCAGCCATGTTATGAATCAAACTTTCAAATTAACTGTCTGATTCCACACCCCCTCACTGAATTAGCTCAGTTTACTGAGAGTTTACTTTATACATAGTCCAAATATCTTATTTATTGATATTTTCATGGTGTATAAGCTGTATAAATTCCTGTAAAGTAGTTTAGTTATGTTTTAATATTTTTTTTTTTGTATATTAACTATAGCTTTTGTTGTCTTACTCTGGAAACAGACAAGAACTGTTTTACCAATAGAGTGGTAAATGAGTGTAATAGACTTAGTAACCATGTAGAGGTTAGATAATTTTATGGATGGGGATAACAGGTGATAATGGCCTTGTAGTCTCTTGCAGCCTCCTTACATTCTTATGTATTTTTTGTAGCCTGCAAATGACGGTATAAGTGACCTGAATGACCAGTACCAGGATGACCATAATGAAAATCAGCCTCCACCTGACTATGTAGTTCAGCCAAAGAGGACTGTGACTGGGATACTACAGCCATCTAAAGACATTAAATTCATTCCTTTGGAGGAACAAAAGAAGTTGGAGGAAGACATGCTTGAAGAAGATGAAGTGCTGGCTGAGCCTTTAGCAGAACCTCTGGCTAAGCCTTTGATAGAGACTGAGAAAACAATGTTTGGTGTAAGTGTCTTGTTCACATTATGTTTGAGGTCATAAGGTGCTGGAATGGGAAGGGTGGTAGATTTGTGGGGATGTGCTTTTTTTTCTACTACCCCATTTATATGTACAATACGTACATATAACAACAGTATTTTTCCCCCTTACAAGGGAAGTAGCCTAAAACAAATGCATAAAATCCACTCCCACTCATTCCATCCCCACATGCTCCTCCCACTTGCCCCCTCCCTCCCTCTTATCTTGGCTACCACTAGATGATAGGTCATCCCTGTATTTTTGCCCACTGCCTTTGGTCAAAAGCAATGTAGCAAGACACAGCATATCCACAGCAAGGCCGTTTCATCGGCCCTATCTGCCATCTCCTCGCCTTGCTTCTCACTCAATCAACCTTGCAACCTGTATATGTATGTGTATGTATGTATATATATATATATATATAAATGAAACAGCCTTGCTGTGGATGTGCTATGTCTTACTGCACTTCTGACCCAGGGCAATAGGCAAGATGCAGGGATGACCTGTCATCCAGGGGGAGCCGAGATAATAGTTAGGGAGGAAGGGGTGGTGAATGGGCATTGAGTGGGTGGGGAATTATGCCTTTTGACTTTGGCTACCTCCCTTGTAAGGGTAAAAAAGCCCTTGGTGTATGTATGTCTATATATATATATATATACATATACATAAATACATATACCAAAGGCTTTTTCCCCCTTACAAGGGAGGTAGCCAAAAAGAAAAAGGCATAAAAACCATTCCCACCTACTCCATCCCTAATACACTCCACTCCCCTCCACCCTCCCTCTTATCTTGGCACCTCCTGGATGACGGGCCATCCCTACATCTTGTGCACTGCCCTGGGTAAGAGGCAGTGTCACAAGACACAGCACATCCACAGCAAGGCCGCTTCATTAAATCGGTGAACCCCCCCCCTCCCCATCCCTTCATGCAGAAATTTTTCTCACACTTACTACCTCACCCCCCATTCCTCCTCATGCATCACATCATCCACATACAACCGTTCTCCATTCACCCCTGTCTTCTGTCCTCTTCCATCCTTCCTCAACAGACATTCCCCTCTTCCCCAAGGCCCCTTTCACCCCATCCATCCATCTCATCCTAGGTCGCCCCCTCATGTTCACTCCCTCCATATCTGCCTTCCATACATCTTTTACTAGTCTTTCTTCGCTCATTCTTTCCATGTGTCCAAACCATCCCAATACTCTTTCATCCACTCTATCTCCCAACTCCCTTACCACCCCTGTTCTCCTCACCACCTCATTTCTCACTCTATCCAGCCTAGAAACCCCTATCATACATCTCAGACACCTCATCTCAAACACATTCAAACTCCTTCTCTCTTCCTCTCTTATGTTCCATGTTTCTGCTCCATACAGTGCTGTTGGCACAATCACTCCTTCATACAATCTCCTCTTAGCATCCATTCTCAAATGTCTATTCCTCATTACACTTTTTAAACCATTAAGGCATTTACTCACTTCTCTCAATCTACATTCTATCTCCACCTCCACTTCCTCCAGTTGTTCTCCCTTAACCTCTTCCATACAATGCCGCCTGCGTAGGCGGCATGAAGAGCAAGTGGATACGCGAGGCTGCCATATCGGCGTCTTGATTATATTTATTGTAGTTGTCCCTGCATAACTGACATACTCTCTAAACTGGCTTCATCACATTTTCTATGGTTATCAAAATTCACGGGTGAAAGAGAGAACGATCGATATAAGCGGTGACTATTTTTTATGATGCGAGTATTATGACGCAACATCATACGTCTGGCAGCTAATGCCCTCCTCTGATCCTGCTACAAGTGCAGTGTCATCTGCAAACAACAGCTGGCTCACCTTCCACTTTTCTCCATTTTCTTTAAACATCTCCAATCCCTGACCCACCACCCTATCCATGTATAAGTTGAACAGCCAGGGTGACATAACGCATCCTTGACGAAGTCCCACCTTTACCTCGAACCACTCACTCTCTCCATTTCTAATCCTGACACATGCTCTAATACTCTCGTAAAAAACTCTTGACAGCTCCTAGAAGTTTTCCTCCTATCTCGTAGATCTGCAAAAGCTCCCACAGTGCAATCCTGTCTACCCTATCATAAGCCTTTTCCAGATCCATAAAAGCCCAAAAAACATCCTTACCTTTTCCTATAGCTTTCTCACATATCTGTCTTACCACAAAAATCTGGTCCACACAACCTCTACCTGTCCTAAATCCACACTACTCCTTGCCAATCATTTCCTCTGCTCCTCCCCTAATCCTCTCAATCAAGATCCTCCCATAAGCCTTCCCTCCTACACTTAACAAGCTAATCCCTCTGAAACTACTCACACTTGTCCCCTTTTCCCTTGTAAAGTGGAACTATACAGGCACTCCTCCAATCCTCCGGCACTCTACCCTCTCTCCAGCAAACATTAAATAACCTCACCAGCCAGTCCACCATCACTGTACCTCCTTTTTTTTTTAGACATTCTGCATGGCATCCATCCAGACCAGGTGCCTTACCTGCTCTCATCATCTTAACAACTGCCTTCACTTCATCTTTCCTTATTTCTCCTCCATTTTCCTCACTCATCACTCTCATTTTCTTAGCACTTCCCACTACAACTATCTTTCCCTCCCTGTCCTCCTTTACATTTAGCAACTCCCTAAAATACTCTGCCCATCTTCCCCTTACTGCTTTCTCTTCCATTATCATCTCTCCATCTACACCTTTTACCTTTTCTCCTCTACTTGATTCGCCTCCTCTTCCTCTCTTAATTTTTTTTCCAAAACATCTTTGTATTACTTTCAAAATTTTCTGTCATACTCTTACCCCATTTCACATCTGCTCTCCTCTTTGCTTCCTTTACCTTGTGCTTTACTTCTTTCCTTTTCTTTGTACCTCTCATATGACTCCCTCGTCCTATTTAGTAACCAATCTGTGAAAGCTTGCTTCTTCTCTACTACAACCTTCTTTGTTTCCTCATCCCACCATTCACTACCCTTCCTTCTATTTCCTCCCATCCTTCTTGTTCAACACACCATCTTTGCACACTTTGTGACTCCCCCCTTGAACCATCCCCATTCCTTCTCCACTCCTAGCTCTACTCTATCCTTCACTCTCTCCCATTCCTCTCAGCTTCTTCTTGTACTCCTTCTCCTTTTCCTTTTCATTTAAAGAGTTCACTCTAAGCACCTCCTTACCTTTTGTCCTTTTCCTCCTTCTCCATCTATCCTCCATTCTCAACTTACCTTCCACCAAAAAATGATCTGATGACATGATTTATTATACTGTGTAGGGTCAGGGTTAAGATGTTTATTAATGAGGTTGGTGATAACTGATATAATGTCCTAAGACCATTGCCCATTCAAAATATTCAAATTAGGGTAAAATTTGATTACCATTGATTTGACCATCTTCCTCTTAGTTCTAGTTTAGGTGAGGGTTGTCATAGGAAAAAAGAATACGGTAAAAATCCCAAGTCCCTTCACTCCTTCCCATGTAATCTCCTTTTACAATAAGTAGGAAGTTCCCCCCCCTCCCCCCATTAGCAGAATAACTGATATACAGTAAAGCTGGTGGATGTATTTATAAATTTGTGTGTATCTTGCTGCATTACTTCTGAGTGAGATGCAGGGAGGAGCCAAAAAAAAAGAGGGAGGGAGGGAGGGAGAGGTGATGAATGGGAGTGGTGTGTGTGGAGATGAAATGGGTGGGAGTGGATTGATTCCTTTGACTTTTGCTACCTCCCCTGTAAGGAGGAAAAAGCCCTTGGTATATGTACGCATGTTAATAGTTTATTTTGCTGCAGGCCAAAATTGAAGACCAAAGTATGTTTGGCAACATCCCTGCAGACATGACTCTTAAAGTTCCTGGCAGTTCTGAAGCATTTGCTCTAAATGCTCGTGTGGCATCAACTCCAGCACCATGGTCCACCATTGATGTAGTACCTCAAGCAGAGTCTTGTGGCAATGACTTCACTTTGTCCATTCTCTCGGGAAAAAGGTAAGATACCCCCCCCCCTTTCCAACTGCACTCAACAGACTGATCTCTCTGAAATTACTACATTCATATTTGCCCTTCACTCTTTCCTTCTTTCCACAATTTTTTTATTCTTTTCAAAACTCTGTCAAATTCCTACCCCATTTTACATCTTTGTATTTTGCTTCTCTCATATTATACCTCTCATATGTTTCCCTTGTTCGGCCTTACAACCTCCTCATTTACCTCCTCATCCCAGTGTGCTACATTTCCTTTTGATCTCTCCCATCCTTGTTATTATCTTCATGCACTTTATTACATCCTTCTTGAAACATATCCATTCTTCTTCTTTTTCCCCTTTGTTCTTCATGTCCTCCCACACTTTCCTCAGCTTTTGTATACTGCGTATACAAAATCACTAGGTAACTCCTTGGCAGAACACCAAATTTTGTAATACACCAACTTGCCTTGAAATCAACTCCATAGAAACATCACACATGCAAGACAAACTAAAATAACCAAATTCCATAATCCACTAAACTCCTGAAATTAACTCCATAGAAATATATAAATATTGCTTACTCACTTTCCACTGAAAGCAATATAGGATCTTTTCATTGAACGATTTATGGACTGAGCTCATGGTCATGGCCACCTTTCTGGGGTCTCCTGGCTACAATTCTTAGGTCATCTGCATATGTGTGCATTAATGTTCTTCAGGTTTGTGGAGTGGGGAGGTCCTGTGTGAACAGTTTAAATGTATTTAGCATTGGTGATAGTTTTGCTCACTAAAAGACCCCATTGTCTATACTTCCTATACTATTTTTGCAGAAGTCATTGCTTTATGTCTGATCAAGATTTGATGGAAGATGTGAAGAACTTGAAGGACTCTCCTGAAAAAAAGGAAGAAGAAGAACTGAGTGGAGAACTTATGCCACCACCACATAGTGAGGCTCCAGAAAAGCCTCTTTCTCCAATCATGGAATGTTCAAGAGAGTACAGGTACAAGGCATTTTCCTTATTTGTTATTTGACATGAACTATACACTAAGGGATGGTTATTTTAGGTGCAAGTGATTGGTGGGGATTTAATCATGGCATACATGAGATGATCCTAACAGCTTTGGCTGTTGGGCCCTGCTATGGAAGCACTGTGTTTCATTGCATTGCCTTTGATTCAGGTAATGTGGTGGGGATGGGGATGAGTCTTCGTCTATGAGGTGTTAAGATAGGAGGGGTAGCAAATTGGTATTTGATGTGTCAGGTGGATGTATGCTTTGTATAAGGGGGAAAAGGGGTTTTGGTATGTGGATTATTAGTACGTTGAAAAGACTAAACCAAGTCTATAATCACATTGCAAAAACCTTGATGTGATAACTAGTGAAGAGGTACTTTCCTTGTGGTTTTATTTAGATCGTTGAAAGAAATTTCCCAAGTCTGCCTTATATCTACCCATTGGACAATGGGTACGAGATTGGCCTTTCTTCCAATGATTATATTATTTAAGTAGAGAAAATGCTCAATTTCTTGTACATACATATACCAAGGCTCTTTCCCCCTTACAAGGGAGGTAGCCATCAATTTCTTGTGATATATCTTTAATATATATATATATATTCCAATGTAATAGTACTGGGAGACCTTAATGCTAGAGTGGGAAATGGTCCAATCGATGGAGTGGTTGGGAAGTGTGGAGTTCCAGGAAAGAATCGTAGTGGAGAGTTGATGGTGGAAATGTGTCTAGAAAGAGAGCTGATGATAGCAAATACAGTGTTTCGGAAGAAAGTCAAGCATAAGTACACATGGGAGAGGGTGGTGGAGGGAAGGGTGGTAGATAGAGCGCTAATGGATTATGTAGTGGTAAATAGGATTATGATAGGAAGAGTTAAGGATGTACATGTGCTAAGGGGAGAGGGTGGGGGAATATCAGATCATTTTTTGGTGGAAGGTAAGTTGAGAGTGGAGGATAGATGGAGAAGGAGGAAAGGGACAAAAGGTAGGGAGGTTCTTAGAGTGAACTCCTTGAATGAAAAGGAAAAGGAGAAGGAGTACGAAAAGAAGCTGAAGGAGGAGTGGGAGGGAGTTAAGGATAGAGCAGAGATGGGTGTGGAGGAGGAATGGGGATGGTTCAAGGAGGGAGTCTTAAAGTGTGCAAGGATGGTGTGTGGAACAAGAAGGACAGGAGGAAATAGAAGAAAGGGTAGTGAATGGTGGGATGAGGAAACAAAGAAGGTTGTAGAAGAGAAGAAGCGAGCATTCACAGATTGGTTACAAAAGAGGACAGGGGAGTCATATGAGACGTACAAAGAAAAGAAAAGAGAAGTAAAGCAAAAGGTAAAGGAGGCAAAGAGGAGAGCAGATGTGAAATGGGGTAGGAGTATGACAGAAAATTTTGAAAGTAATAAAAAGATGTTTTGGAAAGAAATTAAGAGAGGAAGAGGAGGTGAATCAAGTAGGGAAGAAAAGGTAAAAGGTACAGATGGAGAGTTGATAATGGAAGAGATGGCAGTGAGGGGAAGATGGGCAGAATATTTTAGGGAGTTGCTGAATGTGAAGGAGGATAGGGAGGGAAAGATAGCTGCAGTGGGAAATACGAAGAAAATGAGAGTGATGAGTGAGGAGAATGGAGGAGAAATAAGGAAGGATGAGGTGAAGGCAGTTGTAAAGATGATGAAAGCAGGTAAGGCACCTGGTCTGGATGGATGTCATGCAGAATGTCTGAAAAAGGGAGGTTCAGTGATGGTGGACTGGTTGGTGAGATTATTTAATGTTTGCTGGAGAGAGGGTAGAGTACCGGAGGACTGGAGTAGTGCCTGTATAGTTCCTCTTTACAAGGGAAAAGGGGACAAGTGTGAATGTAGTAATTTCAGAGGGATTAGCCTGTTGAGTGTAGTAGGGAAGGCTTATGGGAGAATCTTAATTGAGAGGATTAGGAGAGGAACAGAAGGAGTAATTGGTGAGGAACAGTGTGGATTTAGGACGGGTAGAGGTTGTGTAGATCAGATCTTTGTGGTAAGACAGATATGTGAGAAAGCTATAGGAAAGGGGAAGGATGTTTTTTGGGCTTTTATGGATCTGGAAAAGGCTTATGATAGGGTAGACAGAAAGGCACTGTGGGAGGTTATGCAGATTTATGGGATAGGAGGAAAGCTTTTGGGAGCTGTCAAGAGTTTTTATGTGAGTAGTAGAGCATGTGTTAGGATTGGAAATGGAGAGAGTGAGTGGTTTGAAGTAAAGGTGGGACTTCGTCAAGGATGTGTTATGTCGCCCTGGCTGTTCAACTTATACATGGATGGGGTGGTGCGAGAGGTGAATGCTAGGGTAGTGAGTCAGGGATTGGAGATGGTTAAAGAAAATGGAGAAAAGTGGGAGGTGAGCCAGCTGTTGTTTGCAGACGACACTGCGCTTGTGGCAGGGTCAGAGGAGGGATTGAGGAAGCTGGTGGCAGAGTTTGGGAGAGTATGTGATAGAAGAAAGCTAAAGATAAATGTGGGTAAAAGTAAGGTGATGAGATGTACAAGGGGTGAAAGTGGCAGTAGACTGGAAGTGAACATTAAGGGAGAGCGACTGGAGGAAGTGGATAGTTTTAGATACTTAGGTGCAAGTGTAGCAGGAAAAGGTGGAGTGAAGGTGGAGGTAGAATGTAGATTGAGAGAAGCGAGTAAATGCCTTGGTGGTTTAAAGAGTGTAATGAGAAATAGACATTTGGGAATGGATGCGAAGAGGAGACTGTATGAAGGAGTGATTGTGCCAACAGCATTGTATGGGGCAGAAACGTGGAACATAAGAGAAGAAGAGAGAAGGAGTTTGAATGTGTTTGAGATGAGGTGTCTGAGAAGTATGGTGGGGGTTACTAGGCTAGATAGAGTGAGAAATGAGGAGGTGAGGAGGAGAACAGGGGTGAAAAAGGATTTGGGAGATAGGGTTGATGAAAGAATATTAGGATGGTTTGGACACATGGAAAGAATGAGTGAAGAAAGACTAGTAAAAGAGGTATGGAAGGCAGATGTGGAGGGAGTGAACATGAGGGGACGTCCTAGGATGAGGTGGATGGATGGGGTGAAGGGGGCTTTGGGGAAGAGGGGAATGTCTGTTGAGGAAGGAAGGGAGAGGACGGAAGACAGAGGTGAGTGGAGAATGGTTGTATATGGATGATGTTGTGACTGCATGAGGAGGAATGGGCGGGGGGGTGGGGGGTGGGGTAGTATGTGTGAGTAAATTTTGACGCAGCCCGAAGGGATTTCTCCCCGTCCTCTCCTTATATGCAAAGGGGGACGGAGAGGGGGGGTCGCCGATTAAATGAAGCGGCCTTGCTGTGGATGTACTGTGTCTTGCGACACTGCTTCTGACCCAGGGCGGTGGGCAGGGTGCAGGGATGACCCGTCATCCAGGAGGTGCTCAGATGAGAGGAAGGGTGGGAGGGGTGTGGAATGTATTTAGGGATGAAATGGGTGGGAGTGTTTTTTATGCCTTTCCCTTTTTGGCTACCTCCCTTGGAAGGGGGAAAAAGCCTTGGTATATGTATGTATGTATTTGTACTTTATTTCATAGGTCATCTTCATCCAGTAGTGGTTCATCTACACTGGGTTGCCATTGGACAAGTCACCAGAAGACCGCTGGGGGTTATTCAATGTCTCATATGTCTCGAAGTCGGCACTTGTTGTCCATGCAGTCAGAGGTAAAGATAACTAATACCATTTTGCAGTTTACAAAATCTTGTGGTTATCATAATTATATTCTTATTTATTTATTTAATTGTTTAATTTTTCATAACATAACACAGTGTTTAGGAAGACAGTTGAGCATAAATACACATGGGAAAGGGTGGTGGATGGAAGGGTGACAGATAGGGCTTTAATGGACTATATAGTGGTAACCAGGAGAAGAGATGGAAGAATTTTGGATATACATGTTCTTAGGGGGGAGAGTAGGGGAATATCAGATCAATTTTTGGTGGATGGCAAGTTGAAAGTGGAGGATAGATGGAGAAAGAGGAAAAGGACAGAAGGTAGGGAGATGCGTAGAATAAATGGCTTAAATGAGAAAGAAAAGGAGAAGGAGTACAAGAAGCTGAGAGATGAATGGGAGGGAGCGAAAGATAGATTAGAACTAGGAGTGGAGGAGGAATGAGGATATTTCAAGGAGGAAGTCACAAGGTGTGCAAAGATGGTGTGTGGAACAAGGACAGGAAGAAATAGAAGGAAGGGCAGTGAGTGGTGGGATGATGAAGCAAAGAAGGTTGTAGAAGAGAAGAAGCAAGCAATCATAGAATGGTTGCAAAGTAGAATGAGAGAATCATATGAGAGGTACAAACAAACAAGAAGAAAAGTAAACCATAAGATACATATACCAACGGCTTCAGCTTGTTCCCCCTTACAAGGGAGGTAGCCAAAGTCAAAGGCATATATTCCACTCCCACCCATTTCATCCCTACATACACCATTGCCATTCACCACCCCTCCCTCCCTCTATTCTTGGCTCCTAATGGATGACAGATCATCCCTGCATCTCACCCACTGACCTGGGTCAGAAGGACTGCAGCAAGACATAGCACACCCACAGCAGGTAATTTTCACTTAATCGGTGACCCTCCCTCTCTGTCCCCTCATCCAGAAAAAGAAAAGACTGGGAGAAATCCCTTTTGGGCTGCATCAAAATATCATTCACACTTATTCCTTACCCACCCGCTCCCATGCATCACAGCATCATCCATACACAACCATTCTCCACTCACCCCAGTCTTCTGTCTTCTCCTTTCCTTCCTCAACAGACATCTTTACTCAATACTAATATGTGCCCAAACCATCCTAATACCCTTTCATCAACTCTATCTCTCAACTCCCTTTCCACCCAGTGCAGTGGGTGAGATGCATCTCACCCAATGCCCTGGGTCAGAAGCAATGTAGCAAGATGCAGCACATCCACGACAAAGCAGCTTCATTTAATTGACAACCCCCCCCTCTCTGTCCCCTCATGCAGAAAAAGAAAAGATGGGGAGAAATCCCTTCAGGCCGTGTCAAAAAAATAATTCACACTTACCCCCCCCCCCACTTATCCACTCCCATACATCACAGCATCATCCATACACAACCATTCTCCACTCATCCCTATCTTCTGTCTTCTCCCTTTCTTCCTCAACAGACATTTCCCTCTTTTTCCAGTACCCTTTTTACCCCCATCCATCCATCTCACCCTTGGTCGCCTCCCTTGTAAGGGTATGTATAACTTTTCTTTTGTTTTACATCTACAGTATGTCCAACACCCAAGTTTAATTCACTCCTTTGCTCATATGTTTCAGGGAGAATTAAGATATGAAACAGTAAATGAAACCAATGCAATGCCAATAGAAGACCTGAGTAAGTCTGGGTACATGGCTGATAAGTCAGGTGGAGAAAGTTTATCCAGGAGTAGACAGCCTCTAGTTCCCGAGGTAACAGTGTGATCACTTGTTTTTCTCTTAGTTGTATTTTATAGTATCAGGGTCAACTTGTTTGTGCACAATTAGTTATTTGTTGTACCAAAGCCATTGCCAATCATATGATTTAATTTCAGTTGTGCAGCTGCATGGCTGTTTATGCAGTCTGTATAGACACTTATAACAAGCACACCCCTTTATTCACATTAAGTCTTGTTTAATGCCCCTTCCATGACCTCTGTCTTCGTTTGTCTTACTCATTTGATTTAATGTTATAAATTTTATAGCTAAAGCCTGTGGAGGAGGTCACCTTCAACCCTGCAATGATGGCATCATTACTCATGAGTAAAGATGAAATGATGTTAGACCTTCAGGATTATGGGGAACCTTCAGAAAGTAGGAATGAGTCACAGTCATCAACACAGAAAGCACCTAATGCTAAAGGATCAGTAAGTTTCTTGTGCTTTATTAGATAGTTTAAAGTATTTGCTTTCATTATAGATGTTTCATACATACATATACCAAAGGGTTTTTCCCCCTTACAAGGGAGGTAGCCAAAAAAACAAAGGCATGAAAACCACTTCCACCTTTATCTCAAACCGCTCTCCATTTCTAATCCTAACACAAGCTCTACTCTAGTAAAAACTCTACTACTTTTAAAAGCTTTCCCCCTAATCCATATACTTGCAATACCTCCTGCAGTGCCTTCCTGTCTACCCTGTTATAAGCCTTTTCCAAATCCATAAAAGCCCAAAAAACATCCTTACCTTTTCCTAAACCTTTCTCACATGTGATTGTGCTGACAGCACTGTACGGGTCAGAAACAGAGAACATATGAGAGGAAGAGGGGAGTAGTTTGAATGTGTTTGAGATGATGTGCCTGAGAAGTATGATAGGGGTCACTAGGCTGGATAGAGTGATAAATTAGGAGTAGAGTGGCGGGTGGACACTTTGAAAGAAAGAGTGAAGAAAGATTATTAAAAGAGGAGTGGAAGGCAGAGGTTGAAGGAGTGAACATGAGGGAGACCTAGGATGAGATGGATGGATGGGGATAAAAGGGGCACTGGGAAAGAGGGGAATGACTGTTGAGGACAGGAGAGGACAGAGGATAGGGGTGAATGAATAATGGTTGTGTATGGATGATACTGTGATGCATGAGGGGGAGTGATAAGGGGATGGAAGGTAAGAGAGTATGTGTGAGAAATGAAATGATGCAGCCTGAAGGGATTTCTCCCAGTCATCTCCTTTTCTGCATGAGGGGGGTCACCAATTTAATGAAGCGGCTTTGTTGTGGATCTTCCGTGTCTAGCGACATTGCTTCTGACCCAAGGCAGTGGGCAAGTTGCAGGGATGACCCATCATCCAGGAGGTGCCAAGATAAGAGGGAGGGAAGAGGGTGGAGGGGAGGAGTATGTTGGGGGATGGAATGGGCCTTTGTTTTATGTATGTATGTATTTCTCTTTTCTTTGTACCTCTCATATGATATTTTGTAACCAATCTGTGAAGGCTCATTTCTTCTCTTGTACAACCTTCTTTGCTTCCTCATCCACTCACTACCCTTCCTTCTATTTCCTCACATCCTCCTTGTTCCACACACCATCTTTGCACATCTAGTGACTCCCTCCTTGAACCATCCCCATTCCTCCCCCACTCCTAGTTCTGTTCTATCCTTCACTCCCTCCCACTCCTTTCTCAGCTTCTTGTTGTACTCCTCCTTTTCTTTCTCATTTAATCAGTTCACTCTAAGTACCTCCCTACCTTCTGTTCTTTTTCTCTTTCTCCATCTATCCTCCACTCTGAACTTCCACCAAAAAATGATTTGATATTCCCCTAGTTTCTCCCCTTAGAACATGTACATCCTTAACTCTTCCTACTATATTCCTCATTACCACTATAGTCCATTAATGTTCTATCTACCACCCTTCCATCCACCACCCTCTCCCATGTGCATTTACCTAGTATGCTGGAGAGAGGGTGGAGTGCCAGAGGACTGGAGGAGTGCATGTATAGTTCCACTTTACAAGGGAAAAGGGGACAAGTGTGAATGTAGTAGTTTCAGAGGGATTAGCTTGTTAAGTGTAGTTGGGAAGGCTTATGGGAGGATCTTGATTGAGAGGATTAGGAGAGGAACAGAGGGAGTAATTGGTGAGGAACAGTGTGGATTTAGGACAGGTAGAGGTTATGTAGATCAGATTTTTGTAGTAAGACAGATATGTGAGAAAGCTATAGGAAAGGGGAAGGATGTTTTTTGGGCTTTTATGGATCTGGAAAAGGCTTACAATAGGGTAGACAGAAAGGCACTGTGGAAGGTTATGCAGATATACAGGATAGGAGGAAAGCTTCTAGGAGCTGTCAAGAGTTTTTATGAGAGTAGAGCTTGTGTCAGGATTAGAAATGGAGAGAGTGAGTGGTTCGAGGTAAAGGTGGGACTTCCTCAGGGATGCGTTATGTCGCCCTGGCTGTTCAACTTATACAGGGATGGGGTAGTGTGAGAGGTAAATGCAAGGGTAGTGGGTCAGGGATTGGAGATGATTAAAGAAAATGGAGAAAAGTGGGAGGTGAGCCAGCTGTTGTTTGCGGACAACACTGCACTTGTGGCAGGATCGGAGGAGGGATTGAAGAAGTTGGTGGCAGAGTTTGGGAGAGTATGTGATAGAAGAAAGCTAAAGATAAATGTGGGTAAAAGTAAGGTGATGAGATGTACAAGGGGTGAACGTGGCAGTAGACTGGAAGTGAGCATTAAGGGAGAGTGACTGGAGGAAGTGGATAGTTTTAGATACTTGGGTGCAAATGTGGCAGGAAAAGGTGGAGTGAAGGTGGAGGTAGAATGTAGATTGAGAGAAGCAAGTAAATGCCTTGGTGGATTAAAAAGTGTAATGAGGAATAGACATTTGGAAATGGATGCTAAGAGGAGACTGTATGAAGGAGTGATTGTGCTAACAGCACTGTATGGGGCAGAAACATGGAACATAAGAGAGGAAAAGAGGAGTTTGAATGTGTTTGAGATGAGGTATCTGAGGAGTATGATGGGGGTTACTAGGCTAGATAGAGTGAGAAATGAGGAGGTGAGGAGGAGAACAGGGGTGGTAAGGGAGTTGGGAGATAGGGTTGATGAAAGAATATTAGGATGGTTTGAACACATGGAAAGAATGAGTGAAGAAAGACTAGTAAAAGAGGTGTGGAAGGCAGATGTGGAGGGAGTGAACATGAGGGGACGTCCTAGGATGAGGTGGATGGACGGGGTGAAGGGGGCTTTGGGGAAGAGGGGAATGTCTGTTGAGGAAGGACGGGAGAGGACAGAAGACAGGGGTGAATGGAGAATGGTTGTATATGGATGATGTTGTGATGCATGAGATGGAATGGGCAGGGGGATGGGGGGTGAGGTAATATGTGTGAGCAAAATTTGACACAGCCCTCTTTTATGCATGGGGGGATGGAGAGGGGGGTTCGCTGATTTAATGAAGTGGCCTTGCTGTGGATGTGCTGCGTCTTGCGACACTGCTTGTGACCCAGGGCAGTGGGCAAGGTGCAGGGATGACCCGTCATCCAGGAGGTGCTAAGATGAGAGGGAAGAGGGAGGGTGGATGGGTGTGGAGTGTATTCAGGGATGGTAAGGGGGAAAAAGTCTTGGTATATGTATGTATGTCCTTTTTGGCTACCTCCCTTGTAAGGGGGAAAAGGCCTTGGTATATGTATGTATCTTAGGGGAAGGGGAGCTATGCTTGTGGTGTCCTGTCTGTATCTGTCATGTTTGCTCTTAAATTCATATATGGTTTTTGTACATACCATTGTTTCGTCCAGTTTGTTCTGCTCTGTGTGGAAAATGTGTGTTTGTGTATGCTTTTTTCTTCTGCTACTTCTTCTTTCTTTTAAAGGAGAGAAAGCCCTTGGTATATGTATGTATACTTACTCTCAAGTTTTTCTTTTGAGATCATTGAAATGTGTTAATGTTTCTTTTTTCTCCTTCTTCTATACCAGAAAGCAATGCAAATGTCTGTTGAGGAATTGGACCCATTTGATGAAGAACTGTGTGATAATCTTCTTCATAACTTGGATGTACCTATTAATCAGCGAGGTGGATTTATGGAGCTTAAAGGGAATGTCCCAGTTGTGAAGTCAGATATTCAGGTAAGTCCATGCGTTCATGAAGTAGTTTGGATCTTTCCTTATAGAGTTAATTATTTGGATGTAAGCTTATTGCATATTATTGTATGTACAGAATTGATTGGGTTTTATATAGAAAATTATTTAATACTCTTAAAGACCATGTGCTGAAATGATGCCATGAAGATGCATAAAATATCCTGGAAAGATGTCCTCTTGTATGCTATGTAAATTCTAGTGTGGATGAGGAGGGCGAGGGTTTCTATGTAATGAATTGGAGGGGGTAGACAAGGCTTGGACATCAATCATTAAACCTGTTTTTCTTTACATAGCTGAGCTTGGGTCCTGAAATATTTCAAGTGAAACGTCAGTGTGGAGAGGGAGCTTATGCACAGGTCTTCCTTGCTGTTACTTTAGACTCAATGAATGTAACAGTCCTACCAATGGATGTGGACACAGATGATGGAGATGATATCATGCAGGTAAGATAAGTCCTTCGGCACTCTACCCTCTTTTATACATACATACATATACCAAGGCTTTTCCCCCCTTACAAGGGAGGTAGCCAAAAAGGAAATGGCATAAAATCATTCCTACCCATTCCATCCCTGAATACACTCCACACCCCTCCACCCTCCCTCTTATCTTAGCACCTCCTAGATGACGGGTCATCCCTGCACCTTGTCCACTGCCCTGGGTCAGAAGCAGTGTCGCAAGACACAGCACATCCACATCCACATCTTTTATACAAATATTAAACAACCTCACCAGCCAGCCCGCTGTCACTATCTCCTTTTTTAGACACTCCACATGACACCCATCCAACCTCATATTTTCTTATTTTTCCTCCATTTTCCTCGTTCATTATTTTCATTTTCTTCGTGCTTCTCACTGCAACTACCTTTCCTTCCCTATCATCCTTCACATTTAGCAACTCCCTCAAATACTTTGCCCATCCTTCTCTTACTGCCATCTCTTCCACTATCATTTCTTCATCTGCACCTTTCATCTTTCTCTATTTGATTCACCTCCTCTTCCTCTCTTAATTTCCTTCCAAAACATCTTTTTATTATTTTCAAATTTTGTCATACTCTTACCCTATTTCACATCTGCTCTCCTCTTTGCCTCCTTTATCTTGTGCTTTACTTCTCTTCTTTTCTTTGTACCTCTCATGTGATTCTCTCAACCTATTTTGTAACCAATATTTGAATGCTCACTTCTTCTCATCTACAACCTCCTTTACTTCATCATCCCACCATTCACTACCCTTCCTTCTATTTCCTCTCATCCTCCTTGTTCCACACACCAACGTTGGATACCTTGTGACTCCCTCCTTGAACCATCCCCATTCCTCCTCCACTCCTAATTCTACTCTATCCTTCACTCCCTCCCATTCCTCTCTCAGCTTCTTCTTGTTCTCCTCCTTTTCTCTCATTTTAGTAGTATACTCTAAGCACCTTCCTACCTTCTGCACTTTTCCTCTTTCTCCATCTATCCTCTACTCTCCACTTACCTTCCACCAAAAAATTATCTGATATTCCCCCACTCTCTCCCCTCAGAACATGCATGTCCAAAACTTTTCCTACCTTTCACAAAATATTTCTCACATACCTGGCATATCACTTAACCCACACTGTTCTTATGCAGCCACATTATTATTTCCACTCCTAAATCTGATACTTGTCTCCATTCCCTTTGTATAGTGGAACTAAACATGCACTCCTTACTTGTTTAATCACAAAAAGGAATTATAGTAATACTTTTACTGCATAGACTTTGTTTCTTTAGGTGGTCCTGAAGGTGGAGAAGCCTGCATGCCATTGGGAATTTTACATCTGCCATGAATTGCGACAGAGGCTGAAGGCACAGAAGCGTCCAGAACATATCCTGGATTCAGTGTTGCGTATGAATCGTGGCTACTTCTTCTCAAATGGGTCCATAATGGTAAATCCATACCATAAGCATGGATCACTTCTTAATGCTATCAATGTGTAAGTATCAGTCAGGTTTTGATTGACTGCATATATACTGGGTGTTCAAAGATGTGAGTGCAAATAATTGAATTGTGCTGAGTAGTGTGAAATTTTGTGTGTTCACTGTTGCTTTACAGACATTCCTCTTTTATTGAATGCACCTTTCACCCCCCGTCCACCTTATTTTTTGGTTGTCCTCAAGTTCCCTTCATCTACATCTGTTTCCTACACTTTTTGCCAATCTTTCCTCACCCATTTTTTCCATGTACCCAAAACGTGTTTGTATGTGTGGGTGGGTGTGTATATATATATATATATAATTTTTTTGCCATTCTGTTAGCTCTCATTTCTCCCATGCTGTCTGTCTTGCCTCCACATTTCTCACACTCTCTATACTTGTAACCCCCACCATACTTCATATTTACCTTGATAGAATATACAGGAAAGGAGATACACTTCTTGAACTCTCGTATCTAGCTGATACCTTGGGCCATATAAATGTTTCTGCTATTCCAAAAGTTGTCACATCCGGAGGATTTTGACATCCTTTGGACATAGTTTTTCATTTTGTTCACATGACCATGTGGCTCTCTTCTGTCCCAAACCAAGAGATCTTTCCTGGCAGTTTTGTGCATTTATTTTACAAGAGACTTTTAGGGTTAGGGATGAATCTCCTCTCACAACAGTGCTGATCACCTGTACTGTCCCTCCTCTGTATTACCCTCCATAAGTTGGTCCTTTATCACCTCCAATTTTCCACTTCTTTGATGCAATACAATTGTCCTGGATGATTCAGCCAACCTTTCAAATCTAAACTTTATTTCTTCTCAGGTATCGGAAGACTGGTTCACTGATGCCTGAAGAGTTGGTCCTGTACTTCACTATTGAGATGCTAGCAATTTTGGAGACTATACATAGCTGCAACATAATCCATGCAGATATAAAGCCAGACAATTTCATCTTGGCTTCTAGACCGGAAATTAATATCCCAGCATCAACTCCAGAAGAGATGTTCAGTAATTGTCCTCAGTCGCTCAAACTAATAGACTTTGGAAGAAGTATTGATATGAACCTTTTCCCAAAAGGAACAACTTTTACAAAGAAGGTAATTGTCCCTAGGGGTAGTTAATTTGGAATGCTTACATTAGTGTTCATGTATATGCAATAATGACTAGAAACATGTGTTCACAAATGTGGGAGTAACCACCAGGAAAGATAAACTAATGAAGCAGAGTACTTTTGTATATTTACATCTTCACTACAAGTACAAAGAAGGGATTACAATAGGTAGAAAGAACTTGCAGAAATATATGGCAGTGAGCCATGGTGATCCCCAGGACAGCCGTAAAAATACGTTTACCTCCGAGTTTCTTCTGCATTATGGCTCATTCAGTCATATATTTCTGTAAGCACTTTCTACCTTTCATGATGGGGGTAACTAGGCTGGATAGAGTGAGAAATGAGGAGGAGAACAGGGGTGGTAAGGGAGTTGGGAGATAGGGTGGATGAAAGAGTATTGGGATGGTTTGGACACATGGAAAGAATGAGTGAAGAAAGACTAGTAAAAGAGGCATGGAAGGCAGATGTGGAGGGAGTGAACATGAGGGGGCGACCTAGGATGAGATGGATGGATGGGGTGAAAGGGGCTTTGGGGAAGAGGGGAATGTCTGTTGAGGAAGGACGGGAGAGGACAAAAGACGGATGAATGGATGATGTTGTGATGCATGAGATGGAATGGATGGGGGGTGAGGTAGTATGTGTGAGAAAAATTTGACGCAGCCCGAAGGGATTTCTCCCCGTCTTCTCCTTTTCTGCATGAGGGGACGGAGATGGGCTGTCACCGATTTAATGAAGCGGCCTTGCTGTGGATGTGCTGTGTCTTGTGACACTGCCTCTGACCCAGGGTAGTGGACAAGATGCAGGGATGGCCTGTCATCTAGGAGGTGCCAAGATAAGAGGGAGGATGGAGGGGAGTGGAGTGGAGTGGAGTGTATTAGGGATGGAATGGATGGGAATGGTTTTTATGCCTTTTCTTTTTGGCTACCTCCCTTGTAAGGGGGAAAAAGTCTTTGGTATATGTATGTATGTACTTACTATCTATTGTAATTCCTTCTTTGTACTAGCACTGATGATGTATATATGAAAAAGTGCTCTGCTTCATTAGTTTATCTTTCCTAGTGGTTACTCCTGCACATACATTTGGAGGAAGGAGCTTTCCCCCTTGTAAAGTGGTGGCCAGCCAAGATCTGTTCCCACTCTTTACTTATCCCATCCCCATCCAGCACCTAAAGACTATTCTTGAAACTCTTCATAGCAGAGAATCTCCTCCCTTGCATAAACAATGGCAGGACCTACATGGTTTCCCAAACGTAGGTCCTCACCCTTGGGAGACTAGGAGAGGTTGATAACATCATAAGATAACCAGCTAATGAGAGCAGCACAGTTCAGTCAATCAGACACCTTCCCTTTCAATTTAGTGTCACTGCTAGCACATCCACCTTTATTATACATACATATACCAAAAGGCTTATGTAGCACCAGACACCCAAGTCACCCAGATGCTATCATCACAGAGAAGAAACCACATTTCATATTGCCCTGTAGGAAACTCGACAAAATCTCTCCACTAGACCTATGGGCTTATGGTGTGGCCAGATTCCACAGGGCAACTCTAGCAAGGAAAATCCTCTATAACTTGTTGATAATCATTGTAAATACAACAAATTTAATGGTAAAAATAATTGTAACAGCCATTAGTTACTGTAGGATGTATATTTGACAATGTTTTGGTTGTACAGGTGACGACAGAATCTTTTACCTGCTGTGAGATGCAAGATGGAAGGCCATGGACCTACCAGACAGACTTGTACTGTGTTGCAGCTACAGCACACTGTATGCTTCGTGGTAATTACATGACTGTAGTTAAAGATGAAGACAGAAACATATGGAAGCTCAAAGATGGTGTTTTTAAAAGGTAAGAAAGTACTTTTTATTATGTGTGGTATTTCTTGATATCAAAAAGAAAATCTGGTGAAATGTTCACATTAATCTATATTCAAGGTAGTCATGTGTTGCACATTTTTGTATATAATTTCTGGTATATGCACACACATTTACTCTCTTGTACTCCATTTTTATGCAGTCAGTATTTTAGTTTGGAGGTTTAGTATTGGGTGGACTGTCTGTGTACCTCTGCATGGCAAACTATAATCAATGTCTAAATTTTTATTTCCAGGTACTGGCTTAGACAGTTATGGGGGGAGTTCTTCCATACCATTTTAAATATTCAGTCATGCTCAGATATACCAGCTGCTGGAGATCTCAAGAGAAAGTTTATGAAAGCTTTTCATGAAAACCAGAAACATAAGGAATTTGCCTTTAAAGTTGGTTCTCTTCTTACAAACTTAAACAAAGGCAAATAGTGCAAGCGTGTGAACAATTCATCATTCTTCTCTTTCCTGTGCATAACTGAGCATTTTTATGTAATTTCTTCCTGTGCTGTGAGAGAAAGCTCTGTTATGAAGAGGGATATGTTGTATAAGTGATGCATGGTTTAAATAGTACACATTATCTTTAAGTGATATATTTATTTTTTATATGAAACCTTATAATTTCCTTGTACAGCATAAATGGTACTTTTATTGTTAAGTCATCCTGCCATAACTATCTTTTCCTGGAATTGAAAGACTGGCTCTCTGCTGTGTATTTGCAGTCTATATTTTAGATATGTTTTAAGGCTTTTCTAATAATAGGTAAAGTATTTTGTAAGACATGAGTAAAGTGTCCATATTTAAGTCCATTTTATTTTCCTAATCATATAAGTATATCTCTTGTTGACAATTGAAAGAGAACAATGGCAAGCTGATCAAGCATGATGAAAGAATAAATATAATGAAACTGCCAATAATAGAAAAAGGTCATGATAATGGTATTCACAGCCATAAAAGGCAAAGACGTAATAAAGAAGACTCCCTAGTGTGGGATCAACAGAATATCACAGGATATAAGATGATATTGAAAAGGTGTTTGAAGGTTTATTATAAAAAAGTTTTCCACATAAAAATTGTATGTTTGTTGGCTGAGCAGGTCAAGATGACAGTTAAATCCTGCCAAGAGCAAGTTGAACCATGGGTAGGAGAGAGGCCAAACGCAGAGTATGGGATCCAATATATTTGACGTTAAGCCCATCAGGGCTTCTTTAGAAATAACACAGTTGAGAAACATTTTACTCCTTATATAGCCCGAGCTTGCGGGGAGAAACAAACAAAAATGGTGTACACACAATTTGCGCAAATTGCTTGATACTTGGTTATTAAAATTGCCAATGGTTTATTTATTGCAAAAAAAAAAATCCACTTCTGATTTTAATAACCAAGTAACAAGCAATTTGCACAAATTGTGTGTACACCATTTTTGTTTGTTTCTCCCCGCACGCTCAGGCTATATAAGGCTATCTCCCTTATAAGGGGGGAAAAGCCCTTGGTAAGGGGCAGCATCCTGATAGGGGGGAGTTTGCAATGTTGACCATTCAATACGAGTCAAATTCTTGTGTGCAGCATCGGATACCTGATGTATGATGATTCATCTCCATACTTGCATTATAATGTATAGTCACTGCTGTCCTCTCACCGAGTAATAATAAGCCAATTCACAGAATTCAGGGGTCACTCAGCTACAGCTACGTGTATACCAACAGCTTTTTCCCCTTTATAATGAAGGTAGACAAAATCAAAGGCATAAATCCACTCCCACCCATTTCATCCCCACATACTCCACTCCCACTCATCACCCTTTTCTCCCTCTTTTCTTGGCTCCTGGATGACAGGTCATCCCTGCATCTCACTTGCTGCCCTGGGTTAGAAGCGATGTAGCAAGACACAGTAAGGCTGCTTCATTTAATCTGTGATACCCCCTTTCCATCCCCTCATACAGAAAAAGAGAAGAGTGGGAGAAATCCCTTCAGGCTGCATCAAAATATTCACACACTCCCTCCCCCACCCACTCCCTTCCATGTATCACAGTATCATCCAAACAAAACCATTCTCCACTC
Organism: Oratosquilla oratoria; assembly: GCF_046742065.1. Taxonomy (NCBI): domain Eukaryota; kingdom Metazoa; phylum Arthropoda; class Malacostraca; order Stomatopoda; family Squillidae; genus Oratosquilla; species Oratosquilla oratoria. The sequence goes on along the minus strand of NC_134792.1, from coordinate 41,119,131 downwards.
ACCCCTATCTTGCGTTTTCCTTTCTTCCTCAAGAGACATTCCCCTCTTTCCCAATGCCCCTTTTACCCCATCCATCCATCTCACCCTTGGTTGCTCCCTCATGTTCACTCCCTTCACACCTCTTATACTTATTTTCACTCATTCTTTCCATGTGTCCAAACCATCAACCTAATCTTCCAAGTCCCTTTTCACCTCAACTCCTCACCTCATTTCTCACTATTCAGTCTAGTAACCCCTACCATATTTTTCAGGTATTTAATTTCAAACATTTTAAACTTTATCTCATATGTTCCACGTTTCTGCTCCATATAGTCATTTACCACAATCTCCTCTTAGTATCCATTCCCAAATATCTATTTCTCATTACACTTTTTAATCCCCTAAGGCATTACAGGTAAACGTCGACTTACGATGGCATTAGGTTTTGATAGAGCCATCGTAAGACGATTTCATCGTAAGTCGATCCCCAATTTGTGTATCACTCTGTTCCGTGGTCACTGTACCTAGCTTACTTGTATATTAACCACCAGAGATACTGAATATAGCCTATTAAACATGTACAGTAGTTTATTTAATTGTTTTTATCCTTTTTACCATATTCAAACACTATATGTATTTTCAGTACGGAACTTAAATCTCGCGAGCAGCAGCCAATGCCAGCCGTACGACGTGACGTAATAATACTCGCATCATAAAATTATAGTCACCGCGCTTATATCGATCGATCGTTCTCTCTTTCACCCGCGAATTTTGAAAACCACAGAGAATGGGATTCAGGCCACATTTGAGAGAATGTAAAAACACAGGGGCGACTACAATAAATATAATCAAGACGCCGATATGGCAGCGTCGCGAATCCACTTGCTCCTCATGACGCCTACGTGTGCGGCACCGTATGGAAGGGGTTAAATTATCATGTCGTCGTCGTCGCCGTCGTCATCGTAAAGTCGAACAATCGTAAGTCGCGGCCATCGTAAGTCGACGTTTACCTGTACTTGTTTCTCTCAATCTACATTCTACCTCTACTCCTTTTTCCGCAACAGTCGCACCCAAGTATCTAAAGCTATCTACTTCTTCCAGTCTCTCTTCCTACAACTACAAAATAAATGTAATCAAGACAGCTAATTAGAAATGATTATTAAGGGAGAGAGGCTGGAGGAAGTGGATAATTAGATGCTTTGGGGCACATGTGGCAGGAAAGGGAGGAGTGAAAGTAGAATATGGATTGAGAGAAAAGTAAATGCCTTGGGAGATTAAAAAGTATATTGAGAAATAGACATTTGCGAATGGATGCTAAGAGATGTGAAGGGGTGATTATGCTGACATCACTGTATAGGGTGCAAACAGAACATAAGTGAGGAAGAGTTTCAATGTTTTTGAGATTAAATGCCTGAGAAGTATGCTAAGGGTACACTGGATAGAGTGAGAAATGGGGTGAGCTGGGGTGGAAAAGCATCTGGGAGATGGGTTGATGAATGAGTATTGGGATGGTTGGGATACATGGAAAGAATGAATGAAGAGAGATTAGTAAAATACGTGTGGATAGAGTGAACATGAGGGGGGCGACCGAGGATGAGATAGATGGATGGAGTAAAGGGGGTAATGAGCAAGAGGGAGATGTCTGTTGAGGAAAGAAGATGGGGGTGAGTGGAGAATGGTTGTGTATGGATGATGCTGTCATGCACAGAAGGGAGTGGTTATGTATCAATGATATTTTGACGCAGCCCAAAGTTTGGGATTTCTCCCTGTCTTCTCCTTTTATGTATGGGGGGAGAAGGGGTCACCAATTAAAATAAGCAGCCTTGCTGTGGATGTGCTGTGTTTTGCGGCATTGCTTCTGACCCAGGGAGAGAAGCAAGAAGGGGTGGTGAATGGGAGTGGATTTATGCTTTTTGACTTTGATTACCTCCCTTTAAGGGGGAAAAGCCCTTGGTATATGTATGTAAAATACAATGAAGTAAAAACACTCCATATGCACTCACCACAATCAATAAATGTTCATTACATAATACTGTATCATACTACATACACATACATATACCAAGGCTTTTTCCCCCTTACTCTTAGATTGAGAGAAGCGAGTAAATGCCTTGGTGGTTTAAAAAGTGTAATGAGGAATAGGAATCTGGGAATGGATGCTAAGAGGAGACTGTATGAAGGAGTGATTGTGCCAACAGCACTGTATGGAGCAGAAACATGGAACATGAGAGAGGAAGAGAGAAAGAACTTGAATGTATTTTTGAGATGATGTCCTGAGAAGTATGATGGGGGTTACTAGGCTAGATAGAGTGAGAAATGAGGAAGTGAGGAGGAGAACAGGGGTGGAAAGGGAGCTGGGAGATAGGGTGGATAAAAGAGTATTAGGATGGTTTGGACACATGGAAAGAATGAGTGAAGAAAGGCTAGTAAAGGAGGTATGGAAGGCAGATGTGGAGGGAGTGAACATGAGGGGACGTCCTAGGATGAGATGGATGGATGGGGTGAAGAGGGGAATGTCTGTTGAGGAAGGACGGTAGAGGACAGATGACGGGTGAATGGAGAATGGTTGTACTGTATATGGAAAATGTTGTGATGCATGAGGTGGATTGGACGGGGGAATGGGGGTGAGGTAGTGTGTGTGAGCAAAAATTTTTGACGCAGCCCGAAGGGATTTCTCCCCATCCTCTCCTTTATATGGGGGGGTCGCTGATTTAATGAAGCGGCCTTGCTGTGGATGTGCTGTGTCCTGTGACACTGCTTCTGACCCAGGGCAGTGGACAGGGTGCAGGGATGTGGAGTGTTTTCGGGGATGAAATGGGTGGGAATGTTTTTGTGCCTTGTCCTTTTTGGCTACCCCCCTGGTAAGGGGGAAAAAAGCCTTGGTATATGTATGTACAAGGGAGGTAGCCAAAAAGGAAAAGGCATAAAATCATTCCCACCCATTCCATCCCTGAATACACTCCACACCCCTCCACCCTCCCTCTTATCTTAGCACCTCCTGGATGACGGGTCATCCCTGCACCTTGTCCACTGCCCTGGGTCAGAAGCAGTGTCGCAAGACACAGCACATTCACAGCAAGGCCGCTTCATTAAATTGGCGACCCCCCCCCCTCTCTGTCCCCCCCATGCATGAAAGGAGAAGACGGGGAGAAATCCCTTCGGGCTGCGTAAAATTTTGCTCACACATACTACCTCACCCCCTATACCCCCGTCCATTCCACCTCATGCATCACAACATCATCCATATACAACCATTCTCCATTCACCCCTGTCTTCTGTCCTCTCCTGTCCTCCCTCAACAGACATTCCCCTCTTCCCTAAAGCCCCCTTCACACCATCCATCCACCTCATCCTAGGATGTCCCCTCATGTTCACTCCCTCCACATCTGCCTTCCATACCTCTTTTACTAGTCTTTCTTCACTCATTCTTTCCATGTGTCCAAACCATCCTAATACTCTTTCATCAACCCTATCTCCCAACAAATTTATATTCTTCCAACATATACCTGCATCTTCAAAAACACCAGTCTGTAGTGAATAACATCAAATGTTATAACTATGGAAAAATTTGTAGACACTAGCTGCTGTACTAACTCCAACCACTTCAGCCAAACTATTTTCTGGAGCTATGGCTATGGCATGTAATGACCCAAACTTCTTAAGCAGCAACAAGGCTTTCTTCTGACCAAGCATTGGAACTGTCATGGCTGCCTCTAAAACTAAAACATCAATTGTCTTCTTGGCTTTGGGTTTCATGCGGAACTGGTTCAATTGAGCTTTTCCTTCACACATCACCAGCTGAGCCAACAACTGGCAAAGTTCTTCAATAGTTTCTATAGGAATTATGGAAAGGCCTAGTTCAACAGATAATCTGTAAGAGAAAATCTAAAATCAATTTGAATTGCTTTATACTCGTATATGAAAATGACCATAAAATTACTTAATAATGTTTTATTTTTGTCAAATAAAAATTAATGTGTACGATAAAAAATGGTAAATAAATAAATCACTTTCATTCCCTTACTGAAACCATATGAATAAATTGCCTCTCTTCTTCCTTAGCTATAATGCCATTTCATTCCTGGTACACCCTTCTCATGGAACATACCAACATCCAGTCCGAATACTTCTCAAAAACACATTTGTACTCCAGCCCGTTCACAAACTATATATCCTCATGGAAGAATACAAGAACAGTGTGAGGAAAGGTAGAAGGCATTCTGAGACCAGTTTGGAGAAATAAAAGGATGCTGGCTGGTGAAAGCAATGTCAATAAGGAAACAGTTGTGCAAGCTGTTATGTATGAGAATTAGCACTGGGTGATGAATGCAAGAGAGAAAATTCACAAGATACTTCAGGGTTGTATGGTTACAAAATACATCAAAGTAAAGAACAGTAGAGTTATATTATCATAATAATTCTTTTCTATTTCACCATGAAATAAATTTACCATGGAGAAAGATATATATTTTTCTTTTACTTGACTGAAAGACCTGTTATAAGCTGGATAGAAGTGAAAGGGGCTTTGGATGCCTGTGGAATGTCTGTTGAGAAAGGACAATAGAATGTAAAACATGAGTGAATAGATTGTGCATGGATGTAGTACATATGAGAGTAAAAGGAAAGAGATAGGTAGTATGTATGAGAAGAAAGATGGATGTGTTGGCACTGAGTAAAACAAAGTTGAAAGGGAGGGGTGAGTTTGAGTTTAGGAGTGTAGTTGGGAGGGTCTCAGATGTGAAGAGAAGGAGCTATACTAGTAAGTGAAGAGATAGGTAAAAGTGTGATGGAGTGGAAGGGGGTTTCTTCAAGGTTAATATGGATGAAGGTGAAACTAGGTATAGAGATGTGAGATTTTGTAAGTGTATATGGGCCTGGTAGTGAGAACAGTGTAGAGGAAAGGGAGGCTTTTTGGATAGATTTAAATGAGTGCATAGAGGGTTTAGGGAGAAATGTCAATATAGTGGTATTAGGAGACCTTAATGCTAGGGACCAATAGATGGAGTGGTTGGAAAGTGTGGAGTTCCAGGAAAAAAATCATAGTGGAGAGTTGATGGTGATGTGTCTAGAGAGTTGATGATAGCATATACAGTCAAGAATAAGAACACATGGGAGAGGGTGGTAGATAGGGTGTTAATGGACTATATAGTGGTACATACTTACACACATATACCAAAGGCTTTTTCCCCCTTACAATGGAGGTAGCCAAAAAGAAAAAGGCATAGAAACCATTCCCACTCATTCCATCCCTAAATACATTCCACTCCCCTCCACCCTTTACCCTCCCTCTTATCTTGGCACCTCCTGGATGACGGGTCATCCCTGCATCTTGTCCACTGTCCTGGGTCAGAGCTAGTGTTGCAAGACACAGCACATCCACAGCAAGGAAGCTTCATTAAATTGGCGATCCCCCCTCTCTGTCCCCTCATGCAGAAAAGGAGAAGACGGGGAGAAATCCCTTCGGGCTGCGTCAAATTTTTCTCACACATACTACCTCACCCCCATCCCCCCACCCATTCCACCTCATACATCACAACATCATCCATATACAATATACATATATGGGTGGATGAAAGAGTATTGGGATGGTTTGGACACATGGAAAGAACAAGTGAAGAAAGACTAGTAAAAGAGGTATGGAAGGCAGATGTGGAGTGAGTGAACATAAGGGGGCGACCTAGGATGAGATGGATGGATGGGGTGAAAGGGGCTTTGGGGAAGAGGGGAATGTCTGTTGAGGAAGGAAGGGAGAGGACAGAAGACAGGGGTGAATGAAGAATGGTTGTATATAGTGGTACATACATACATATACCAAGGCTTTTTCCCCCTTACAAGGGAGGTAGCCAAAAAGGGAAAGGCATAAAAACACTCCCACCCATTTCATCCCTAAATACACTCCACACCCCTCCCACCCTTCCTCTCATCTGAGCACCTCCTGGATGACGGGTCATCCCTGCACCCTGCCCACCGCCCTGGGTCAGAAGCAGTGTCGCAAGACACAGTACATCCACAGCAAGGCCGCTTCATTTAATCGGCGACCCCCCCTCTCCGTCCCCCTTTGCATATAAGGAGAGGACGGGGAGAAATCCCTTCGGGCTGCGTCAAAATTTACTCACACATACTACCCCCACCCCCCAGCCCCCGCCCATTCCTCCTCATGCAGTCACAACATCATCCATATACAACCATTCTCCACTCACCTCTGTCTTCCGTCCTCTCCCTTCCTTCCTCAACAGACATTCCCCTCTTCCCCCAAACCCCCATCACCCCATCCATCCACCTCATCCTAGGACGTCCCCTCATGTTCACTCCCTCCACATCTGCCTTCCATACCTCTTTTACTAGTCTTTCTTCACTCATTCTTTCCATGTGTCCAAACCATCCTAATATTCTTTCATCAACCCTCTCTCCCAAATCCTTTTTCACCCCTGTTCTCCTCCTCACCTCCTCATTTCTCACTCTATCTAGCCTAGTAACCCCCACCATACTTCTCAGACACCTCATCTCAAACACATTCAAACTCCTTCTCTCTTCTTCTCTTATGTTCCACGTTTCTGCCCCATACAGTGCTGTTGGCACAATCACTCCTTCATACAGTCTCCTCTTCGCATCCATTCCCAAATGTCTATTTCTCATTACACTCTTTAAACCACCAAGGCATTTACTCGCTTCTCTCAATCTACATTCTACCTCCACCTTCACTCCACCTTTTCCTGCTACACTTGCACCCAAGTATCTAAAACTATCCACTTCCTCCAGTCGATCTCCCTTAATGTTCACTTCCAGTCTACTGCCACTTTCACCCCTTGTACATCTCATCACCTTACTTTTACCCACATTTATCTTTAGCTTTCTTCTATCACATACTCTCCCAAACTCTGCCACCAGCTTCCTCAATCCCTCCTCTGACCCTCCCACAAGCGCAGTGTCGTCCGCAAACAACAGCTGGCTCACCTCCCACTTTTCTCCATTTTCATTAACCATCTCCAATCCCTGACTCCACTACCCTAGCATTCACCTCTCGCACCACCCCATCCATGTATAAGTTGAACAGCCAGGGCGACATAACGCATCCTTGACGAAGTCCCACCTTTACTTCAAACCACTCACTCTCTCCATTTCCAATCCTAACACATGCTCTACTACTCACATAAAAACTCTTGGACAGCTCCCAAAAGCTTTCCTCCTATCCCATAAATCTGCATAACCTCCCACAGTGCCTTTCTGTCTACCCTATCATAAGCCTTTTCCAGATCCATAAAAGCCCAAAAAACATCCTTCCCCTTTCCTATAGCTTTCTCACATATCTGTCTTACCACAAAGATCTGATCTACACAACCTCTACCCGTCCTAAATCCACACTGTTCCTCACCAATTACTCCTTCTGTTCCTTTCCTAATCCTCTCAATTAAGATTCTCCCATAAGCCTTCCCTACTACACTCAACAGGCTAATTCCTCTGAAATTACTACATTCACACTTGTCTCCTTTTCCCTTGTAAAGAGGAACTATACAGGCACTACTCCAGTCCTCCGGTACTCTACCCTCTCTCCAGCAAACATTAAATAATCTCACCAACCAGTCCACCATCACTGAACCTCCCTTTTTCAGACATTCTGCATGACATCCATCCAGACCAGGTGCCTTACCTGCTTTCATCATCTTTACAACTGCCTTCACCTCATCCTTCCTTATTTCTCCTCCATTCTCCTCATTCATCACTCTCATTTTCTTCGTATTTCCCACTGCAGCTATCTTTCCTTCCCTATCCTCCTTCACATTCAGCAACTCCCTAAAATATTCTGCCCATCTTCCCCATTATCAACTCTCCATCTGTACCTTTTACCTTTTCTTCCCTACTTGATTTGCCTCCTCTTCCTCTCTTAATTTCTTTCCAAAACATCTTTTTATTACTTTCAAAATTTTCTGTCATACTCCTACCCCATTTCACATCTGCTCTCCTCTTTGTAGTGGTAACCAGGAAAATAGTAGGAAGAGAAGAAGCTGAGAGAGGAGTGTGAGGGAACGAAGGATATATTAGAACAAGGAGTGGAGGAGGAATGGGGATGGTTCAAGGAGGGAGTTAAGTTGTGCAAAGATGGTGTGTGGAACAAAGAGGATGGGAGGAAATAGAAAGAAGGGTAGTGAGTGGTGATAAGAGGAAATAAAGAAGGTTGTAGAAGAGAAGTGAGCATTCACAGATTGGTTACAAAAGAGGATGAGAGAATTATATGAGAGGTACAAAGTAAAGAGAAGAGAAGTAAAGCACAAGATAAATGAGGCAAAGAGTAGAGCAGATGTGAAATGGTGTAAGAGTATGACAGAAAATTTTGGAAGTAATAAAAAGATGTTTTGTAAAGAAATTAAGAGAGGAAGAGGAGGTGAATCAAGTAGAAAAGAAAAGTGTTTAGGAAGAAAATCAATAATAAGTACACATGGGAAAGGGTGGTGGATGGAAGGGTGGTAGATAGGGCTTTAATGGACTACATAGTGGTAACCAGGAGAAGAGTATGAGGAGTTTTGGATGTACATGTTCTATGGGAAGAGAGTGGGGAAATATCAGATCAATTTTAGAAAGGTAAGTTGAGAATGGAGGATTGATGTAAAAAGATGAAAAGGAGAGAAGGTAGGGGTGTGCTTAGAGTAAACTAATTAAATGAGAAAGAAAAGGAGAAGGAGTATAAGAAGAAGCTGACAGAGGAATGGGAGGGAGTGAAGGATAAAGTAGAACTAGGAGTGGAGGAAGAATGGAGATGGTTCTAGGAGGGAGTTACAAGTTGTGCAAAGTTGGTGTGTGGAGCAAGGAGGATGGGAGGAAATAGAAGGAAGGGTAGTGAGTGGTGGGATGATGAAACAAAGAAGGTTGTAGAAGAAAAGAAATGAGCATTTACAGATTGGTTACAAAATAGGGTGAGAGAATCATATGAGAGGTACAAAGAAAAAAGAAGAGAAGCATAAGATAAAGAAGGCAAAGAGGAGAGCAGATGTGAAATGGGATAAGATTATGAAAGAAAATTTTGAAAGTAATAAAAAGATGTTTTGGAAGGAAATTAAGAGAGGAAGAGGAGGCGAATCAAGTAGAGAACAAAAGGTAAAAAGTGCAGATGGAGAGATAATAATGGAAGAGACGGTAGTAAGAGGAAGATGGGCAGAGTATTTTAGGGAGTTGCAAAATGTAAAGGAGGATATGGAGGGAAAGGTAGTAGCAGTGGGAAGTGGTAAGAAAATGACTATGATGAATGAGGAAAATGGAGGAGAAATAGGGAAAGATGAGGTGAAAGCAGTTATTAAAATGATGAGAGCAGGTTAGGCACCTGGTTTAGATGTGTCATGTTGAGTGTCTAAAAAAATAGGTACATTGATGGACTGGCTGGTGAGGTTGTTTAATGTTTATCTAAAACAGGGTAGAGTGCTGGAGTACTGGAGGACTACCTGTATAGTTCCACTTTACATGGGAAAAGGGGACAAGTGTGAGTGTAGTACACCCACTCCTCATTTAACGACCTTCTCTGTTAACGACAACTCGGAGTAACGACGGGCTTTATGACATTCGTTTAACGTAAATCTCCCGAAGTTACGACGTCGTGTACGATAATTAAGTTGGCTGAGGCAAATTTGTATGATGTTATAAATGAACTTGTACGGTGGATATTACCTGTGAGGTAAAGTGTTCTGAAGCTTAGGTCTACATTACCATCCTGCAAGCTGAAAAAACTACCTGGGGTACAGTATATACCGGTAGTGGTAAATTTTTAGTTTCGACCAAGGGCGCAATATAGCAATAGAAAATTAATTATTAATTTTGTAAATTATAATGTATCAACGTAATATGCAATTTTGTGAGCGGAAAAAAAAGGTGCTAAAACAAATTTCGTAAGTAACGAAGTCATGTCAGATGAATGGTACACCATGTTTGTTATGATAGATGCTGATGTCGAAGAAATGAAAGGATGATAAATTCGTCTAACCTAAACTAAACTAACCTAACCTGTGTTTGATAAACCATTACCTGCAAATTAAATGTCATCCGGCTCGTCCTCGTTGTCGTCGTCATGAGAGACGTTGGCAGACGACAAGATGGTGTCCCGATCCTATGCTACCGACTTCGTTCATTAGCATATTTTCTTGTAGCATGGTATTTTTTACTTTCATTTCCACCCACAAAATTGCATATTACATTGATACATTTTAATTTACAAAATTAATAATTAATTTTCTATATTGCGCCCATGGTCGAAACTAAAAAAATACCCCGGTATTCAATATGGAATGTCAGCATACGTGGATTTGGTCATATACGGTAATTTCAGGAACCTAACCACCGTAAATAAACAGTAAATAAAGCTTTAATGTACTGTATAAGAGGAAAAATACACGAAAATAAAGATACATGTATTGCTGGACATTGTACATACAGTACATGTATGTATATGTATACACTCGTCCTCGTTGTCGTCGTCGTGAGAGACGTTGGCAGACGACAAGATGGCGTCCTGATCCTATGCTACCGACTTCGTTCATTAGCATATTTTCTTGTAGCAAGGTATTTTTTACTTTCATTTCCACCCACAAAATTGCATATTACGTTGATACATTTTAATTTACAAAATTAATAATTAATTTTCTATTGCTATATTGCGCCCATGGTCGAAACTAAAAAAATACCCCGGTAAAGGATTACAAAGGCGGAGCATGCCGACAGGAGACCTTTTGATCCATATGTAGGTCGGATGAAAAAACATATTAATAATAAAATAACAAATAAAAACTATAATAATGTAAATAACAAATAAAATACATAAATAAATGCATAGGTATAGTTAAAATAATAAACAAACAGGTAAATAGTAAATAATAAATTGACATATAACTAATGATAAATGAAAATCAGACAGACAAATGATAACAAAACAAAAACAAATAATATAAAATAAATTATAATCATTACAGCATCTTACTTAGGTATTCATCTAAATGATTCTTAAAGCTTCGAACTGAACTACTACATTGCACTACCTGTGCAGGAAGTTTATTCCATTCATTAACTACACGGTTGGCAAAGTTGTTTCTACCTACTTCCAAATTGAATCTATTTCCGGACAGTTTGAGACCATTGTTTCTTGTCTGATTCTCATTCAATGTGAAAATTTTGTCACTTTTGATGTTGTCAATTCCCTTTAAAATCTTAAAGACCTGTATCAAGTCACCTCTGAGTCTACGCTTTTTTAGGGAAAACAGATTCATGTGCTTTAGTCGATTTTTGTATGATTTATTTTTGATATTTGGGATCAATTTTGTGGCTCGCCGTTGTACTTTTTCCAGTCTGTCAATGTCTTTAATGAGATTCGGTGACCATACAGAAACAGCATATTCTAAATGTGGACGAACTAACGATTTATATAGCTTGTTAATGAGTGATGGACTTTTGAAATCAAAAGATCGCGCAATCAGTCCCAGAATCTTATTTGCATTCTCAGAGGCTGAAATACATTGCTTGGATGATTTGAGGTCGTTACTGATAATTACGCCGAGATCTTTTTCACTATCCACTTTTGTTAACGAATTTGAATTCAATATGGAATGTCAGCATACGCGGATTTGGTCATATACGGTAATTTCAGGAACCTAACCACCGTAAATAAACAGTAAATAAAGCTTTAATGTACTGTATAAAAGAGGGAAAATACACGAAAATAAAGATACATGTATTGCTGGACATTGTACATACAGTACATGTACGTATATATTTATACACTTTCTCTTAACGACCAATTCGGTTAACGACGGCGCGCTGGTCCCAATTGTCGTTGTTAAACAAGGAGTGGTTGTAGTTTCAGAGGGATCAGTTTGTTAAGTGTAGTTGGGAAGGCTTATGGCAGGGTTTTGATAAAGAGGACTAGGAGAGGAACAGAGGGCAATTGATGAGGAACTATGTGGGTTTAGAACAGGTTGGGGTCGCATGGATCAGATTTTTGTGGTAAAGCAGATATCTGCAAAAGTTCTACGAAAAGGTAAGGATGATTTTTGGGCCTTTATGGGAGACAGGAAGGCACTGTGGGAAGTTTGAAGATATATGGAACAGGAGAAAAGCTGTTAAGAACAGTCAAGAGTTCTTATGAGGATAGTAGAGCCTGTGTTAGAATTAGAAATGGAGAGAGTGAGTGGTTTGAGGTAAAGGTGGGACTTCACCAGGTACGTGTTCTGTCGCTCTGGCTGTTCAATTTATACATGGATGGGATGGTGCAAGACATAAATGTAAGGGTAATGGGCCAGGATTGGATATGGCTAAAGAAATTGGAGAAAAATGAGATATAAGACAGTAGCCAGTTGTTGTTTGTTGATGACACTGCATTTGTGGCAGGATCAGAGGAGGGATTGATGAAGTTAGTGACAGAGATTGAACAGGTGCGCGAATGAAGGAATAAGTGCGAGTAAAAGTAAGGTGATGAAATGCACATGGGGAGAATGTGGCAGTAAATTGGAAGTGAGTATTAAGGGATAGAGACTGGAGGAAGTGGTGAGCTTTACATACTTGGATATGAATATGGCAGGAAAGGGAGTGGAATATATGCCTTGGGAGATCAAAAATGTAATTGACATTTGGGCATGGACACTAAGAGGAGATTCTATGAAAGAGTGATTGTGCTGACAGCACTGTATGGAGGAGAAACATGGAACATAAGAGAGGAAAAGAGGAGTTTAAATGTGTTTCAGATGAAATGTCCGAGAAGTATAATAGGGGTTACTAGGTTGGTTAGAGATAAAAAAGGTGAGGAGGACAGTGAGGGTGGAAAGAGAACTGGGAGATAGGGTTGATAAAAGAGTACCAGGTATTGGGATGGTTTGGACACATGGAGAGAATAAGTGAAGAAAGATTAGTAAAAGAGGTGTGGAAGGCAGAGGTGGATGGAGTGAACATGAGGAGGCAACCAAGAATAAGATGGATGGATGTGCTAAAAGGGTCATTGGGAAAGAGGGGAATGTCTATTGAGGAAGGGAGAAGATAGGAGTGAGTGGAGAATGGTTGTGTATGGATGATGCTGTGATGCATGGAAGAGAGTGGGTCTGGGATGGGGGTTGAGGGAGTATACGTGAATATTTTGACACAGCCCAAAGGGATTTCTCCCTGTCTTCTCTTTTTATGCATACGGGGACGGAGAGGGGGGGGAGGGGTCACCAATTAAATGAAGTGGCCTTGCTGTGGATGTGCTGTGTCTTACTACATTGCTTCTGACCCAGGGCAGTTTGTGAGATGCAGGGATGACCTGTCACCCAGGAGGAGCCAATATAAGAGGGAGGGAGGGAGGGGTATGAATGGGAGTGGAGTATGTGTGGATGGAATGGGTGGGAATGGATTTTATGCCTTTGTTTTTGGCTACCTTTCTTGTAAGGGGGAAAAAGCCATTGGTAAATATATTTTGTTTACACTAATACCAGATAATTGTATTCAGCTTAGTGGTCCTCTTAGGCGTAAGTGAGATATATACCCGGTAATTGATGATATGTTTTACTGTCACACACTCCCCCCTATCGGGAGGCTAGGACGGTGCCCCTCACAGAGGGATCGTAGCGTGGAATTTAATTAACCATGCCCTTGGTTCAACTTCGCCGGGGGCAGGATTCGAAACGCCCTCACGTCGACTTTCGCCACAAGTAACAACGCCCTTACCCATTCATACTTGTTGCATCATATTTGATACACATTAGGAATTAAATCTGGTTTATGCTAAATTCCTTTACCCTTCTTGGGGAAACCCCTTGGTACAAATGAGATATGAATAAAGGTAAGAACAAAATGATGAGTAACTATTTGTTTCACCTTTGCAGTTTGCTGTAATGCTCCATTGTAATATGTGTCCTCTGAGCTATAACTATTCCTCTTAGGCTTGTGTTTCCCTGTTTGAACTTCACTAGCCTTCTTTTATAATTAGCACCTGCAATGATTAATATCTTAAAATGTTTAATTATGCCTACATAAAAATATCCTATCACAATAATAAATAGATATTGATAAAAAATTATGTACATAGATCTACTATACCTGAAACCAACTCTGCCTCACTTATGAACAAGACAGCAGCTTCACTAGAAGGGTGGAAGTCTGCAACACCTAATCCTGTTTCAAAAAGCAAAACAAACTGATGAATATAAGAAATAGAATAATGATAATTGGTGCTTTCAGTTCCAACAACTGGAAACATGCAGTTGCCAGCATCCTGAGTCCTCTTATAGATCCATCTGAGTAGAAAATTTAGACTGTTGTCTTGTGTTGCATTAATGTGGGTTCATTTCTGTGTCACTGGCTAACAGCAGCAGATGCTGCAAAAGTAAGTACAGTGAGATTTCTCATTAATGGACGTTAATTAGCTGTGTTTGTGGTGTTTTTGGTGCTGTTGTTTGGTGCGTGCAATCACTATGCCACCCAAAAACCACTCCAAATCAATGGATTATTCACATCAACGGACACTGTTACCCCCCTTTTAGTCCGTTAATGAGAGGTAGTACTGTACTTGTATTCAGTGGTGGATCCAGGATCAAAATTGGGAGTGGGGTAGGGGGTAGATGCTAACCTAAATTTTGTAAGTATAGAAGATGCTTTTATACAGATGTACTCTGTAGCCCCAACACAATGATTTTGAATATAAATTGAAATATATGTTCTCACTTGGTTCAGTTTCTTTCAAAATATTGGGCAAAAGTAATACTTAATCCTACACTTTTAAATATTCACCACCTTCCAATTGTGGTAATTATTGTACACTGGCAGTAATTATTGTACACTGGCAACACTAGCGTAACTGTTTTCATGTTTGGTATCACTGTGTACTGTTAGTTACAGTCACACCACAGGCGAGTGTAGTTCCCCTCTTGCAGTTCCTCTGTTGATGTGTAAGTTTATGTGTGTTTATTTTGTCCTGTTATGTACTGTGTTCATGCTGTGTTGCATGTTTGTCATAAATTGTTTATGTTGTGTTAATGTGTTGTATGGCTAACGCTAGATATTTTGTCTGTTTATGTTATAGATCTGAGAGCCGTTATTTTGTTGAATAAAGCTTGGAGTTTGCTACCAAGTGTTTCAGTCTCATAACAATTTATTCAACAAAATACTCGTCATGGCTAAGCTGCTTAAGCCATGTCGACTGGACACGGATCCCAGCTCTCCTACGGTGGCCAAGGAGTGGAAACACTGGCACCGAACCTTTCAAAACTTCATGGAGGAGAGTGGAGAGACCGCACCCAACAAGCTGAAGGCTCTAGTGAACTGTGTATCCCCGAGTGTGTACGAACTCATCGAAAACTGTGCTACGTATGAAGGTGCCGTTGCAAAACTAGAGAGTGTTTACGTCAAGTTACCGAATGAGATTTTTGCAAGGCATGTTTTGGCAACCCGACGACAGCAGTCAGGTGAATTCCTTGATGAATTTCTGAGAGAGTTACATAAACTAAGCAAGGGTTGTAACTTTAAGGCAGTCACAGCTGAACAATACCGGGAGGAGATGGTACGTGATGCGTTTATTAACGGTATTGCCTCAGCATTTATTCGTCAGCGCCTGCTAGAAAACAAGTCCTTGGATCTGGAGGCGGGGTACAGTCAGGCCCGTACATTGGATCTTGCCCAGCGTAATGCTGATTCCTACACGTCTTCCTTGCCTGTTCCTCATGCAGCTGCTTTAGTTCCAGGACGGCAAGGACAGCCTTGTGATGACCAACAACCGCAGTCAACGAAAGAAGAGGCGGAAAGATCACCTGTGGACTCGACTGTCGCTGCTGCACATTCGTCAAAGAAGAAATGCTATTTTTGTGGTAATGCATTCCATATTACAGGTAGGAGTAGTTGTCCTGCCCGTGCTGTTACATGCAACAACTGTGGTAAGACAGGTCATTTTGCCAAAGTCTGTAGATCCAAGGCTAAGACTTCTGACAGCACTACTGCTACACTGTATAACCCCACTCTGCTCACACTTGCTGCCACTTTTCCAAAGAACCTTTCACATGCAGCTACAGACATCACTGTCAATGGTCATTCACTGAAAGCATTAATTGACTCATGCAGTTCGGATAGTTTCATAAGTGAGAAAGTGGCACAGAAACTAAAGCTGACAGTAGTTCTTGCAAGCAAGGAGATTTCAATGGCATCAGCATCTTTGAATACTAGCTCCCCTGGGTATGTTACGGTAGACTTGGGTCATGTCAATCAGAATTATCCATGTGTTCAGCTAGGGGTTTTAAAGGATTTATGTTGTGATGTGATCTTGGGTCATGATTTTCAAAAGCAGCACGAGAGTGTAACTTTTCAGTATGGGGGAAATAAACCAAGTTTAAGGGTAACTAGTAACTGTGCCTTGGCAACAGCTGATATTGAGGAGCCTTCACTGTTTCCGAACTTACCCCAACAGTGTAAACCAATTGCAGTTAAATCCAATTGCAGTTAAATCCAGTTGTTTATAAGTGACCAGTTATCACGCTTGCTATCTGAAGGTATCATTGAGCCAAGCATATCCCCATGGAGAGCACAGGTCGTAGTTGTAAAAGATCCACTTGACAGGCACAAAAAGAGACTTTGTATTGATTATTCTCAAACCATCAACCAGTACACAGAACTAGATGCATATCCCCTTCCAAGGATAGAGGACATGGTGCACAGTCTTGCAAAGTACAAGGTGTTTTCCACATTTGACTTGAAGAGCGCATACCACCAAATTAGCATTAAAGAGAGTGAGAGGAAGTACACTGCTTTTGAGGGTGCAGGGAAATTATATCAGTTTTGCAGAGTCCCATTTGGTGTCACTAATGGAGTAGCAGTATTTCAGAGAGCTATGGATAAGTTAGTTGGAGATGAGGGTCTTAAAGATACTTTCCCATATCTAGATAATATTACTGTAGCTGGATCAACTCAGGATGAACATGATAGCAATGTTAAGAAATTTTTGGAGGTTATTCAGAAACGGAAGCTTACCCTCAATGAATCTAAATCAGTTATGTCTGTGCCTACAATCAATGTTCTTGGGCATTGTGTTGGTAATAATGTCATAAGGCCTGACCCTGACAGATTACGTCCTCTCCAGGAATTACCACCTCCCACAAATATAGGGTCTTTGCGAAGAGTTCAAGGGTTGTTTGCATATTATGCTAAATGGATTCCTGGCTTCTCCGATAAAATCCAACCCTTGATAAACACAAAAATTTTTCCATTGAGTGAATCAGCACTAGCTGCCTTTAACACCTTGAAAAGGCAGCTTACGGATGCTTCTCTAAGGTCTGTGGATGAGAGCCTTCCTTTTGTTTTGGAGTGTGATGCTTCAGAGGTCGCTATCTCAGCAGTATTGAACCAGGGTGGCAGGCCAGTAGCTTTCATGTCAAGAACGCTTCAGGGAAGTGAGTTGCATTATCCTGCTGTAGAAAAGGAGGCTACAGCTATTATTGAAGCGGTTCGCAAGTGGAGTCATTTCTTAGCCAGAAGACATTTTACTCTGATTACTGATCAGCGCTCTGTAATGTTCATGTTGGATAACAGAAAAAGAACCAAGATAAAGAATAACAAGATACAAGAGTGGAGGCTTGAGCTGGCATCATTCAGTTATACGATACAATATCGTCCCGGGAAACAGAATGTTGCGCCAGATACCTTGTCTCGTGCATACTGCTGTTCTGTTTTCCCAATGTCGAATCTTACAGACATTCATGAGAATCTTTGCCACCCTGGGGTAACTCGGCTTTTGCATTTTGTGCGATCTAAAAACCTCCCCTTCTCAACAGATGATGTGAAAAAGGTGTGTGCTTCTTGTAAAGTCTGTGCACAGCAAAAACCACAATTCCATCGTTCAGCACAAGGGGTCCTCATTAAAGCCACACAGCCGATGGAACGCCTCAGTATTGATTTCAAAGGACCTTTACCTTCCACCACAATCAATAAGTACATACTTACGGTTGTTGATGAATACTCGCGTTTTCCTTTTGCATTTCCTTGTTCAAATATGAATTCAAAAACAGTAATCAAATGTCTTGAGTCTATCTTCAGTCTTTGTGGAATGCCGAGTTTCATTCATTCAGATCAAGGTCCTTCTTTCATTTCTCAAGAACTGAAGATGTACCTTTCTCAGAAGGGAGTTGCAACAAGTAAAACAACACCTTATCACCCAATAGGTAATGGTCAGGTTGAGAGGTACAACGGGATTATTTGGAAGGCTGTTTGTTTAACACTTGAATCTCACGGTTTGAAGAACCAACACTGGGAGATGGTGCTTCCCGAGGTTTTGCATTCAATAAGATCACTCTTATGCACTGCAACCAATGAGACTCCACATGAGCGTTTCTTCAGGTTCCAACGACGTTCTAGTTTCGGAAATGGATTACCAACATGGCTTTTGACCCCTGGGCAAGTGTTATTGCGGCGGCATGTTAGGTCTAGCAAACACGAACCATTAACTGATCAGGTAGAACTTGTTGATGTGAACCCAATGTATGCAAGTGTCAAATATCCAGACGGGCGTGAGTCAACTGTGTCTATCCGTGACTTAGCTCCAAGTCCTGAGAGTCCGACGACTCTTACTTACCCGGATGAGGCACCAGGAAATATAGAGACTCCGGGTTCACCCACAACACAAGATGTACAGCCTCATAACACCAATTATTCTTACTAAAGTGTTTTATTAAATGCTGGAAAAAAAATCTGCCACTGTATTACTGCTTTATGCCACATACTGGTGTATACGATGCAGGTTTCTCGAGCTCTGCAATGAGGTAACGAAAGAACAAATTGGGTTGAGGTGGGGGGCTTCAGCCTTCTCCCTGGATCTGCCAAAGCTTGTATTCCATCACTGACAATCAACTCTTCTAACCTTGAGGACAGTATCATGCCATAAAGTTAGAGTCATTGAAGTAGTAAAGGAGAGATTTAATGAGGAATTGCAGGAGTTAAATGTGTTCAGCATACTTCTTTGAGTAAAGATTAGTCACCTGCCATAAAAGAATGCTGAATGACTCTGTTCCATGGGGATGTCACTAAAGTCCTTGGTATGATGAGAGCATAAAACTTTCAGTCAGTATCACATATGGATGGGATGATGTAATTTTCTTCAGCTCTCCTTTAGTGAAAAAGTAGGAATCAATTAATCAATTTGTTGCCCTGGTCTCTCTTGCAGAAGAGACATGGCCTTCAAGTAACCAGCAACAGCCTCTGGGCAGGTCCCTAAGTCACTTGGGGAAGATATATTGTGTTGTCTAGGGATTATGAGGTGTTCTGTGTTCTCTGTAATGGTTGCATCTGGGGCAATTTGAATCTGTGGTCAGGTTTTTCTGTGTTGGTACTATTTCAATATTGGACGGTGTCCTGAGTGCAACCATGACAATGTGGATCTTACTAGACATGTGTTTTTTTTTTTTTTTTTTTTTGGGGGGGGGCTTATGTCTGGGGGTTATTGGTGGAGTATTGAGTTTAGTTGTCTATATTGAAAGGCTTGTTAAATGATCTATATGGATGTTTTATGTGGTACATGTGATAGTTTGTTATAAACGCTTGAGTAGTATAATGCTGGTGCAGTTTTTTGTTGCATTCTTTAGTGGTGCTTATGGAATGTAGTTTGATGGGTGTGTGGTGTTAAGGGTTCTGGTGTAAAACTGTGTTACTGCAATTTTCATATGGTGTTCCATGGGTAGAAGTTTGTTTTTTGAACACAGATGTCCAACTGGGGTGGCTTTGGTGCATCCTGTTTTGCTAATTGTTAGGAACCATGCTGTAGAGGTATTGTCAAGAGTGGTTGTTATGAACTGCTTGATGATGATTATTTGAGTTTCTTTCTGTTATCCAAAATCAGTGCTTGCAATGATTAGCTTTCTTGTCGAGTCTAATTATCAGGTCCTTCATATCTGAGTTGAAAGTCATACAAGTACCTATGGGACTTTTTTTCACATTTGTCTGGTAGCCAAATCAAAGTGTACACCCATCCTACACCTATATCACACCCATCCAAAAACCCATTTGTGTCCCATCTTAGCTCTGCATGGATGAAGGGTCATCCCTATATCCTGCTTCACTCTTCAGGTCAGATGCAATGCAGCAAGATTAGCATCTCAACAGCAGGATCTGACAGCCCTGAGGAGGTGGAAACCCACAGCCCCTACAGTAGTCGTACAACAGTCCTTGTAACCTCACATAAACTTCACAAGGAAGAGATGTTGGACTGTTTTCTGTGTTATACTGGTAGGTCTATTTACCATATCACTGCTGGTACAAGGAGGAAGGGTGTAGTCATCAGTTCTCAAATCCCCTTTGGAAAGATTAAAAGAGAAATATTCTAATTTTACAGATCTTGGGGCTGGTCTAGATACCAAGCACCAGGTCCTCAGGGCTGTTGCTCCATGTGGAAATGTGGGTATCAATAGGATCAAAAAACAAACAGCAAGAATTTTTTTTTTTTTAATGTCAATCTTGCTGGATAACCAAATGCAGGTAATCATCGCTGGTCTCTGTCAATATAAAGATCAAATGAAACAGGTGCTACATCAACTTTGCACAACACTAATACATCCACCCTAGCACACACCTAAATTTACGATTACAAATATGCACTTTACACTCATATTCTGAAGTTAGTAAATTCAGCACTATAGAGTGCTTCAGTAATAAACTGTCAAGTACAACTTACCTTCAGCATAGTCCACACTTATCAGTCTTGATAACTTATCTGCAACTTCAGTTCCTTGCCATGCTGTTGCCACCACTATATGACCCTGAGGTACTTTCTGATCATTACGGACTGGGGTACACTGGGAGAGCAAGTTATAAGTCCCTGCCATCTCAATAGCTCCGAACCTGCAGTTTTCAGTGAGTGATTACACTGTAACCTGAGACCCTGATAATAGAAAAAAATTACTATTACTTTTTTCTCCCTGGGCAAAGAAAAATTAAATAACTTTATATCTTTGTCAAAAAATTAAAGTAGGTACACATACAGTATTTGAACGCAGTGGGAACACGTGAATATAAAAGTTTCACCTATACATGAAACTGCTTGAGTATATTTTACAGAAAAAAGTTATATATGGTAAACTTAAATGGAGAGAAAAATCCTTTTACAAATTTATTCCAATCAATCAATCTTTTGCCTCAGTTCTCTCTTGCAGGAGAAAAATAGCCCCAAAGAAACCAGCAACAGCCAGCGGTTTACTTTTTCTCTCAGTGAAGAGATTTCATGCTGCTATTTGGTGAGTACAGTCTCCATATCTTTTGTCTGGTGGATGTATACAAGGCAATTGGTGTATTTTGTCAAGCAAACTGTGTTGATATGACCTACTACTACTTTCAGCAAGTGATACAGAAACCATCCCATACCAATACAACACAGATGGTCCAAGGTTTCTTCCCAGAGAGACCTGTAGGAGGGCCCAGGGTCTGTTGCCAGCTGCTGTGGGGTTATGAGTTTTCCACTCAGTGAAATTCATGGCATGTTTAATGTTCATTTAAAAGAGAGTAGAGTGCTGGAGGACTGGAGAAATGCCTGAATAGTTCCACTTTACAAGGGGAAAGGGGACAAATGTTAATGTAGTAGTTTCAGAGGGATCAATTTATTGAGAGTAGTTAGGAAGGCTTATAGGATGGTTTTGATTGAAATGATAAGGAGAGGAACAGAGAGAGTAATTTGTAAGGAACTGTCTGGGTTTAGGACAAGTAGGGGTTGCGTGGATCAGATTTTTGTGGTAAGACAAATAGACATGAAAGCTTTAGGAAAAGGTAAGTGTTTTTTGGGCTTTTTTGGTTTTGGAAAAGGCTTATGATGGGGTAGATAAGAAGGCACAGAAGGTATTGCAGATATATAGGATAAGAACAAAGCTGTTATTAGCAGTCAAGAGTTTTTACAAGAGCCTGTGTTGGAATTAGAAATGGAGAGAGTGATTTGAGGTAAAGGTGGGACTTTGCCAGGGATGTGTCATGTCGTCACCAATCAAATGAAGTGGTCTTGCTGTGGATGTGCTGTGTCTTGCTACATTGCTTCTGACCCAGAGCAGTGGGCAAGATACAGGGATGACCCATCATCCAGGAGGAGCTAAGAAAAGAAAGAGGGAGGGGTGGTGAATGGGAGTGGAGTATGTAGGGATGAAAAGGGTGGGAGTGGATTTATGCCTTTGACTTTGGCTACCTCCCTTGTATGGGGGAAAAAGCCCTTTGAATATGTATGTATGAAATTCAAAGCAAAAATCATTATTAATGACTAGTGTATTGTAGTTTCTGTTTCAAAGGGCTTAATTTCTTGCAGTATTGCTACTTATATACTACATATCCATATATTCAGGACATATTTGTTTTGAGTCAGAATGTTTTTGAGTGAGGATTTAGTTATTTTTATTCAGCAGGCCTACTTTGTAGTGTATTGTTTAGTGTTGATGAATGTGAAATATTCTAAGTGGACATGGCAATTGTTGCTGCGAAGAGGGGTGCAAGTGCATAGCATATGTGGTCTTATGCACTTTGTGCATTTGGTAGGTTAGGTGCAAGTATACTGTTTTCTTTGATGACAAAACTGATAAGAGTGTAGGTCCAAAGGAAAGTGTTATGAGTGAGTGTGCCTGTTCCTGAGACCAGATGTCAGCAACTTGTGGTTGCACCTCCAGCTAGTGGTGGTGAAAGGTGTGTGTGTGTGTGGTGGGGGAGGGGGGTTTGAGCTGCATCAGGCATTGGAATGATACAATATAGACAGCAGCAGTCAAAACTTTACAAAGGATTACAAAGGCAGAGCATGCCGACAGGAGACCTTTTGGTCCATATCTAGGTCGGATGCAAAAAAAATCATAATAATAATAAATTAATAGATAAAACTATAGTAATGTAGATAACAAATAAAATACACAAATAAATGCATAGGTATAGTTAAATAATAAACAAACAGGTAAATAGTAAATAATAATAAATTAACATATAACTACTAATAAATGAAAATCAAACAGACAAATGATGACAAAACAAAAACAAATGATATAAAATAAATTATAATCATTACAGCATCTTGCTTAGGTGTTTATCTAAATGATTCTTAAAGCTTCGAACTGAACTACGTCGCACTACCTGTGCAGTAAGTTTATTCCATTCATTAACTACACGGTTGGCAAAGTTGTTTCTACCTACTTCCAAATTGAATATATTCCTGGACAGTTTGAGACCATTGTTTCTTGTCTGATTCTCATTCAATGTGAAAATTTTGTCACTTTTGATGTTGTCAATTCCCTTTAGAATTTTAAAGACCTGTATCAAGTCACCTCTGAGTCTACACTTTTTTAGGGAAAACAGATTCATGTTTTAGTCAATTTTTGTATGATTTATTTTTGATATTTGGAAACAGTTTTGTGGCTCGCCGTTGTACTTTTTCCAGTCTGTCAATGTCTTTAATGAGATTCAGTGACCATACGGAAACAGCATATTCCAAATGTGGACGAACTAACAATTTATATAGCTTGTTTATGAATGATGGACTTTTGAAGTCAAAAGATTGTGCAATCAGTCCTAGAATCTTATTTGCTTTCTCAGAGGCTGAAATACACTGCTTGGTTGATTTGAGATCGTTACTCATAATTATGCCAAGATCTTTTTCACTATCCACTTTTGTTAACAAATTTCCAAATAACTTGTAATTGTACTTACTGTTATTTTTACTTGTGTTAAATTTCATTAGCCACTTTTCAGACCTTTGCTGTAATTCATCTAAATCTTCTTGAATATCTAATTGGTTTAAGTGATCATTTGCCACTCCACACAATTTTATATCATCAGCAAATTTGGAAACAGTAGATTTGGAAACAGTCCATGGTCTATATCATTTATATATACTATGGATAGAAGTGGCCCAAGAACGGAACCCAGAGGAACTCCACTTGTAACATTTTTCCATCTAGAAGTTTTTCCATTTAAAACAACTCTCTAGTTTTCGATCATTCAACCAATTACAAGTCCAACTTAATAGGCTACCATTTATTCCGTGCAAAGCTAATTTAGTAAGTAGTATTTCGTGGGGACGGTATCAAAAGCTTTTGCAAAGTCTAGATATATTAAATCTATATTGGTTCTTTTGTCATAATTCGATATTACTGTGTTGTAGAATTCGAGTAAGTTAGTCACGCAAGAACGTTTCCGTATTAAACCATGCTGGCTATCATTTATCAAACTGTTACTCTCTAAATAAGGTTTGATAGCATCTCTGATGATAGTTTCCATTATTTTTCCTATGATTGAAGTCAAACTTATAGGCCTATAGTTATTTGGTTTCTTTTTGTCACCTTTTTTGAATATGGGAGTAACGTTAGCTAGCTTCCATTCTCTTGGGACATCTCCGGATATGATGGATTTCTTGAAAATAATTTTTAATGGAACAACAATCTAATTTTTCATTTCCTTTCAGATTTTTGGATGCCAACCGTCAGGCCCTGGTGTTTTATTAACTTTGAGTTTATCTATACACCTTTTATTTTTATATATTTTTTTTATATTTACCATAGTAAGTTTAACCTAGACTTTTGACAGGTTTCAGTTTGGAGTTCACTTTGAGGTGTTTCGTTTACGAATACCGAACTAAAATAATTGTTTAAAATATTACACATTCCTTCATTTGAATATTCAAGCTGACCGTCAGCAGATAATAGTGGACCAATGTGATTCCTAACAACCTTTTTATCTCTAATGTAACTATAGAATTCTTTGGGATTCTCTTTGGATTTATCAGCGATGTTCATTTCGTGTTCAATGTGTGTTACAGATTTAGTAATATACAGAAAATTATCTAACAATTTACTCTGTAGATGTCCCTCTGAGTTACACACAACTTTCCGGGCATTAGAACAAAATCAGTTG
The DNA here is from genome assembly GCF_046742065.1 of Oratosquilla oratoria. Taxonomy (NCBI): domain Eukaryota; kingdom Metazoa; phylum Arthropoda; class Malacostraca; order Stomatopoda; family Squillidae; genus Oratosquilla; species Oratosquilla oratoria. The sequence goes on along the minus strand of NC_134792.1, from coordinate 41,094,318 downwards.
TTAAAAAAATATTTGATATGTATGAAAGCCATAACTGAGATACACTAAGTTGACCAAAGCCGCAAGCAACTAACAAGAAAAAAGTGTTACGAATTCATGTTAATACACACCGAAATACTTATTACATTATTGCGTAGTCTTACTTTAGTGTTACAAATTAACTAGCATGACCAAAATCTTATTACAAATTCGTTCCAATAAACATACGAAAGTCGACAGTGTAGTTAGACATTTCCTAACACGTTAATGTACTGCTTCTTCAACAGGAAAGTCACATGGCGACTATACGTCGGGATAAATCCCGACAGGGGCATTTTTTTGAGTACATAAGCTATCATTATAACTTAATATAGACATTTGTGGTTACGGCTTCAGTTAATTTTGTGAACTGATAGCTGTAGAATTAGGATTACGACTGAAATACGGCAATTTAAGCATATCAAGTTGTATGAAATCTGTATTATTATATATTATTATATATTCTTTAATAATTATAGAATGCTTAAGTATATGAAAACATGCATAACAAATTATACAACTTTACTTTTTTCCATTTATATATACGAAAACATATAAAAATTTATGTGAGAGACTCGACGCCATAGGACCGTAAGGAGGTTGTTGTTGTTAATTATTATTATTATTAATTACTATTATTATTAATATTAATTATCATTAATTACTATTATTATTATCATTATTTATTACTATTATTATTTATCATCATTATTATTACTATTTATTATTATTATTATTATTATTATTATTATTATAACAAATTTATTTGGCAAAGAACCAATATACATGAAGTGCAGATAATGACAAGAACACATAGTTCAAAATAATAATTGCAATTGCCGAGAATAACACAAAAAACCATGTACGCTTATTTCCACTGTGTCATTAGATTGTTATTCTATACTAAGCTACACAGACAACATACGTAGGGGATTAGGGGACCAGACGGTCATGAGTAATACCAGTCAGTACACATATGACACAAACATTGTTATAGTTTTGCTAATATTACTAAAATGTTCGAAACGCATAGTGATTCGTAATTAGGGAATAATATGAAATTTGTCCCAATCACAGACCTCATATAAACCCGACAGTGTGAAGTGTAAATGCAACGAAGCGTGTGCTAACCAAAGGGAGGGGACACGTTCTATGAGAGAACCAGTCTCCCTTTATCGCGTACCTTCATCCTTCACTCCATTTCCTCCTACAATTGGTTGGAAAGTGTTTGGTAAGTATAATAAAATCCTGAGAGGCTCTCTACCTTTATGTTTGAAACGTAAAGTTTACAATCAATGCATTCTGCCAGCAATAATCTACGGGTGTGAGACTTGGAAACTAACGAAGGCGATGGGAACAAAACTAAGGGCTGCACAGAGGAGAATGGAGAGATCAATGATGGGAATAACGCTGAGAAACCGAAAGAGAGCAAGCTGGGTGAGAGAGCAGACTAGAGTGAGAGATATTGTGGAAGCAGTTAAGAGAGGAAGTGGAATTGGGCAGGTAAGTTAGTGCGAACGACTGATGAGCGATGGAGCAAGTGTGTTACTGAGTGGACGCCGCGAGATAGGAAGCGTGGAAGAGCGAGACCAGACAGGTGGAGAGAGATAGAGAAGTTTGCAGGGGTGACATGGCAGAGGTTGGCGTGGTCGTGTAAATCATGGAACGCTATGAATGAGGCCTTTGTTCAGCAGTGGACTCGGGATGGTTGATTTGATTGATTGATTGATAGGTGCTTATCGCAACATGGTATTTTCTATGTTTTTTTTTCTTGCAATAAAAAGGGCAGTAGGTATTAAATTTATAGCATAAATTATTGACCAATATTTCATTCTTTTTAACTACATGATGGCCGGGGGAAGATATTGACGTAAAGTATGCTTTATGGCGGGGTTTTCGCTTGAAACCGCCACATCCACAGCAGACATAGGCCTACAAGTCAAGTTGAAACCACATCTTACTCAAATCTTGTAAGACAGCTCAATAAAACATAAAAGCTGTTGCCCAATCACAAATGGGAGAATACGCTACCTATTTCTACCTGACATACATTAATCGCCGTGCGTTGAAATAGCTGATCGGTGGAAAAAAAAAAGTAGGCCTACGGTAAAAAATGGCCTGGTGCAATCCGTACAACAAATTTGGTCCTATATAGTTGATAGTCAAGTGTTGAATATTTTCCTAGTCAATAAAATAATAGCACAAAATATACACATTATCGAAGACAGCCTTTGGTTTATGATTTACTAGTTATTTAAATAAAGCTCTTAAGGTGCCGATATAAAGTTAATAGTAATATATTTACTTCTGAAATATGATTTTTGTCAACCTTTTTGCCCATCCTAAGAAGGATATATGAGAGATATTAAAAATATTTACTTTGGAAATATGGATGCTGTGGTCATGAAATCTGTTTTTAATCTACAGTATCTCCCCACCATTTCCAAAACTCGTGAAAACTCTAGCCCACTTCCAACTTTCCACGATTTTCCCATACAGAATTGATAAGCAACCTTTGTCTTCCTACTTCATGATGTCTTATGCAGTCAACGTAACACTGGCGCCTACGTAGGCGTCATGAGGAACAAGTGGGTACGCGATGATGCCGACGTCGGCGTCTTGATATTTATTGTACGTAGACGTGCCTGCGTGACCCTCATTCTCTCTAAACTGGCTTCATCATATTTTCTATGGTTATCAAAATTCACGGGTGAAAGAGAACGAGCGATTGAGCAGTGACTTTATTTTTTATAATGCGATTATCATGACGCAACATCGCACGTCTGGCAGCTAATGCTGCCAGACGTGCGATGTGTCCCGGATTGAAGGGGTTCAGGATTTTAGTGGCCCGCCAATAGATCGGAGTCATGCAGCGTTCTTTTGTAAATGGAGACTATAAATTCCACCGAAACAATAATCTGATTACCTAAATTTCTACCATACATCCTTGCTATTCTCTTTATATGCCCTACCACCTCTCCAGCGCGACATTTTTCCCAATTATAAAAGTACAGATTATCAAGGTCGACAGAACATAAGAACATCCTTCATTCTTATGTACTTATAAACACGCCTTTCTGATGCCAAGGAAATTACCATGCCAAAAATTCAACATGTATATTATAAGAGACGGGGCCCAGGTGACGTCAATAAAATGAATTATCTGTTTATCATAATGCAAGTTAATGTAGATTTGTTTATGTGGTCTACATTGAGTTTGGAGGCGTTGAGATTTGTTTTCTTTCATGTCTCCGTTTACACTGTCCTACATCTCTGAACATTTCACGAGAAAAACACTGGCGGTCGCCAATGATACTATTTACATACACATGAAGTATGGACACTTAGAATGTATACATAGATTATTCATATACAAGCAATGAAAATACATACATACATATACCAAAGGCTTTTTCCCCCTTACACGGGGGGTAGTAAAAAAGAAAAAGGCATAGAAATCACTCCCACCCATTTCATTTCCCATATATTCCACTCCCCTCCACCCTCATATCTTGGCACATCCTGGATGACAGGTCATCCCTGCATCCTGTCCACTGCCCTGGGTCAGAAGCAGTGTCGCAAGACACAGCACATCCACAGCAAGGCCGCTTCATAAAATTCGGCGACCCCCCTCTCATGCAGAAAAGGAGAAGACGGGTAGAAATCCCATCGGGCTGCGTCAAAATTTTTCATACATACCTCCTCACCCCCCACCCACTCCCCCTCATGCATCACAATCTCATCTATACACACCCCTTCTCCATTCACCCCTATCTTCTGTCCACTCCCGTCCTTCCTCAACAGACATTCCTCTCTTTTGTAATGCCCCTTTCATCCCATCTATCCATCTCATCCTAGGACGCCCCCTCATATTCACTTCTTCCACCTCCGCCTTCCACACTTCTTTTACTAATCTTTCTTCACTCATTCTTTCCATGTGTCCAAACCATCCTAATACTCTTTCATCAACCCTATCTCCCAGCTCCCTTTCCACCCCTGTTCTCCTCCTCACCTCCTCATTTCTCACTCTATCTAGCCTAGTAACCCCTATCATACTTCTCAGACATTTCATCTCAAACACATTCAAACTCCTCTCTTCCTCCTCGCTTCTCTCAATCTAAATTCTTCCTCCACCTTCACTCCTCCCTTTCCTGTCACATTCGCACCCAAGTATCTGAAACTATCCACTTCCTCCAGTTTCTCACCCTTAATGCTCACTTCCAGCCTACTGTCACTCTCTCCCCTTGTACATCTCATCACCTTGCTTTTACCCACATTTGTCTTCAGCTTCCTTCTTTCACACACCTTACTAAACTCTGTCACTAACTTCCTCAATCCTCCTCTGATCCCGCTACAAGCGCAATGTCGTCAGCAAACAACAGCTGGCTCACCTCCCACTTTTCTCCATTTTCTTTAACCATCTCCAACCCCTGACCCACCACCCTTGCATTCACCTCTCGCACCACCCCATCCATATATAGATTGAACAGCCAGGGCGACATAACACATCCCTGACAAAGTCTCACCTTTACCTCAAACCATTCACTCTCTCCATTTCTAATCCTAACACAAGCTCTACTACTCTCATAAAAACTCTTTACTGCTCTTAACAGCTTTCCTCCTATCCCGTATATCTGCAGTACCTCCCACAGTGCCTTCCTGTCTACCGTGTCGTAAGCCTTTTCCAGATCCATAAAAGCCAAAAAACATCCTTACCTTTTCCTATAGCTTTCTCACATATCTGCCTTACCACAAAAATCTGATCTACACATCCCCTACCTGTCCTGAACCCACACTGTTCCTCACCAATTACTCCCTCTGTTCCTCTCCTAATTCTCTCAATCAAGACCCTCCCATAAGCCTTCCCAACTACACTCAACAAGCTGATCCCTGTGTAACTACTACACTCACACTTGTCCCCCTTTCCTTTGTAAAGCGGATCTATACAGGCACCTCCAGTCCTCCGGCACTCTACCCTCTCTTAAACAAATATTAAAAATGGTTTTTATCGTATAATGACTTGCAGTTGACAATTTTAGACGCAGGTGTCCTTTCGCGCTCGGCCTAAATGACCGCAGTGAGGTCAGACACAACTGGTGGTCCCGCGGTAGCTTTCTCTACTTCTATGATGTACAATACAAGAACTAAGTATGGACACTCAGTATTCATACATAGGTTATTTATATATACAAGCAATGAAAACACACATTACAAATAATGGTCATATAATGATTTGCAGTTGACAATTTCAGACGCAGGTGTCCTTTCTCGCCCGGCCCAAATGACCACAGTGAGTTCAGACAATTGGCGGTCCCGCGGTAGCTTTCTGGAGAAGACGGACCTAATATTTTGTAGCTAATGCGTGCGTGTACGCGTGTGCACATTGGGCATCTAAAATATTGAATATTTCTTTCAATTATCTTGCAAGATTAGGACCGTTAGTAAACACTTTGTTGCCCTACTACGGACATGTCTTTATGTCGGTGTGGACAGAAATATTTCTAAAGGGCCTCATACACGCTCAGGCGGCCTGTCCGGTATCCTGAATAGTCGGCCGAACACTATTTGCTTCTGCCTCAAGGCAAAGCTCAGTCCTAGCGAGACACCCATGCCTGTCAAACTACTGTGGTGTCTTGCCGTAAAAATTTGCATTAGACCAGTTTGTGTATAAAAACGGTAATTAAACCACAAGAAAATGATATTTTTTGTCATTCAATAATTACTTGTTTAAAAAATGCAGAATGAAAACACAATGTAAACAATGACAGTATGAACACCACAAAATGAAAAAAGAGTACTATTAACAAAGGTCCTTGTAATCACTATTTTTTTTTCATTGTGTGGTGCTCATACCGTGACACTTGAAAAGGAGAACTTATTTCAAATTGTTTAATACAATCATTTAAAAAAAACACATAGGATGCGGAGGAAAGGCGTAAGGTTTTAAACTTACTACATAAAACTTGAAAATCATAGAAATTACGTAAGACATACAGAAAAAAAAAAACGCAAGACTTGACAGGTATGGACACCACGAAATGAAGATCATGTCTTCTCGATAGTCATATTACAATAATACCCCAGGAAATATGTTTAGGTTCGTGCCTATACGAATATACATTTTTCCAGTTCCATTGTAATGAGGAGTGGAAATAAGTTGCTCAGGAATTCCCAAACTGCTTATGAGCAGATGCAGAACGTGTTTACAATGTACCGCCACCTAACTGATCAGGGCCGTAGCCACGGGTGCTATGGGGGGTGCTTAGCCCACCCCAATTTTTTTTTACTCAAAATTGTAAAACAAGACACACACACACACACACACACACACACACACACACACACACATATATATATATATATATATATATATATATATATATATATATATATATAATCAAAAAGGTAACGTCAATCCAAATAATGTAACCCGACAAAAGTGTGTGTGTGTGTGTGTGTGTGTGTGTGTGTGTGTGTGCGCGCAGTACAGCGGCAGCCCCCCCCCCCTAAAGCATGATTAGCCCCCAAAAAATTAATTTCTGACTACGGCCCTGGTCCAGATGGCTGTAGTTAATGCTAAATATGAATTCACAATGTGTGATATTTGAGTAAATGAACGAATTTCTCATGTAGGAGTGATTAATGGGCAGGTATGATGCACTGATATTCAATATACTACAATCAACGAAATATGTGCTGAAGCTAGTTGGTTTCAGTGCAGGAAAGGAAGCATCGTGTGTTTCTGTGCACTTGCCAGACTATGTTTAGATATTTTATCATTTTTAGCATTATTTTGCCGAGGAGTTTATACGCAGCATTGTCGTCTACTAATATACACGTACATGACCCTTTGCCTACTAGTGCTTTTGTCTCGTAACAGTTGTTATCGCTGTAGATTCAATGCGGAAAATCCGTCACGCACATAAATAATACGACATACTAGAACTACTTCCTGTGCCCCCCCCAAAAAAAAAATTCCTGGCTACGGCCCTGGTCCTGATGGCTGTATTTAATGCTAAATATGAATTCACAATGTGTGATATTTGAGTAAATGAACGAATCTCTCATGGGGGAGTGATTAATGACTTTTTTTGCGAGAAACTGCAATAAAGACTTGCACATACCGGCACCTGCTGTGCCCCAAAAATTGCCCACTGCTCTTCCATTTGTGCTTGTGGGAGACGAGGATTTACCCTGTTCAAGGATTTCCTAATATGGGGTTTATACGGTCCAACGGTTCGTCGAACGCGGTTCGACACACGTGTTTTAAAGTGATGTGTGAACGGGGTATTTGGGGTTTAACCAACGTGTTCGACAACCAAATACCCCGTTCACACATCACTTTAAGCACGTGTCTGTCGAACCGCGTTCGACGAACCAAAGAGAATTGACCCGTGGTAGAAGATCATTCAACTATCACGTGCAAGGAGAGTTGTGGAAAACATTTCTGACATTCTTTCATCACGTTTTCGCATTTTCCATTCGCTCATTAATATGAAGTTAGAACATACAGATTTGGTGGTCATATCTTCCTGCATTCTTCTCAATTTTCTTTGGAGAATTATTCTGTAGATGATGGAAATATTGATGATCATGAACATCTAACCCTGCTTACTGGGTTGAAGAAAAATCTGAACAGACAAACTATGAAAACTTTTCAGGAGCGAAATTTGTAAGTACAACACTTTAAGTGCAGTATCATGGCATGAAAATACAATACACATCTCGCCCCCCTCTATCAAGTGGCCACAACCTAACCTGACATCTATTGTAATCTGGAATTAATATAATTATTACTTCATCGTAATACCATAAATTACGTGTGTAATCATCAGTTCCAGAACCCGGCAAGATATTGCTTTCCGTAAGTAAACTCCAAATAATTCCAGATAAAAATTGTGCTATGGTATCATCACAATTTACAATAAAAAAATGGAAAATTAATCATTATATAAAATAAGCTTTTTACTGCCTATATATCAGATTAGCTTGATAAAACTTGTATAGTAAAAGTGTGCGGACAACTTTCTTGAATTCTTTCCTAAACGAACTCATGTTAAATTTCTTTGCACCTATACCTCGGGTAGCTGCACAATATTTTTCCTTTCATTTTTCTACGAGAAATCCATACGCTGCATTTTTTTTCACTTTATTTAAATACTCTCCAGATCTGATTATCCAAAAGTACGGATTTCTCCTATATATTCCAATAAATCGCCGCTCTTCTTCGGTGGTGCAGCTCGTGCTCTGTGCGTAAGACTTAGGGTACGCTGCAGAGTACGATACTGACTACTGAGGGGCGGCCGGAATGGCCTGAACCGGACGTTGGCCGGACGGAGCCAAACTATCAGCTACAGGTTCGTGAGGTCGCCTCACGTATACACGCTCAAGCTGGCCTGAACCAGACGCTGGCCGGACAGACCGCCTGAGCGTGTATGGGGCCCTTGACAGTATCCATTATTGTACACTCTGTGGAAACTGATATGTTGTTGCCTATAAATTAGACATGGGCAGGTGTGATGCACTGATATTCAATATACTACAATCAACGAAATATGTGCTGAGGCTAGTTGGTTTCAGTGCAGGAAATGAAGCATCGTGTGTTTCTGTGCACTTGCCAGACTATGTTTAGATATTTTATCATTTTAAGCATTATTTTGCCGAGGAGTTTATACGCAGCATTGTCGTCTACTAATATACACGTGACCCTTTGCCTATTAGTGTTTTTGTCTCGTAACAGTTGTTATCGTTGTAGATTCAATGCGGAAAATCCGTCACGCACATAAATAATACGGCATACTGGAACTACTTCCTATCTTCACTCATATAATAATCTGGATTGGTGGAAGATAACATCTGGGAATTTTGCATTTTCAGCTTAAAGGTCAACTTACAGGGTTTTGGATTTCTTTACTTTTTGTTATATCACATATGGAAATATAACTTAGAAGTTAAAACACTAAAATGCACGTTTCTAGCATTTTAGTCTTGCTTTTATCCAAAAAGCATGATCTTAAAAGCGTATGATAGCAGACGAACTTTTCAATGCCGTAGTTCCATTTTCCACAGCACGGGTAACTGGTGAGGTTAGAGTTGTTATTATATTCTTGGACATGGCCAGCGATACGGAAGTGACTTCACATTGAGTGAAGGAGATTTATCGGATTTGGATGCCAAGCTTCATATTTACAAGCAAAATTTTTAAGGATTCATGAATTACACATTATTTTTATCTGGGATAAGTTACAATAAAACAGGCCTATGTTTATGTAGTAAAGAGAACAGAGAAATCATTTAACTGAAGGGGACAGGAAGGATGGCAAAAGATACTGACATGTCTAGAAAATTATCTACCACAGGTTGTTGCTGTGGAGGAAGAGAAACCATCAATCATATGCCTGGCACTGTCACCATATAGTCACTTTCACACTCCATCTCAATTTCGCTGGTAGTGGTATTGCAGATGGTGAGTATATTTCATAGGCACATTGTAACAGCTGAAAAAAATCATTAGGTCAACATCAGTACGAATTCCTCCCTCCTCTTCCAAGATAATTAGGCTTAGTCTGCTGGGGTGGTGGTGGGATATTCCACTTGTTTGACTCTTAAAATAATAATAATAATAATAATAATAATAATAATTTGGTTGACTCCAATTGATAATACATGGTCATAGGTCTATTATGGAACCCCTTGTCATCTTGATCATACCTGTCACCCTGGTGGAGTGGGGTGATCATATAGGCCTACAGGCCTGGCTAGTCTGTCATGACTACCCCTAATCTGCTAAGGCCTAGCCCAAAACTAGTTAATCAAGCCTAACTATACTTGTTAACGATTGTCAGTGACAGCCTAGATAACACAGGCCTACCTATACACATGATACAGACTGACACACCTACCCCCAGGCAGTCTTTTTTCAAAAGCAGTGCTCCTTCGACGAACCTGGGGTCTTGTCGATGACAAAAAATTTCGGTGTTGCATCTTCTTTTAGAATGGGATTTATGATAATTCCTAATGACTCGGCAACGCCAAGGTCCAGAGTGTACCGGGTTTTTTTTCCGAAATGTTTCGAACCGTTTTGCTTTCATATGAACATAAGAATGAAGGAGACTGCATGAGGCCATAAGGCATACACTAGGCAGCTCCGTATCCATCACCACCTGTCATCCCCATCCATAAATTTGTCTAATCGTTTCTTAAAACAACTGATAGTTTCAGCGATTACTACATGGTTACTAAGTCTATTCCATTAGTCGACCTTACTAGTACACCAATTCTTGCCTATTTCCTTCTTAAATCTAAATTTGTCCATTAGTGCGAGTCCTGCCCTGCTGTTTAAATATTATGACCTTGTTTGCATCACCCTTGTTAAAGCCTTTGATCCACTTGAACACCTCTATTGGATCACCCAGCACTCTGCGTCTTTCCAGAGAGTGTAAGTTAAGGTGCCTAAGCCTCTCTTCGTAAGGCAAATTTCTGAGTCTATGTATCATTTTGGTAATTCTTCTCTGTACTGATTCTAGTGAATTGATGTACATTCTGTAGGACGGAGACCAAAACTGTACCGCATAGTCAAGGATGGGTCTAACTATCGCTAGATAGAGTTTGATAATTACCCCTGCACTTCTATTCGTCACCGTCGTAGCAATGAAACCTTATGCTCTGTTAGCTTTATTCCTGGCGTTAATGCATTGTTTCCTGGTTTTAAGGCCCGGACTCACTAGAACTCCCAAGTCTCTCTCGCACTCAGTTTTCTCTAAAAGCGTGTTATCTAAGCTGTATCTATTTTCGGGGTTGTGTAGCCCTACGTTTAACACGCTACACTTAGAAATATTGAAGTTCATTTGCCATTTCACAGACCATGTGAAAAATTTGTTAAGATCATCCTGCAGAATCTCGGCGTCGTCTCCTGACCTAATTTGGCGTCCTATTTTAGTGTCGTCCGCAAACTAACATCACTCTTTATCCCATCGTCGTTTATGTACATAATGAACAAGGGACCCAAAACCGAGCCCTGGGGGACCCCGCTAGTAACATTGCCCCACCTAGATTTTACTCCATTTATGGTGACCCGCTGTTTTCTGTTACTTATCTAAACTCTAATCCATTCTAACAATTTTCTTCCTATGCCATGGGCTTTGATTTTATTTAGTAGTCTCTGGTGTGGCACCTTGTCGAACGCTTTGCTGAAGTCAAGGTAAATAACATCGTAATTATCATTGTTATCTGATGCCTTATATACTTTAATGTAAAAGGATAGAAGATTAGTCACACATGACTTACTCCTGGAGAAACCATGCTGTATATCACGAATTAAATTATGTCTTTCGATGTGTTCTCTGAGTCTATGTACTATTATTGATTCGAGCACTTTTCCTATAACCGATGTCAAACTGATTGGCCTGTAGTTGCATATAGACGATCTACCATCTAAACAGAAACAACGTCTGCCTGCCTCCAAGCAGTAGGGACAAAACCAGTGTCTACCGATTTATTAAATATTTCAGTTAACTGGTCACAGATTTCAATTTTACACTCCTTTAGCATTCTCGGAAAAAACTTCGTCTGGACCCGGGGATTTTGTAGCTTTCAGTCTTTCAATCAGCTTGACTACTTCTACTTTACTAATGCTGATATTAGACTACTTTTTTCATCCCCACTGAAAATCGGATCGCAGTCAGGTACTTTATCTAACCTCTCATTAGTAAACACCGAGAGAAAATACATGTTAAACTCCTCAATCATTTTTCCTCCGACTCTATCATGACATTTTCATCGTTTTTAATTGGTCCTATTCTTTATTTCTGATCTATAGAGATGAAAGAAACTCTTTGGGTTGTATCTTGCTTGACTGGCAACCTTAATTTCATAATTACGTTTCGCTGTACGTATATTCTTTTTAACCAGCTCTGCCATTTCATTATATATTGACCTAAAGTGTGTCCCCCTCCTTCATTCCGATCTTATATTTCAATCTGTCCGTCATCCATTTGGAAATATTACTATTTTTCCGTATTGATTTCAGGGGGATAGATGTATTTTGTGCATTAATAATTGAATCAGTTATATTGTTATACATTTCATCCAAATCGCTGACCTGTCTGTTAAGCCCCGGTCCCCAAGTGACCTGACCCATGGTATGCATATTACCCACAGTGACCCGACCCCTGGTCATGTACCAAGACCTGACCGCGCCGACAGTATCCGAAACGTCCGTATGACATTTCATATTCAATTTCAAATAGGTTTTTATATTGTCAAAGTTTGCTCTCCTGAAGTCTGGCACTTGGACGTTATTCGTAATTTTTAATTCTTCCCAAATGATATTAAATCTTATTTCTTGATGATCGCTAGAGCCTAGACTATCTCCCACTTTTACGTTACTCATTACGTGTTCATTATTGGTTAAAAGTAAGTCCAGGATATTTTCTCTCCTCGTAGGATCGGTAATAATTTGTTTTAGGAAATTATCCTGCACTACATCTAGTATTGTTTCGATTCCTGATCTCCTACTAAAGTTACCCAGTCAATGTTTCAATAATTAAAATCCCCCATTATCACGTTTTTGTACTGGGAAGCTCTGCGAATTTCATGAATCAGGGGATCAGTCTGCTCAATGCTGAGTTTAGGAGGTCTATACAAGACGCCAAAAATAACTTTCTTATTCTTGCCTATAATCTCTACCCAGATTCATTAAAGTCCTCTTCCTCGGTAGAATTGTTTATAATACAGTTTATTGTATTTTTTAACGAAAAGTGCTACTCCTCCACCACTCCTGCCAACCCTATCCTTGTGAAAAAACTTATATTCTTCTATTTCGATTTCCGGAAGGAAATCCTTATCAGCCATGTTAATCCAGGATTCAGTAATAGTTATAATATTAAAATTCTCTACGTATGCTTTACCTCGGAGCAAATCAATTTTGTGAATTATGCTTCAGCTATTTGTATAATAAACTTTAAGTTTATCTTCCCTCCACCTGCATTAGTGATTCTTTTCAAAGTCCCTAAGTTGTTTATATTGCCTAAACTTTATTACGATACTTCCTCCCCTACTCCCACATAATCTACCAGATAAAACCCTGTAGGATGTCTACTTCTCGCTCAAGGGATTCAGCAAGGAGCCAAAATCCTCTGGGCGACAAGTGCATCTCGTCCCTTGTATATAGATGATTCTTACTGTAAAAGTGATCCCAGTTGTCGACAAATGCCCATCCATTGGCCTTACAATGTTTTGCCAGCCTGCAATTCATTGCAATAGCCCTGGAATGCCACATGCCTCCAACTCTACGCCTCGGAAGGATTCCACATACAACAGGAACACCTCCCTTATTCTTAATCTTGTCTAGCGCATCCTGGAACTGCGCAAACAATACCACACTCCCTAACTTACCTATATCATTGCCCCCTGCACTTAAGCAAACGACAGGGTCCTTTCCTTCTCCTACTAAACACTCTTCAATCCTATTTCTAACATCTCCTATCCTCGTGCCGGGGAAACACACCTGTATCCTATCTTTATCACAGAAGGCCCTTAAGTACCTCACTTGACTGTCTCCTACAACCAAAATCTTACTTGTGGGCAGGGATCCAGCGTCTGCAATTCCCTTCTTTTGAATTTCCTGTTTCTTTTTCCTGTAGACCCGCTAGTACTTGAAACGAGTTCTTGCAATCGAGCGGGTCTGGTGAGGACTTTTTCCACTTTTCCGCGTCTTATTTGTCACCGTTTTCCATCCAGGCTCCAAGCTAATTTTGTCTACCGTATTTTGGGCCTTCGAGCGGAGAACTCGATTCTCCTCTTTAAGGCTTCATTTCTACTATGTAGAGATTGTACCTCATCGGCGCTGAACACAGTAACACAACCACTCGCCATATCACTATTTGAAGCAGCTACCCAGTTGACCTGACCTGAGTGACGAGTACTGCTCATCTCAATCCAGGCTTCCATGACTCATGCCGTCTGCACCGAATGATCCAGTCCTTTTTGCGAATAGGATCTTTTGGAAAAGAATAAAAATGAAGTCCATCCGCAACAGAATGTTTCGTCGAATCAGTGTTGCAATTAGCGGCGACACAATAAACTACTTTCGAACTAAATACTTAATAAAACCTTGCTAACACACGACATATGACATATCACTGATTAAATTGAGAGCGCGAAACGGCATTTTATAGTGCACGCATATGGACGTATCAGAATGTAAACAGCGAGGTCGACGTCACAGCCTTACGAGAACAGCCAAAGATCGGCGAATGAAAGTTCGTCTGCTAACGATATTTTGTAGCCTTTTTATCACATTGAATAATAATTAGGATCTATTTTTTTATTATTTGATTAAAAAGTGACTAATCCATACATCTAACAAATATTCACCACCTCTCTGAAAACCTTTTCAGTTGACCTTTAAAGTAGTAGTAGTTATTTCTCAATGTGGATTTATCGACAAAGAAGTTGGGGTGCTACATACTATTAATAACTTAATACAGACATACATACATACATACATATATATATATATATATATATATATATATATATATATATATATATATATATATATATATATATATATACCAAAGGCTTTTCCCCCTTACAGGGAAAAAAAAAATCCCACCCATTCCATCCCCACACACTCAACCCCCCTCACTCCCTCTTTTCTTGGCTCCTCCTGGATGACAGGTCATCCCTGCATCTCGCCCACTACCCTGGGTCAGAAGCAGTGTTGCAAGCAAGGCTGCTTCATTAAATCAGCTATCCCCCTCTCTGTCCCCTCATGCAGAAATGGAGAAGACAGGGAGAAATCCTTTTCAGGCTGTGTCAATTTATTTTTCATACATACTCCCTCACCCCCATCCCCCACCCACTCCACCTCATGCATCACAGCATCATCCATACACAACCATTTTCCATTTACCCCTATCTTTTGTCCTCTCCTGTCTTTCCTCAACAGACATTCCCCTCTTTCCCAATGACCCTTTTATCCCATCTATCCATCTCATCCTTGGTCACCCCCTCATGTTCACTCATTCTTTCCATGTGTCCAAACCATCCCAATACTCTTTCATCAATGAACCCTATCTCCCAACTCCCTTTCCAACCCCGTTCTCGTCCTCACCTCGTTTCTCACTCTATCCAGCCTAGTAACCCCTATCATATTTCTCAGGCACCTCATCTCAAACACACTCAAACTCCTCTCTCATGTTCCATGCTTTCGCCCTGTAGAGTGCTGTCGGAATCACTCCTTCATACAATCTCCCCTTAGCATCCATTCCCAAATGTCTATTTCTCATTACAGTTTTTAATCCTCCAAAGCATTTACTTGCTCCTCACAATCTACAAATTTACCTCCATCTCCACTCCTCCCTTTCCTGCCACATTCACACCTAAGTATCTAAAACTATCTACTTCTTCCAGTCTCTCTCCCTTAATACTTCCAGTCTGCTGCCAGTTTCTCCCCTTGTACATCTCATCACCTTACTTTTACTCACATTTATCTTCAACTTCCTTCTTTTGCACACCTTCCCCAACTCTGTCACTAACTTCCTCAATCCCTCCTCTGATCCTGCTACAAGCAGTGTTGTCTACAAACTACAACTGGTTTATCTCCCACTTTTCTCCATTTTCTTTAACCATCTCCAATAACTTTCTCCATTTCTGATCCTAACACAAGCTCTACTATCATAAAAACTCTTGGCTGCTCTTAAAAGCTTTCCTCCTATCCCATATATCTGCAATACCTCCCACAGTGCCTTCCTGTCTACGTCATAAGCCTTTTTCCAAATATATAAAGGCCCAAAAAACATCCTTACCTCTTCCTAAAGCTTTCTCACATATCTGTCTTACCACAAAAATCTGATCCATGCATCCCCTACCTATCCTAAACCCACACTGTTCCTCACCAATTACTCCCTCTGTTCCTCTCCTAAGCCTCTCAATCAAGACCCTACCATAAGCCTTCCAAACTACACTTAACAAACAGATTCCTCTGAAACTACTACACTAACACTTGTCCCCTTTTCCCTTGTAAAGTGGAACTATACAGGCCCCCCAGTCCTCTGGCACTCTACCCTCTCTTAAACAAATATTAAATAACCTCACCAGCCAGTCCACCATCATTGTACCTCCTTTTTTTTTTTTTAATTCTGTGACACCCATCCAACCTAGGTGTCTTACCTGCCCTCACCTCATCTTTCCTTATTTCTCCTCCATTTTCCTCACTCATCATAGTGATTTTCTTAGCACTTCCCACTGCAACTATCTTTCCCACCCTATCCTCCTTCACATTTAGCAACTCCCTAAAATACTCTGCTCATCTTCCTCTTACTGCCTTCTCTTCCATTATGATCTCTCCATCTGCACCTTTTACCTTTTCTTCACTACCATACTTGATTCGCCTCCTCTTCCTCTCTTAATTTCTTTCCAAAACATCTTTTTATTACTTTCAAATTTTTCTGTCATACTCTTACCCCATTTCACATCTGCTCTCCTCTTTGCCTCATTCATCTTTTGCTTTACTTCTCTTCTCTTTTCTTTGTACCTCTCTTATGATTCTCTAATCCTATTTTGTAACCAATCTGTGAAAGCTTGCTTCTTCTCTTCTACAAACTTCTTTGCTCCATCATCCTACCACTCACTACCCTTCCTTCATTTCCTCCCACCCTCCTTGTATTGACAGTGGTTTGGCACTTTCAGGTTTATCTTTAATCAGATCTCGTCTGTCAGTGCAATCTATCCCCTTTAGTGACCTGAATACTGATATCATGTTACCTCTTTATCTTCAATTTTTCAAAGTTGGCATACTCAGTACTTTTAGTCTTTCCTCATATGGTTTATCTGCCAGGCTGGGGACCAGTTTGGTTCCTGCCATTTGTATTCTCTCGATTTTATTTATATCCATCACTCTGTGGGGACTATACTATTGATGCATATTCCAGTCTTGAATGTATCAGGGTTTCAATCATTTTTTTCATCATCTCTTCATCTATATAGTGGAATGCCACTTTAATCTTCTGTAGTAGTCTGTATGTGTACAATAAATACTGAAAATGTACTAAAATGATGTGTAGGATGAATCAATCAATCTATTTCTTCAGGTCACTCTTGCAAAAGATGAAAGAAGAAAGGGTAGGGAATGTTGGAATTAAGAAAGTAAATATAGCAATGGTGATTGGTATAGAGAAAGTGAAAGGGGTAGATGAGGAGCTGTTAATGAATAAAAGAGCAGCGATATGCCAAGAAGTTCATCGAGTCAAATGTGGAGGATGAATTAATAATGCACTGGTGGAGTGGTTGGTGGTTGGACTGTTCAATGTGTCTCAAGAAGGGAGCATTGTAATTCACTGGAAAAGTGCATTATAATCCCACTACATAGGAGAGAGAAGTATAAATATTTTATCTTTAGAAGGATTACATTGTTGAATGTGGTTGGTAAATAAAACAGTGGGTTTGGGAGAATAAGAAGCTGTATGAATGAAGTCTTTGTGGCAACAGGGGTGTGAGAAATATTTTGAGAAAAGTAAGGATGCATTTTTTGATAATCAGACTTGGAAAAAGCACATAATACGACATAAGAAGTGTTGAAGAGCATGTTATAATGGTATAGAAATAGGAGGCAGTTTTTACATGTGAAGTAGTGCATATACAAGGGCAAACGGTGACAATGTTTTTAGGTGAAAGCACTCAAGAGGTGTGTATCACTGCCTGTTTAATATGCATAAAGATGGACTGGTCAAAGAATTAAGTGCAAGAGTGATAGGTGATTTGGAATTGGTTTTCATTAAAAAGATATGAAAAATGAATATTTACTTGCAGATGACACTGCACTAGAAGTTGATTCTGAAAGACTACAACAATTAATGACTGAGTCTGGCAGAGTGTATTCATCTAAATGTGCAGGTGTTAAGTTTGGATCATACTGTCCACCACTCATATGTATTTTCATCTAATGTAATTTTCAACAAGGTCATTCTTTGCCCACACCACTGTATCACACACCTATATTGAATGGTAAATTTATTCATGTACTGAGTACATGTAGTTTCTTTATTCTGTACTTATGTATTCTAATTCTTTTACTGTACCTTAGGGAAAAGGCTCTTTTAATTACCTGTTCCAAACCTCTTTGTCATTTATACATCATAATAAAAAAAATTGACATGTTCAGATTCAACTTATTCACTCTCAGTACAAAACAAGTTCTCATGTTAATAATTTCCATTTCCCTCTATACATCTTCAGAATAAATGTGTTTGAAATAAGATGTCTGCAAAGAATTTGTGTTTCAAGAATGTGAGGGGCACTGTCCTAGCCTTCCGACAGGGGGGAGTTAAATCATATCGAGAATGGATAAGGTGAGAAGTATAGAGATAAGTTATATGGATGCTGGAAGACAACCGTTTCAAATGGAGAACCAAGAATACTAAAGTGGTTTAACCATATATAAAGAATAAGGAATAACCAATGAAAAAAGTGCAGAAAGCTGAAGCAAGTTAGAAAGGAAGACCTTGAGCAAGCGGATGGTCATGTACAAAATTTTTGGTTGGACATGATAGGTCAGTTGAGCAGGGAAGAGCAGAGATAGTGGTGGTAATATGTAGTAATTAAGAATGGAAGAAGGTACAACAAAGCACAAAGGGATGTTCCCCATACCTGTTCTTGAGATCAGTGGTTGCATGGGAGGGAGAAGGGTTCATCACAGTATGAAGTGGTAGGGATAAACCAGGTTCACCACAAGTGCCTCACTACATTATATATGACCCACACTGTAGGGGTTAGGTAGCCCTTGTTCCCCAAGATGCTGAAATGGAAAGGGTGGTGTACTTTAGTCTTTCTTCATTGGTATCAACAATGACTTGGGCACTATCTGATAAGGAAGGTCAATGTATATATCCAAAGTGCATTCTTTTATGAGGGAGGAGGAGGGGACCCCAACCAATTTGGGAAGTACAGTGCTCAACACCCCCCTTCTATACCCAACCTAACCGGACAAGCACCGGTAAATACAGTTCTTTAAAAACTTTACCTTAGCTTACAATATTTCTGGCGGTGGATACTGTTGTCCCACTGCAGCCCAGAAAGCGTGAAAACGATCGCTCACGCGTGGGAATTTTCTGCAGAAAAAATACAGTGACAAACATTTTCGATAGAGGACCTCTCGTCTCCCAAAGAGATTCACTGTCTCGTGCGTGTAACCTTCTTGTTTCAAATTGTGATTCGCAGCCCAGCCGTCCGAAATTGTATGGGTGCCTGGTTTAACCCACTCTTTTATCACAGTAACTAATGTGTCTTTACTGCGGTCAGGAACGACTACTACAAATACTTTATGCGTTTTCCGCTCAAAACCGCCAAAAATCCATGCACCGTCGACTTCCTCTTTGTTTTTTGGCTTGCTAACCTCTTCGAGGATTTCAACTACTTCACCTGGGCCACCTAACTGTTCACTTTCAGTTTCTATGTAGTCTCGCACAACTTCACGGCAAAATGACAGCCAAGCTGTCACAGATTTCAAACTAACCTCAACGAGATCGTAAGCAATTTCTACTTGCGTGACACGATTAAGGACGAAAAGATAAGCAATATGTAGGATTTGTTCAAAATTAAGTTTAGCGTTGTCAAAAAATGTTCCTTTTAATCCTGAAGTATTCACGCGACACCGCGTAAATGATCCTCCTTCATACACACGTTTATCGCATCTGAACTTCCCTGATTTGTTCAATTTCAGAACACTATTGCACTTTGGACAATTGTATTCATCTTTTATAACGCCGTGTGCAGCTAAAAACTTAACAGCAGAGTTGCGATCACACAGAACTTGAGAAATTAGTCTTACTAAATTCAAATTGCAATCTCCTGCACAAGCCATACTTGAAAGAATGAAGGAGAGATGTATATCACAGCGTGCATAAACACAACGCCGATCCTGACGTTTCCTCCACTGATCTGGCGTAGTTATGCATGGCCATAAACAGCTTACCTCCTTTTGACGTATATTTTTGTGTACTGTAATTGCATCTAATTTAGATTATGTTTCCTAGTGTGTCGTAATGAGCCAGTTAACTTTTGTTCTATGGATATGTTTATGTTTATCAAATGCCGATGGCACTGGAAAATACGCCGATATATAGTCGGCTTAACATACTTCAGAACTGCTTATTTTGATCGGGAATACATGTGTCATTGGCCTAGGATACACGCTACAAATAAATTTGCATTGTTGGGTTGTACTCGTAGCACAGTGAAAATATCATATCACCACCCAGTGAAGATAGTATCGTCATAAAAAATACACCTTGTGTATCACTAAAACTATTGTTCCTTACTTTCATTATAGGGAGTAGGTTGGTTCACAACATTATTGAACATATTCAATCATAAGTGGGCTATCGAGGCTTTCTTTTCAGCTGTCATAATCCATTTCAAGAGGTTTACCAACACAGCCTCCATTGCTGAGTTCATGTATATGATCTGAAAAAATTTTTTAAATAAATAAAAATTGAACAAAACCATGATGGACATTAGCAGAGGAGACCCATAAGCCAATAAAGCACTGTTAGGATTCACAGGACTGTGAATGGGATACAAATTAAATATTGTGGTCTCACAAATTTACACTACATTGATGATGTTGCTCTGTTTTATATGCTAGTGTTGATGGTTCCCAAGATCAATTCCTAACCAAATCTAACTTCTCTCCTCCCTTCACTCCTACTTACCTTTCAAACCATCCCTAGACAGCAACACAATATAACTTCCCTGACTGACCTATGGGCCTACCTGATGTAAGTTGCCAGTCACTTGTCACCTGGAAAATGGTTTTCCTCTAAGAGATACTGGGGCCAACAAATTTTTACCTACTTTCCCATCCACGGACCCTAACCAAACTGATTAGGTAAGGTTAAGTTAGGTAGGTAATTAGGAAACCTCTTCATGTCATCACAGATAGGAACTCCCGGTTTGAGAGCAAACTTTTCACTAAACTTTCATCAATCATTGGTTTCTATCAGATGCAAACTACCAGTTCCCTCAAGTTAATGGAATTATTGAATGTTTTCACTGCTCTCTGAAATCCAGTATCTGCTAGACAGGAAAACTGGTTCTACTCTTTACCCATAGTTCTACTTGGCCACCATTTAACACCTCACATAACCAGTTTTTCCCCATTTACCGTGGTTACTGGTGCCCATATGTTAAGTCTTTCAATTGGAAACATCAAGAAATCCACTGTCACCCATTGGATAACACAGCCATCCTCCACTTTATCAAAGAAATGCAATCAATTTCAATGAACTTGTGTCTGGTGACTGCCACACATTACCTCATCCATTAGTCCCTCCTGCTTCACACATGCTCTAAAGTTTGGATACGAGTAGACAAAGTCCACAAGAGTTTGGGAGCCCTGTATTCTAGTCCTTATGATGTCCTCCACCATGAACCTAAATACTTTATTCTTTGACTTTCCCAAGGCGATATGTCTGTCTCAATCAACTGACTCAAACCAGCATTTCTTCCCATCACTCGACCACCTCGGACGCACACAAATGACACTACAAGTACAAATGTCATCACAGACACTGATGCTCAGACACACCTGATGTCTCCACCCATGCCTTTGAATCCTCTCCCACCCTGTCCTCTCCAACCTTTTCACTTTCTTCACTTACCCTTCCTGCAATCCCATGTGTAACATGATTGGGAAGGATTGTTCGCTTCAGAGACCATTCTGATTATTTTTACTTTTAAGTACTCTTGGTTCTTAAGAGAGTGTTGCTGTTAATATTTTCATATGTATTTTTTATATCTTATAATATGTTTATCTTCCTTTTTTTTTCCCCCTATAAGTCTGCTCTGCTCTTGTGGGGGGAGTCATTGTAGTGGTTGGTTGTAATGTAGTGTTACATAATGCATAATTTATAACTGCGTATTTACCTATGCACATTCTTCAGCATAGCAAGCAACACATGCCAATACATTGATGCCACATCATATGATATATAACTGTGTATACCTATGCATATATTCTATCTGTATCCTGCCCTACATTTTCCTGTAACATCTTAGCATGTAGATGTTCTATATGTATCCACGTTCATAATGTAATTCTAAATATACTATATAAGCATGTCCTATGTAGATAGGTTAGATTTGGCACCTTTGTATGCTCAGGCAGAGACGATGCAGGCCTGTGACTTGAGTCAGTGAGAAGGGGTAAGCTGCTTGTGCTAGTTGCTTGTAACTTAACAATACCAAATACCATGTAATCTCAACTTTTGTTTACTCTATCCACACATGTAATCACGGTGACCCACACCATACCTCTGCACCACAACCAGGATTCAAACAGACACCTACTTGAAATTTGTGGTACAGATATCAGACTGAAAACCTGCCATGCCCAATGGTAATTGAAAATGCATTTATTTTTTCTTTGAGCAGAAATGTTACTGAATCATATACATTCTCAAGTGGTTTATTGAGGACTTTTAAGCAAGGTATGGCATCTGACTTCTAAGTGGCAAAACTGATTATGCTGCTGAACGTTACAGCAAAGTTTTTCCAAGAAAACCGATGAGCAAGGTTTACTGCCTTGTCAAATATACTGACGAGACTGGCATATTGTTTAAGAGTATGTCTGAGAGAACTTTTGCTAGGGTTGGGTAAACATCAGTGAAGGAATTAAAGCACAACAAGGAGCACCAATTATAACTTGATGTGCACTAATGCTTCCAGTATACACAAAGTGAAACTTGTTGGGAAGTTTGATAAATCAAGGGCATTTAAAAAAAATTCAGTAAATTTTATTCATCTTAATCATATTTCTTTCAGAGACATGATCAGAGTTTGTCATAAAGTGCAAGAAGTAAGTAGTTTCTTCCCAAAAACATATGTAAGACAGACCAGATGTATTGTTGCAGCAGAAAATAGAATAAGAACCATAACCACAATGTCTTCAAGGTGAGGAAGCAAAAGTGTTACATTTTATGTATCTGTGCTATTAATGAACCCAATTATTCAACTTGGCCAGAACTTCAAAATTGCAGAATTTTAGGGAAATGGTTAAATCAAGATTATTTTTATATACCATGATTGTATAGTAGGTGAAGTCAGAAATTTATTCCTGTTAAATTGAGGACTGAGTGTGTGTATGGTAATGATGCATTTGTATAGACACGGTAAAGGAAACATGGACTGGAGGTGAATAAAGCTTCACCTCCAGTCCATGTTTCCTTTACCGTGTCTATACAACTTGTTAACATGGATTTTCAATGATGCATTTGTTGTACTTTTTCAGGGGTTCTGAATATTCTAATGACTCTTCATCAAGAAAGACTGGCCTTGTCGCTGTGGCCCAAATGACATCTACAGCTGATAAAGAGAAAAATTACCTAGATTGTAAATACCTTATAGAGAAAGCTGTCAATTTAGGAGCAAAGGTATGTGTCCTCATACACACTTATGTGGTTGCAAGGAAATTCTCTAAAGCTGCAGTGATGTAAATGGGATGAGAAGAGAGCTGTCAGATAAGGTAGATCAGATAGCTTAGATGGCTGTACAAATTGAGCCATTCATACACAACCATTCTCCACTTACACTTATCTTTTTCCGTCTCCCTTCCCTGCTCAACAGACATTCCCCTGTTACCCAAGGCCCCATTCACCCCATCCACCCATCTCATTCTTGGTCTTCTCCTCAAGTTCACTCCATCCTCTTTAGCCTTCCACTTTTGTTTTTCCTAGTCTTTCTTCATTCTTTCCTTATGCCCAAACCATCCCAGTATTCTTTGATCAACCCTATCTGCCAGCTCCCTTTCCACGCTCACTCTCCACGTCATCCCATTCCTCACTTTACATGTCCACTTAAATGTTTAATGTTAATATATTGTAAAACTGTGCCTTATAAATTTTCATGTGCTTAATATTTTAGATGGTGTTTCTACCTGAAGCATGTGATTACATAGCATCATCCAAAGAGGAAATGTTGGCTTTATCTGAATCTCTTCATGGGTCAACAGTACAAAGTTATTGTCTACTGGCTGCCCAGAAAAAAGTTTGGCTTTCATTAGGTGGCTTGCACATAAAGGTATTTGTAAATCAAGATTGACAAGTATTGCTAGAAAAGCTTTCAGATGCAATCTTTACATGGTTTAACCAGGAATGAATGAAAGAGATGCATATAGTAGAGAGGTGAGACTGGGAGAAACACTTTTCTTATTCATTATTCTTTCTGATATACTCATCAGTACATGCTATGAAAAACATTTGTATTTTCTGTTACAGGAATTGGATGAAACTAAGTTGAAGAACACTCATATGATTATTAATGATAAAGGGGATATTGTCAGCAAGTATGTCAAAACACATCTCTTTGATGTGCAACTTCCAGAGAAAAATGTCGATTTGAGGGAATCTGCAAAAGTGCAAGAGGGTTCTTCTATTGGCACTGTTATACGCACACCAGTTGGACTACTGGCAAGCTCTATTGTATCCTTTTAGATCCAAGCCACAGTACAGTACAAAGTCAGTGGCACATGCAGTCCCATTTAGTACTCTGAGACTGACTTTAGCACTTATAATTAGAAATAGGTAAATGTAGCTGTAAATATGTTGTTATAGTAACAGGAAAACATTTTCTATACTTTTTTTCTGGACATCCTATATTAGCTGATCACCATTCTTCTTCAAAGTTTATTTCAGAATGTTTTACTTATGATTCTTGACTTGTAACTGATTGGGACAGAGAAAGCCTTGTGCTCTTTAATTTTGTAGAGACCCCAGTTTCACTGTTTTCTTATGTCACACATATCCAATGTTATATTTTTTTCATTTACATATAATTTTCCCATTTGATAGTATGAGTAGTCTTTATAAGGAAAACCCAGAGTCTGTAACTATTCAAAGACCCAGTTTCTCTTCTGTTACACTCAACACAACCTTATTTAGGGCATACACCTGTTCTTCACTCACACATAGTTTTACATTTCTGACTTTAAATAATCTTGATAACACCAGTGATGGGTACTTGCAAGTGGTGGTCTTGCAGGATGCATGTCATAGAGAGTCATCTCACTTCCTCAAAGCTTATCAAAACCCTCACCTTAATATAGAGGTGCATCTTCTAGGACAGGGGTTCTCAACCTTTTTCCTGTTATGCAACCTAAGAGTCATCAGACCATCAACCTGTACCTCCATCAACCTGATACAGAATATAGAATGGTAATATATCAAGACTAATTAAATATACAGTGGCACTGCTATGGATAACAAACTGTTCTAATTGTAATGATTTTATTCATCAGTTAAGCATTAACATACAAAACAATGTACAGTGATACTACACATGCAGGAGTGAAACTGTAGTTACTTTATTACCAACCAGTATTAAACTTCAGTGTGAAGGCTGTCCCTGTTTTGTGCAAACAAGTTTCTCAATTCTAGGAGCAGTATTAGAAAGGCATACTCAAAGATCATGCTCCACATTAAGCAAGCTGTGCTTGATGTTTAGTTTTTATATTGAACAGGGATGAAAATCCTTGCTCACACAGATAAGTACTATAGAACATCAGCAGTGAGTTCAGAGTAAAATCAGCTACAACAGGGTAAACTGCACCCATTTTAGACCAGAACTTGGTCAGGAAAAGTGTTTTAAATGTATCCTTTGCAATTGAGTTGTCCACCAACTTTAGGAATTCTTTATACATATTAAGTGGGAGGAGGTGCACATTAACAATGAATGGATTTGTAATTAGTTTTGAATCCAACTCACTTGATTCACAAGCTGCACCAACTCTAGTTTTCCACTGTCTTTGTTTTTAATAAATGCCTCAACAAGATGTTCAAACATTCTAAAATTTTCAGCTTAGACCTTCCTTTCCCAAAGCTCCAGCTTATGGTAAAACAACCTTTGAGGGGTAAGTTTAATGAGTCTAGATGTAAAAAGATGTCATTCAGGTAGGCCAGCTTCTGAAGCCACTGGCTGTCTGACAGTTTCTTGGTGAACTCAAGTGACTTTGTCTTGTTATCACATTTGAAGAATTCAGCGAGCTCCTCCTTTAGTGATTCTACTCTTGCTACCACATTCCCCCGCGACAACCAGCAAACCTTGTGGTGGAAGAGTAATATTTCTTCATCACTTCACAAGTCTTGGCACAATAGGTGGACTGTCATGTATTTAGGGCACTTGACTTGATGGTTTTTGAACCCCAGGTTGAGAACCCTTGCTCTAGGGGGTGACACTTGGTCTCTGAATTGGCCCCAACAGCTTTCTTTATCAACTTTTATATCTTCAACTTTTTTACTTAAAGAGAGTTGACAACCAACAACTGCTTCCTTCTTCCTACTACTTTAAGTCAATGACATAGAAACAGTCCTACACTGATATAACACAGATAACAATCTAATGTTTCTTCCCATAAAAATCTATGGAAAGAATCTTCAACCATTGGTACCCACTGTGGAGATTGTTGGCTCTGTGAGCTTCTGTAGAAATACATACATACATATACCAAGGCTTTTTCCCCCTTCCAAGGGAGGTAGCCAAAAAGGGAAAGGCATAAAAACACTCCCACCCATTTCATCCCTAAATACACTCCACACCCCTCCCACCCTTCCTCTCATCTGAGCACCTCCCGGATGACGGGTCATCCCTGCACCCTGCCCACCGCCGTGGGTCAGAAGCAGTGTCGCAAGACACAGTACATCCACAGCAAGGCCGCTTCATTTAATCGGCGACCCCCCCTCTCCGTCCCCCTTTGCATATAAGGCGAGGACGGGGAGAAATCCCTTCGGGCTGCATCAAAATTTACTCACACATACTACCCCACCCCCCACCCCCCCGCCCATTCCTCCTCATGCAGTCACAACATCATCCATATACAACCATTCTCCACTCACCTCTGTCTTCCGTCCTCTCCCTTCCTTCCTCAACAGACATTCCCCTCTTCCCCAAAGCCCCCTTCACCCCATCCATCCACCTCATCCTAGGACGTCCCCTCATGTTCACTCCCTCCACATCTGCCTTCCATACCTCTTTTACTAGCCTTTCTTCACTCATTCTTTCCATGTGTCCAAACCATCCTAATATTCTTTCATCAACCCTATCTCCCAAATCCTTTTTCACCCCTGTTCTCCTCCTCACCTCCTCATTTCTCACTCTATCTAGCCTAGTAACCCCCACCATACTTCTCAGACACCTTATCTCAAACACATTCAAACTCCTTCTCTCTTCTTCTCTTATGTTCCACGTTTCTGCCCCATACAGTGCTGTTGGCACTGTAGAAATAGTAATTACAAAAATATTCATTTGTGAATAAAATTTTGAAATATAGGGCCTCAGGATGGTATTTAAATAGTAATTGTTTTTCCTAAACAAGGGACAAATGTAGTCAGTGATAAAACCTTAACTTTGATTCAGTGTTATGATCTAAGGTTCCCTGAATTGAGCATTTTACATAGACGTCTTGGAGCACAGATTCTTACATTCCCATCTGCATTTACGGTTCCCACTGGACTTGCACACTGGGAGCCATTACTAAGAGCAAGAGCTATAGGTAAAAATGCTTGTAACTATGTTGTAATATCTTCCTCTTTTTTTATAATTTTTATGGCTATATTAATTCACTTGCTCATTTATGAATTCCAGAGGACTACACTTAGTTTTTTCTTATACCAGAGAATCAGTGCTATGTAATTGCAGCTGCCCAGACAGGACATCACAACCAGAAACGTGCATCCTATGGTCATGCTTTAGTAATAGCTGTTAAATTCTATACAAATGCAGAGAACTGTGATATGATATTTGAAAGAAATATGGTTATATATGAATACATGTTTGTCATATTGGAAAATGTGTAATTTGTTTTCTAATTTGATAATAAGGTAATAGACCCATGGGGTGCAGTGGTTGCCCAAGTTAGTGAAGGAACTAACATTGCCCTTGCTGAAATTGATTTGCAATATTTGGAGAAAATCCGAAGAAATATGCCTGTTGTGCAGCATAGAAGGGAGGATCTCTATCATCTTGCTCCAGTTGAATGCATAGAATCACCAAGGTTAGTTATTCTTAAATCATTTAGTTTTTTTATTAGATGGAATGAACCAGTGGGAATCAGTTAGTGGCCAATAGTCAAACCATTTGGTAGGCAGTACTGGGTTACACGATACCAGAAGGACAATTGTGTCTCACCTGAACATGTTTTATGCCAAGTGATATTGGCTCTCTAACGAAGATGAAGAGGTGTATATGTATACATGTGTTATTTGGGGGTAGGGGTTTTTGATTCATTATAATTATGACCTTGAAAGTACAGTGCCCACAATGGAAAAGTTCCCACTATTTTTTATTTATTTATTTTTTCTAAATACACAAAAGTACAACTTGTATTCCTTTTATTGCATCCTTATGTGTATATCTAGTATTTAATCATATTCCCTTTGTTTTTCAGTGCCATTTCAAGCCTCTCAGGCATGGATGTGGCTAGTTTCTCGAAATAAGAGGCATCCATAGACAACTTTTCCATGTCGTCCTTCAACTTCATGATAATGGTGGGCCAACACTTCTCCACTTCATCTTTTATCATGTTCCAGTCATTTTGTATCGGGTTAAGGTTGGGTGAACTACCAGACCACTCCAACAGAGGAATATTATTGTTTACCAGGAAAATTTTCACACTTTTGGCCCTGTGGGATGGGGCACCATCTTGCATGAAAAATTCACACTCATGAATATCCCACATAGGAAGCAAATGTTCCCTCAGCACCTTAATGTAGTTATTTGCCTTCATTGTAACATTCTTGGGGAGGAAATAAGAGTCCAGTCTTACCCTTTGCACCACCCAACACCACAGCACTGTCCTGATATTTCATGGTCTTAATCATCTACCATGGGTCATAACAGGACACATCACTTGGCCTCCTCACCACTTTGGAGCCCTATCAAATGACTCCAATGGTGCATAAGAAGCTCAACATGGAGGAGAAGACCTGTCTTCTCATACTATTGGAGCAGGGAATGCCTGGGAAATGTGCATGTAGCAGAGGAACTGAGTGTGAACAGATGGTCTATTTACAGGCTATGAAAATGGAGGCAGCCAAGCTTCCACCCAACACCACACCACCACGGAAACCAGGCTCTGGGGGCAAGAGGAAGACTATTCCTAAGACTGACTGCATCTTAAAGTGTGAAGTAAAAAAGAATCTGTCCATAACAGCAGCAGAATTAAAAATTAACCACCCTGAGCTGTTAAAAAACATTGCCATCTGCACCATCCAATATTGCTTCCAAAAGGACCTTAAGTTGCCCTGTTATTGTGCTACCAAAAAACCTCTGCTCACGGGACAGATGATGAAGAAAAGGATTGCATTTGCAAAGAAATACAAGGAATGGACACCAAAGCAGTGAAAGAAGGTAATGTGGAGTGACGAGAGCACATTCCAACTTGTTAGGATGGGCCCCAAAGCAGTGAGATGGACCAATGATGTGTCCCAGTACACGATTAAGACCGTGAAACATCCAGATAGTGTTATTGTGTGGGGGTGCTTTAGTGGTGCAAAGGGCAGGGGTGGACTCTATTTTCTCCCCAAGAATGTTACAATGAAGGTAAATAACTACATTGAGGTGCTGAGGGAACATTTGCTTCCTATGTGGGATTTTCATGAATGTGAATTTTTCATGCAAGATGGTGCCCCATCCCACAGGGCCAAAAGTGTGAAATATTTCCTGGTAAACAATAATATTCCTCTGTTGGAGTGGTCTGATAATTCACCCAACCTTAACCCAAAAGAAAAGGCCTGGAACATGACAAAAGATGAAGTGGAGAAGTGTCAGCCCATCACTATTGCAAAGGTGAAGGAGGACATGGAAAAGTTGTGGGTTATTATGGACGCCATGTATTTCGAGAAACTAGCCATATCCATGCATGAGAGGCTTGAAATGGTGCTGAAAAGCAAAGGGAATATGACCAAATACTAGATGTACACATTAGAATGCAATAAAACAAAATTAAGTTGTACCTCTGTATTTTTTTCCAAAAAACATAATGGGAACTTTTCCATTGTGGGCACTGTATACTATGTTGTTTACCCATCTGGGGTATTGGGTGCATGTTATTGTGAGATCAAAATTGCTCAGTAGCATGCAGCTGATACTTTAGAGTGTATATGGGACACCCCTACAGAGCCACACATCATATTGTCTGTGATATAGGAAATCTCTATTCATAGAGAAATGATGCTACTTTATTATACTGCAACTGCCCCTCCAATATGTTGTCTCCCCACTCTTAATACTCTCCTGTACCACTTATCTGTATATACATTTAATTTTTTGCCAAACTTTGTTGTTGGGGAGAAAGAATACTGCCACTGAGTGCTCTCACTTGAATTGTGAAAGGCAACAAAAATGGGATGGAGATAGGACTAGGCAGCCTTCTCTCTGTACCTCAAAAGGGGACATTCCTAAAAAAAAACAAAGGCATAAAAGGGTGTGAGAGGAGTTTTCCAACCAGAATCCAAAGGTTTGGGTCTTTTAATGTGTGTGGATGTGGTACAGATGAGAGTAAAAGGAAAGGGATAGGCAGTATGTTTATGAGAAAAAAGATGAATGTGTTGGCATTGAGTGGAACTAAGTTGAAAGAGAGGAGCAATTTTTAGTTTGGGAGTGTAGTTGGGAGGGTGTCAGGAGTGAAGAGAGGATGAGGGAGAGAAGGGGTGGTTATACTAGTAAGTGAAAAGATAGGTAAGTGTGTGGTGGAGTGGAAGGAGGTTTCTTCAAGGTTAATGTGGATGAAGGTGAAACTGGGAAGGGAGATGTGGGTCTTTGTAAGTGCATTTGGACCTGGTAGTGAGAAGAGTGTAGAGAAAAGGGATGCTTTTTAGATAGATTTAAATGAGTGCATGGAGGGTTTAAGGAGAAATGTCAGTGTAGTGGTATTGGGAGATCTCAATGCTAGGGTAGGAGACAACCAATAGATGGAGTGGTTGGGATGTGTGGAGTTCCAGGAAAAAATTGTAGTGGAGAGTTGGTGCTGGAGATGTATGTAGAAACTTGATGATAGCAAACACAGTGTTTAGGAAGAAAGTCAAGCATAAGTACACATAGGTGAGGGTGGTGGACGGAAGGGTGGTAGATAGGGCTATAATGGATTATATAGTGGTAACCAGGAGAAGATTACGAAGAGTTTTGGATATGCATGTTCTGAGGGAAGAGAATGGGGAAATGTCAGATCAGTTTTTGGTGGAAGGTAAGTTGAGGGTGGAGGATAGATGGAGAAAGAGGAGAAGGACAGGAGATAAGGAGGTGCTTAGGGTAAACTGCTTAAATGAGATATAAAAGGAGAATGAGTAGAAGCTGAGAAAAGAGTGGAAGGGAATGAAGGGTAGAGTAGAACTAGGAATTGAGGAGGAATGGGGATGTTTCAAGGAGGGAATCACAAGGTGTGCAAAGATGTTGTGTGGAACAAGGAGGACAGGAAGAAATAGAAGGGAGGGTAGTCAGTGGTGGGATGATGAAGCAAAAAAGGTTGTAGAAAAGAAGAAATGAGCATTCACAGATTGGTTGCAAAATAGGACAAAAGAATCATATGAGAGGTACAAAGTAAAGAGAAAAGAAGTAAAGAGGTAAAGAAGGCAAAAAGGAGAGATGTAAAATGTGGTAAGAGTATGACAGAAATTTTTTAATGTAATAAAAAGGTGTTCTGGAAGGAAATTAAGAGAGGAAGAGGAAGCAAATCAAGTAGAGAAGAAAAGGTAAAAGGGACAGATGGAGAGATGATAATGGAAGAGATGGCAGTAAGAGGAAGATGGTCATTGTATTTTAGGGAGATATTAAATGTGAATGGGGATAGGGAGGGAAAGGTAGTTGCAGTGGGAAGCATTAAGAAAATGACAATAATGAATGAGGAAAATGGAGGAGAAATAAGGAAAGGTGAGGTGAAAGCAGTTATTAAAATAATGAGAGCAGGAAAGGCACCTGGGTTAGATGGATGTTGAGGAGATGAAGACAAAGAATGGGTTGATCCTGAGATCAAGGGGGGTGGTATGAATGTGGTGCAGATATAGGTGTGCAGTTGGCACCCCCAGCACAGGGTCAAAGGTCACCATATAGAAGGGGGCAAATGGGTGTTGGTTGATGCATATGGGCAGTATGTATGTGTTGTGAACAAGGGAAAGAGGGGAAGAGAGCAAGTGAGAAAAGTGCAGTGGAAGAAAAACATAGAGAATAATTAGCTAGGGTAGGATTGATGGGTGATACGAGTGAAAAAGAAACTAACTAGAAGAGTCTTCATCATCGAAGAAGCAGGAAATAGCACAGGTAAGGTAAGTGATATGTTACCCCACAACCACAGTATATGTATGTATGTACCATTTCATGTGATGCTGATATTATTAATAATAAATCTGTGTATATACCAAGGGCTTCTCCCTTATATGGGAGGTAACCAAGCCAAAGGCATGAGCCCACTCCCACCCACCACCCTTGTCTTTCTCTCATCTTAGCTATGAGAATAATAAATAGCATTACTAAATAGTAAACTTTAAAAATCTTAGTAAATCTAATATTTATTTGCTTAAACTTTCTAGTCCATTACAGTTGCAGCAGCTCCCAAGTGATTATGTAAGTTATCAATATGGACAACACCAAGTTCCAGGAAGCTGCATCTTCTTCAAATCACAGCTTTCTCAGGCTTTTGTTAACAAGAAACCTGTTGTGCCAGGACGTATCCTTTTCTCATGAATATGTAAAACATAGAAAAATAATATCACACATGTTGACAGAACATGATATTACTCAAAAGTTATCATTTAAACGTTGGCTGTTTGACATTCATATATATGACATTGACTCAGAGCTTTTGAGATGGGAGGGGTACTTAATGGGTTTTAATTGTGCATGATGTGGGTGTGTACTTTGACTTAGTTCACCCACCTTCCCTCACTTCTATATTTATATCTTCTGAACCTGAATTCTTGCTTACCTTGCTTCCTTCTAATAAACTGCTTTCCTTTGCAAAGATGGATTTGAAACTTTCGTTAATTATTTTTGCTTTAGCTGGCCTTCATAATAACTCACCATCCTCTATTAGTTTGGTGATTTCTTCCCTCCTCTTACTCTTACTAGCCAGTGATATAGGAAGACTCACATTTATACAATACAGACAACCACCCAATGTATCTTCCTAGGGGACCATGAAGGGTACCTGCCTGTGGTGGTCCTGCAAGATGGACAGCAAAACAGCCCATTTTCAAAACCTGACATCCACTTCACCTCAGTCAACCTTGAGGTCCTGACACTTGGTCTGGACTGGAGTCTGGACTGGAGTCTGGACTGGACAGGGCCCAGGATCTCTCTCTATCCACCTCAACTATAGTTTTTATACTTTCTCAGACATGGGGAGATGAGAATTGGTTATTGCTCACCTTTTCCCACTACTTTCAGCTGGTGACATGGAAACAGCCTCATACTGATACCACACAGACAATAGTCCAAAGTCTGTTACCAGAGAGATCTGTGGGAGTACCTGAAGTCCATTGCCAGCTGTTATGTGGCTGTGGATTTGTCACTTAGTGAACCTCAAGGCAACAATTGATTGATTGTTTTCCTAGAGAGGCCTATGGGAGATCTTGAGGACTGTTACTGACTATACTGGGCCTTTGAGTTTCCAGTTGTTGAAACTCAAAGCACCATTCATTATTATTAATTGTTATAAACACAAAATTGCACAGACATCAATGCAAAGTTTCTTCTTTGAGTGATTTATTGGCTGACCCACTGGCTATGGCAGCATACTTTTGGTACCTTGGGTCTCATCAAAGAGAGAACTGAGGGAACAAATTGAGTGAGTAAGAAAATTTAATTCTATTTGTAAATGACTACATTTTAATAGTTTATAGGTTCTCCTGTGAGGTCTCTCCTAATACTGTTTCAATCACATGAACAGAATATTCTACACAGTCCATGTGTGTTCTTTATTAAGAATTAATATTGGATGCTTATGTACCTTAACATTGTTTCAAGATGTTCTTTTAACTCCTGAAAGACCAGCAGTAAGATTGGCAGACCTGACGCTAAGCGAAATTAATGATATAGCACAGCTCATGGTTGTAACATGCAAGTTGCTGTATGATGTTTATGACTGCAGAGGAACAAGTATTGCTATTCAGGATGGAGAATTTGCAGGTCAAACAGTCAAGGTATAAAGTGGATGTTTTTAGCACATATGTTACTTAAAGACAATATATGAATGGGGAACAAACTTTGTTAAATGAGTCGGAAAAGGAGAGATAGAAAGAGAGTGGCAGAAGTAGTAACAGTGAAAGAGGAGGTTCATAAGGCATGCAGTTTGAGAATAGTTGGATGGGGGAGAAGAGGAATTGACTGGTGGAGTGAGGAACTAGAATAAATATGGAAGGGAAAAAATAGGAAACATGTTTGGCAATCCTTGGTAAAACAAAAACATTAATCATTAACTTCTTTTCCCAGGTTTGCCCCAAAAAAGCAGAAAATGTTAAGCATGAGAAAAAATCAATTAGCCAAAATTCCACTTTAGCACAGATCATTGAACCACCTTTCTTGATAAGTTCCTGCCCTCACCGTTATTTATATATCTGTATACAAAATATAACCAACATCAGGCAAAGAACACTGTTAGAGTTTTATTACTTAGTAAATTTTTTGCTTTTACAAGCACTTCCACATACACATACTTCCAACACATGGTGAAGGAGTGCAGCCAGAAGAAAAGTTACAGGGACATGAATTCTCTGAGGGTGCATCGCATTGGCGAACAGTGGAGGAAATGGCACATGAAGCTAATCTCTTAAGGAGGGCAGCCCATAAAATTGTTACAAATTGCCAACATTTCTGTAGCTTAAGGTAAGTTTCAATCTTTACTGAAGTAATATTTTTGTAACACAAATTGTCCACTTAAAGCCACAGTATACTTAATTTTTTTATTGTGGTGTTGTATGAATACTGAATATAATAATGATTTTCATTGATCCTAATTCTTCACTTCAGGAAGAAAGAAAGAAATGAGGATGTACATAGACCTACCATTGTGGAGATAGGAACTGCAAAAGTTCCTTTTGGAAGCATTCTTGAAGAGACCAATTACTCAGTGGCATTCATGGCTCCATCACACATATTGCCAGGACGTATCCTTTGCATTAATATATATACATATATGTATGGGGTTATTTTTTAAGAACATGGAAATTGCACATTGACTCATGAGTGAAGCAGTACTGAGATGGTTTGGGAATATAGAAAGAACGAGTAAGGAAAAATTAGCCAAAAGAGCGTGGAAAGCAGAAGTGGATAAGAGTGAATTTGAAGCAAAGACCAAGAATTAGGTAGATGGATGAAGTGAAGTGGGCAGTGGATGCAAGAGGAATGTGTAATAAGCAATGAAGAGTGAGCACAAGAAATAGTGAATGGAGAGTGATTATAAACAGATGAGGTAATGATGTGGTTCAAAGAGATGCTCTTCTTGTTTGCTCCATCAATTTTTGTAGTAGATGAGGTATGTATTTACTTATTTACCTAGTTGTATCTTATGGGAAGGGGAGCTATGCTCATGGTGTCCTGTCTGTATCTGTGTCTAAATTGTCTAGTTTGTTCCATACATCCACCACTTTATGGGGAAAGCTGTTCTTTTTCAGGTCTCCTCTGTAACTCTCTTTTTTAGTTTCCTTCCATGTCCCCTTGTATTTCTCTCATCCCAATTTAGTTAGTCTTCTCTATCTAGGATTTCCATACCTCTCATGATTCTGTAGATAGTGTGTGTGTGTATTTACCTAGTTGTATTTTACGGGAAGGGGAGCTATGCTTGTGGGGTCCCGTCTTCATATCTCATTTTATCTAAACTATTTTTAAATTCATGTATTGTTTTTGCACACACCACTTTCTCATCTAACTTGTTCCAACTGTCTATTACTCTGTGAGGAAAGCTGTTCTTTTTCAAATCTCTTCTATAGCTGTCTTTTTTTATTTTCTTTCCGTGTCCTCTAGTATTTCTGTCATCCCATTTTATCAGATTCTCTCTGTCAGTAATTTCTATGCCTTTCATGATTCTGTAAATAGCTATCAAATCTCCTCTCTCTCTTCTTTGCTCTTGTGTCTGTAGTTCAAGTTTTTCTAGTCTCTCTTCATATGATAGTTTTGAGAGTGTTGGTGCCAATTTTGTAATTGCTCTTTGTATTCTTTCAAGTTTTTTTATACATTTTTTTGTACTTGGTGACCATATCGTTGCTGCATATTCCAATCTTGGTCTTATCAGGGTATTTACCTAGTTGTATTATATGGGAAGGGAGCTATGTTCATGGTGACCCGTCTTTGTATCTTTCAGCATCAAGTTTTTTCTTAAAATCTTGAATAGTGTTTGCACACACTGTTTCTTTGTCTGATTTGTTCCAAGTATCTATCACTCTGTGTGGGAAGCTATTTTTTTTTTTCAGATCTTTTCTGTAATTATCTTTTTTAAGTTTCTTTTCGTGTCCTGTTTTTCCATTGTTCCAGTTCATTAAGTCATTCTTGTCTAGGATTTCCATTCCTTTCATTATTCTATAGATAGTAAGTCTCCTCTTTCTTTGCTCTAGAGTTGGTAATTCTAACTTGGACAGTCTTTGTTCATATGTCATTTTGGAAAGAGTTGGTGCTAGTTTTGTTGTTGCTCTTTGTATTCTTTCTAATTTTTTTATATTCTTTTTGGTACTTGGTGTCATTGTGTTGCTGCGTACTCAAGTTTTGGTTTTATTAGTGTAGTTCGATTTTTTTTTTATCATTTCCTCATCCAAATAAGCAAATGCCACTTTTATTGACCTCAATAAATTGTAGGTTTCTCCGGCTATTTTATTAATATGCTTATCTGGTGTCATGTCCTTGCTGATCATCACTCCAAGATCTTTCTCAGAGTTTACTTTTTTGACCTCTTCTTCACCAATTTCGTAATCTTTCAATATTCTGTTTTTACTTTTTCCAAATTCCATTATACTACATTTCTTGATATTTACCTAGTTGTATTTTACAGGAAAGGGAGATACACTCCTGGTGTCCCACCTTTGTATCTCAGTGTCAAGTTTGCTCTTAAATTCGTGAATGATTTTTGCACACACTATTGTTTGGCCCAGTATGTTCCAAGTGTCCACCACTGTGTGGAAAACTGTTCTTCTTCGGATCTCTTCTATAACTGTCTTTTTTTAGTTTCTTTCCATGTCCTCTTGTGTTTCTCTAGTTGTATTATACAGAAAGGGAGCTATGCTCATAGCGACTTGTCTTTGTATCTTTCAGCATAAAGTTTGTTCTTAACCCCTTCGATACAATGACGCCTACGTAGGCGTCATGAGGAGCAAGTGGGTACGTGAGGATGCCGATGTCGGCATCTTGATTATATATATTGTAGTTGTACCTGCGTGACCCCCATACCCTGTAAACTGGCTTCATCATATTTTCTACAGTTTTCAAAATTCACGGGTGAAAGAGAACGAGCAATACAGCGGTAACTTTATTTTTTATAATGCGAGTATTATGACGCAACATCGCATGTCTGGCAGCTAATGCTGCCAGCGAGATTTTGGCCCGTATTGAAGGGGTTAAATCCTTGAATAGTATTTGTGTGTGTGGCAGGGTGGTGGTGATCACCATAAAATGAAGCAGTAGAACTGTGTCTTCCTGCATTGCCCTTGAATTGAGCAATGTGGTGCTAAAATAGGAGGGACAATGAAAGGTTTTGATGCGAGTATATGCTTTGACTCAGTCATCCCCCTTTTATATAAGTGAAAGAGTCTTTGATACACATTTATTTATTTTCTTTACCACTTCTGCACTTTAAGGTATGCAAAGATGGTGTGTAGAGCAAGGAGGATGGGAGGAAATAGAAGGAAGTGGTGGGATGATGAAGTAAAGAAGGTTGTAGAAGAGAAGAAACGAGTATTCACAGATTGGTTGCTAAACAGGACAAGAGAATTATATGAGAGCTTTAAAGAAAAGAGAAGTAAAGCATAAGATAAAGGAGGCAAAAAAGAGAGCAGATGTGAAATAGAGTAAGAGTATGACAGAAAATTTTGAAAGTAATAAAAAAATTTTTTGGAAGGAAATTAAGAGAGGAAGAGGAGGCGAATCAAGTAGAGAAGAAAAGGTGCAGATGGAGAGATGATATTGGAAGAGATGGCAGTAAGAGGAAGATGGGTAGAGTATTTTAGGGAGTTGTTAAATGTTAAGTGGCTAATGAAATTTAACACAAGTAAATGCAAGGTAATGCACATAGGTAAAAATAACAGTAAGTACGATTACAAGTTATTTGGAAATTCGTTAACAAAAGTGGATAGTGAAAAAGATCTCGGCGTAATTATCAGTAACGACCTCAAATCATCCAAGCAATGTATTTCAGCCTCTGAGAAAGCAAATAAGATTCTGGGACTGATTGCGCGATCTTTTGATTTCAAAAGTCCATCACTCATTAACAAGCTATATAAATCGTTAGTTCGTCCACATTTAGAATATGCTGTTTCCGTATGGTCACCGAATCTCATTAAAGATATTGACAGACTGGAAAAAGTACAACGGCGAGCCACAAAACTGATTCCAAATATCAAAAATAAATCATACGAAAATCGACTAAAGCACATGAATCTGTTTTCCCTAAAAAAGCGTAGACTCAAAGGTGACTTGATACAGGTCTTTAAGATTTTAAAGGGAATTGACAATATCAAAAGTGTCAAAATTTTCACATTGAATGAGAATCAGACAAGAAACAATGGTCTCAAACTGTCCGGAAATAGATTCAATTTGGAAGTAGGTAGAAACAACTTTGCCAACCGTGTAGTTAATGAATGGAATAAACTTCCTGCACAGGTAGTGCAATGTAGTTCAGTTCGAAGCTTTAAGAATCATTTAGATAAATACCTAATTAAGATGCTGTAATGATTATAATTTATGTTATATTATTTGTTTTTGTTTTGTTATCATTTGTCTGTCTGATTTTCATTTATCATTAGTTATATGTCAATTTATTATTTACTATTTACCTGTTTGTTTATTATTTTAACTATACCTATGCATTCATTTATGTATTTTATTTGTTATTTACATTATTATAGTTTTTATTTATTATTTTATTATCAATATTTTTTTTTTTTTTTTTTTTTTTTTGCATCCGACCTAGATATGGATCAAAAGGTCTCCTGTCGGCATGCTCCGCCTTTGTAATCCTTTGTAGGAGGATAGGGAGGGAAAGGTAGTTTCAGTGATAAGTGCTAAGAAAATGACTGAGGAAAATAGAGAAGAAATAAGAAAAGATGAAGTGAAAGCAGTTATTAAAGTGGTGAGAGCAGGCAAAGTACCTGGGTTAGATGGGTGTCATGTGGAATGTCTAAAAAAGGGAGTACAGTGATGGTGGACTGGCTGGTGAAGTTGTTTAATTTTTGTCTAAAAAGAGTAGAGTGCCGGAGGACTGGAGTGCCTGTATAGTTCCACTTTACAAGAGAAAAGCAGACAAGTGTGAGTGTAGTAGTTTCAGAGGAATCAGTTTGTTGAGTGTAGTTGG
Source organism: Oratosquilla oratoria (assembly GCF_046742065.1). Classification (NCBI taxonomy): domain Eukaryota; kingdom Metazoa; phylum Arthropoda; class Malacostraca; order Stomatopoda; family Squillidae; genus Oratosquilla; species Oratosquilla oratoria. The sequence goes on along the minus strand of NC_134792.1, from coordinate 41,054,765 downwards.
GAAGGCTTATGAGAGGATCTTGATTGAGAGGATTAGGAGAGGAACAAAGGGAGAGATTGGTAAGGAACAGTGTGGGTTTAGGAAAGGTAAGGGTTGCATGGATCAGATTTTTGTGGTAAAGCAGTTATGTGAGAAAGCTGTAGGAAAAGGTAACGCTGTTTTTTTTTATGGATTTGGAGAAGGCTTATGACAGGGTAGACAGGGAAGTTTGGTAGATATATTGAATAGGAGAAAGCTGTCAAGAGCAGTCAAGAGTTTTTACGAGACTAGTAGAGCCTGTGTTAGAATTAGAAATGGAGAGAGTGAGTGGTTTGAGGTAAAGGTGGGACTTCACCAGGCATGTGTCATGTCACCATGGCTGTTCAATTCATACATGGTTGGGGTAGTGCGAGAAGTAAATGCAATGGTAATTGGCCAGGGATTGGAGATTATTAAAGAAAATGGAGAAAAATGGAGATAAGCCAGATATTGTTTACTGATGACACTGTTTGTAGCAGGACAAGAGGAGGATTAAGGAAATTAGTGACAGAGTTTGGGAAGGTGTGCAAAAGAAGGAAGTTGAAGATAAATGTGGGTAAAAGTAAGGTGATGAGATGTACAAGGGAAGAGGATGGCAGCAAATTGGAAGTGAGTATTAAGGGAGAGAGACTGGAGGAAGTGGATAGCTTTAGATACTTGGGTGCAAATGTAGAGGAAAAGTGCAATGAGAAATAGACATTTGGGAATGGATGCTGAGAGGAGATTGCATGAATGAGTGATTGTGCTGACAGCACTGTATGAGGCAGAAACATAAGAGAGGAGTTTAAATGTGTTGGAGAAGAAATGTCTGAGAAGTACGGTAGGGGTTACTAGGCTGGATAGAGTGAGAAATGAGGTGAGGAGAGCAGTGGTGGAAAGGGAGTTGGGAGATAGGGTTGATGAAAGAGTATTGGGATGGTTTGGACACAAAGAAAGAATGAGAAGAAAGATTAGTAAAAGAGGTAGAGGGATTAAACATGAGGGGGCAACCAAGGATGAGATGGATGGATGGATGGAGTAAAAGGGGCAGTGGGAAAGAGGGGAATGTCTATTGAGGAAGGAAGGGAGAAGACAGAAGATAAGGGTGAGTGGAGAATGGTTGTGTATGGATGATGCTGTGATGCATGGAATGTATGGAGGGGTGAGGGAGGATGTGTGAATGATATTCTGATGCAGGCCAAAGGGTCACTGATTAAGTGAAGTGGCCTTACTGTGTCATGTTGCATTGCTTCTGACACAGGACAGTGGGTGAGATGCAGGGATGAACCTGTCATCCAGGAGGAGCCAAGAAAAAAGGGAGGGAGGGATGGTGAATGGGAGTGGAGTACATGGTGAAGAAATGGGTGGGAATGAATTTATGCCTTTGACTTTGGCTACCTCCCATATAAGAGGGAAAAAGCCCTTGTGATATATATATATTGAACATTTTTAGAAGCTCCGCCATGGGATACGAACCCTGACCCGTGCGTCGAAAATCACGAGGTCAAGACGCTAGCAACCATGCTACGGTGATGGTTCAAAAGGACTGTACTAGTCCCCGACAACGCTTCACGTAACAATGGAAGATCTAGTCTCAATTTCATCTAATCCCGTATTAGGCGAGCCCTCCGACAAGTTGGGTATGTTTAAGACAGATTGAACATTTTTAGAAGCTCCGCCATGGGATACGAACCCTGACCCGTGCGTCGAAAATCACGAGGTCAAGACGCTAGCAACCATGCTACGGTGATGGTTCAAAAGGACTGTACTAGTCCCCGACCACGCTTCACGTAACAATGGAAGATCTAGTCTCAATTTCATCTAATCCTGTATTAGGCGAGCCCTCCGACAAGCTTCTAAAAATGTTCAATCCAACTTGTCGGAGGGCTCGCCTAATACGGGATTAGATGAAATTGAGACTAGATCTTCCATTGTTACGTGAAGCGTGGTCGGGGACTAGTACAGTCCTTTTGAACCATCACCGTAGCATGGTTGCTAGCGTCTTGACCTCGTGATTTTCGACGCACGGGTCAGGGTTCGTATCCCATGGCGGAGCTTCTAAAAATGTTCAATCTGTCTTAAACAACTTGTCGGAGGGCTCGCCTAATACGGGATTAGATGAAATTGAGACTAGATCTTCCATTGTTACGTGAAGCGTGGTCGGGGACTAGTACAGTCCTTTTGAACCATCACCGTAGCATGGTTGCTAGCGTCTTGACCTCGTGATTTTCGACGCACGGGTCAGGGTTCGTATCCCATGGCGGAGCTTCTAAAAATGTTCAATCTGTCTTAAACAACTTGTCGGAGGGCTCGCCTAATACGGGATTAGATGAAATTGAGACTAGATCTTCCATTGTTACGTGAAGCGTGGTCGGGGACTAGTACAGTCCTTTTAAACCATCACCGTAGCATGGTTGCTAGCGTCTTGACCTCGTGATTTTCGACGCACGGGTCAGGGTTCGTATCCCATGGCGGAGCTTCTAAAAATGTTCAATCTGTCTTAAACATACCCAACTTGTCGGAGGGCTCGCCTAATACGGGATTAGATGAAATTGAGACTAGATCTTCCATTGTTACGTGAAGCGTGGTCAGGGACTAGTACAGTCCTTTTGAACCATCACCGTAGCATGGTTGCTAGCGTCTTGACCTCGTGATTTTCGACGCACGGGTCAGGGTTCGTATCCCATGGCGGAGCTTCTAAAAATGTTCAATTTGTCTTAAACACATATATATATATGTGTGTGTGTGTGTGTACCACTTCCAGGTTTCATGATAGTTATGTCAGGACAGCAAAACAAAGGTTTCCACATTCTTAACTACAGAATTATAGATGCCTATGTTATGCTGAAATGCTCTTACAACACCCTAAATGAAGCATCTGCAGAGGAGCTTCAGGATCTCTTTCAGTTGACACAGAAAGTCCAACTCCTTCTTGAAGATTATGTAGGAACAAACTCTTCTACATTAGCCTTATTTTCAGGTCAAGATGGCCAAGGACAAACTAAAGTAAGGTTCAGTGAATGTTTGATCTTATTTATATGTCTGTAAAAACATTTGGTCAATTTTGGCACAATTAAGGATTCTTTTTTTGTTAATGCCAGAAATTTATTCAGCTGATGGAAACCTAGCCCAAAAGTGATTCATGAAATGATTCTCTTTTCTAGCACTACAAGAGTTTTCAGTCTGGTTTATCTATGAAAAACTTCTTGTTTTATGGTTCCAGTAGTTTTCTTATTTTTCATTCACTGTTTTTTTTTTCAGCCCATTCACTTTCAGATTGTGCCCCGTAAAAAAGATGATATACCAAACAATGATGACATCTACATGGCATTTGAAAGCCACTGGTTGGTGTATGGCAATCCCAGTCTCTCCTGGGAACAGAGTAGTAAGATTGCAAAATCCATACTGATGCATTAGATCTGGGGTCAGCAGCTTTTTGAGTGCACTGTGCCACTTTCTTTGGTATGTAGAAACCTAGATGCCAAAAGTACTTTTGATATACAAGTTATTGCCACATATACAGTTGTTATCTTACCAAAATGGGGGTACCAATAAATATTAATCTTTCCAAACTTTGGTTTCAATATGATCTTTTGTCACATTCTGTTTATTTGAAGTAGTAATATTTTTCTATGCTGATATACATACAGGTGTACAGGTGGGTAAAATCAAGGTGATGAGATGTACAAGGGGAGAGGATGGCAGTAAGTTAGAAGTAAGTCTTAAAGGAGAGAGGCTGAAGGAAGTGGATAGCTTTAGGTATTTGGGGTTGCATGTGGTTGGAAAGGGAGGAATGGAGGTAGAGGTAAATTGTAAATTGAGAGAAGCAAGTAAATGCTTTAGGGGATTAAGAAATGCCATGAGAAACAGGCATCTGGGAATGGATGCAAAGGAGATTGTATGTAGGGATGATTGTGATGACGGCTTTGTATGGGGGCAGAGACTTGGAATTTAAAAGAGGCAAAGAGGAAAGTTTCAATGTGTTTGAGATGAAAAGTCTGAGAAGTATGGTAGGGGTTATTAGGTTGGGTAGAGAAACAAGGAGGTAAGGAGGATTGTGAGTGTGGAAAAGGAGATGAGAGATAAGGCTCATGAAAGACTACTGGGATGGTTTAGACACATGGAAAGAATGAGGGAAGAGAGATTAGTAAAAGAGGTGTGGAGGGCAGAGGTGGAGTGAACATAGGAGGCAACCGAGGATGAGATGGAGGGATGGGGTAAAAGGGGCATTCAGAGAGGGGAATGTCTGTTGAGAAAGGAAGATGACAGAAGATAGGAGTGAAAGGAGAATGGTTACATGGGGGATGGGTGGGCAAGGGAGTATGTTTGAATGATTGAAACACTTGGATATCTTGTCTCTAACTCACATTAGTTTTGTGCTTGCAGTGTGCTACCTTTCTCATTTCATACCTATATTTTTATTCCAGGAGGTGCCAAGATAGGAGGGAGGGAGGAGGGTGGAGGGGAGTGGAATATATGGGAAATGAAATGGGTGGGAGTGATTTCTATGCCTTTTTCTTTTTTGGCTACCCCCCCCCTGTAAGGGGAAAAAAGCCTTGGTATATGTATATATATGTATGTACTAATTTTACTTTACAACCAAAATTTATGGCTCCTTATTTTATTCCTTTGCATATTATCCACACTATCGCATATCTCGTCAGCCTTCAATCCATGACAACATACATATATCCCTTATAAGGGAGATAGCCAAGAAACAAAGGCATAAAAACCACTCCCACCCATTCCATCCCTAACATACTCCTTTCCCCTCTACCCTCTTATCTTGGCACCTGCTAGATGACTGGTCATCCCTGCATCTCGCCTACTGCCCTGGGTCAGAAGCAGTATTGCAAGACACAACAAGGCCGCTTCATTAAATTGGCAACCTCCCTCGCTGTCCCCTCATGCAGAAAAGGAGAAAGACAGGGAGAAATCCCTTCAGGCTGCATCAATTTATTTCTTACACATACTCCCTCACCCCCCACCTCCAACCCACTCCACCTTCATGCATTACAGCATCATACACACACAACCATTCTCCATTCACCCCTATCTTCTGTCCTCCTCTTTCCCAATGCCCCTTTTACCCCATCCATCTATCTCATCCCAGGTCGACCCCTCATGTTCACTCCTTCCACACCTCTTTTACTAATCTTTCTTCACTCATTCTTTCCTTGTGTCCAAACCATCCCAATAGTCTTCCATCAACCCTATCTCCCAATTCCCTTTCCACCTCTGTTCTCATTTCTCACTCTATCCAGCCTAGTAACCCCTATCATACTTCTCAGGCACCTCATCTCAAACACATTCAAACCCCTCTCTTATGTTCCATGTTTCTGCCCCATAGAGTGCTGTTGGCACAATCACTCTTTCATACAATCTCCTCTTAGCATCCATTTCCAAATGTCTATTGCTCATTACCCTTTTTAATCCCCCAAAGCATTTACTTGCTTCTCTCAATCTACATTCTACCTCCACCTCCACTTCTCCCTTTCCCACCACATTCACATTTACTTGCTTACTTACTTACTTGGTGTTGTTCTGAGGTTGATCCCTCACAGTCACGGTGATCCGCCGCTGAATCCGGTTTTGGCGTCCCTAGCTAGTAGGTCCACTTGATCCGGGATGGAGTTTGAGGCTGCCCGACAGATGTCTGTATAGCCTGGTACCAGTGGTTCATCAGGTAAGGACGTTAAGTATCTGTCCAGGCCAGCCTTAAATGTGTCCACCGTGCAGCCTGTTATGTCTCTTATTTGTTTAGGGAGTGCATTGAAGATCCTTGGCCCTTCATGCCCCAGGCTGGCAGCAAGTAAAGTCTTGATTCGCTCTGGGGCTTTGGTTGGAAGGGTTCTTCTTTTGCACTTTCGCCCTGTTCGTTTATTGTATTATGAGTGCAGTGTAGAAGAGTTTGTGGGGTCTGGTGTATGCTTTTCTAGGATCTTCCACAGGTAGATGGCTCTGTACCGGTCTCTCCTTCTTTGTTGGGAGAATAGATTGAGTTCCTTGAGGCGGTCCCAGTAATTTAGTTCCCTCATCCCCTGGATCTGACGGGTGAAGCTTCTTTAAACTGCTTCCAGCCGCTGGATTTCCCCCATTTTATGGGGCGACCACAATTGACTGCAGTAGTCTAGTGTGGGTTGGACCAGGGCCCTCCATAGGGTTAGCATAACCTGTGGTTCCCTTGATGAGAAGGTACGGAGTACCCAGCTTGCCATTCCCTTGGCTTTCTTTATTGTTTCATCAATGTGATGATGAAAGCTGGCATCCTCGCTGAGGTGGACTCCCAGGCATTTTACATGCATCTTTGGGGGATGACTAAGTCCCCCTCAGTGTGCAGAGCAGTTTCCTGCTTGATGTCTTGGTATGGGCCACACCTCAGCATTTCGAATTTTCCTTCATTGAACTGCATGTTGTTTTCTCCAGCCCAGGTGTACACCTTGTTGAGGTCCTCCTGTAGGTGGAATACATCCTCTTGACTGGTCACTGTGTGGCTGATGTTTGTGTCATCAGCGAAAGAGGTAAGAACTGAGGAGCGTATGTATTTGTCGATGTCACACAGGTGGATGAGGAATAGGAGTGGACCCAGAACTGAACCTTGAGGCACTCTGCTACTTACTGCGGCCTCTACAGATTTGCGGCCATCCACTGCCACTGTCTGTGTCCTCCCAGTGAGGAAACTGGATAACCAGATTCCCAGTTTGCCTCCAATTCCTAAGGATCTGATTTTATGGAGGAGGATGCCGTGATCAACCTTATCAAATGCCTTGGCGAAATCTAGGAACACCACATCTACATTTCTTCCTTCCGCCAGGTTGTGTAGGAGCCAGTCGTAATGATCCAGTAACTTTGATAGACAGGAGCGTCCTTTTCTGAACCCATGTTGGGTTTCGTTTAGGAAGTTGTTGTCTTCCATATACTTGGTGACTTTATCCCGCACACATTTCTCAAACACTTTGGTGATATGAGATGTAAGTGCCACTGGTCTGTAATTTTGTGGGAGGCTCCTGTCCCCTCCTTTGTAGATGGGGCTTATAGTGGCTTTTTTGAGGAGTGCCGGGACCACTCCTTTGTCTAGGGAGGATCTCCATAACAAACTTATGGGTTGCGCAAGGGTTTCTTTGCATTTTAGGAGCATGATGGCTGGTACTCCGTCTGGTCCAGCGGCCGAGTTTGATTTTAGCTCTTTTATGCTGTTCTTCATGTCGTTCTTTGTGAACAGTATGTCGGTGAGCTGTGGTGACTGGGGGTTTTTCGTTTCAAAGAATGCTGCTGGGTTGCTGACAACTTTGGACGCTCTTGGTGTACTGAATACATTGTTGTACTGTTGCCTCAACACTTCACATGTTTCTTCCGGATCTTTTGTTAGTGTTCCCTTGTCTGTTTTTAGGGGGCCAATCTGGGTTTTTGTCTTTATGTACCTCTTGCAATAGCTGTAGAAGTATTTCGGGTTGTGTTTAATGTTCGTTATCGCCCGATTTTCATCGTTTCTCCTTTGTGCTTCATGGGATATTCTTATTTGTTGTTCAACTTCAGCTATTTTGGTCCTGATTCGGCACTCATTTTCCTCTCTTTTACTTTTATTCAGTTGTTTAGTTAAGGACCTTCTTTTCCTCATCAGGATTCTTCTGTCTCTCGGTATGGTGTTTTGTTGAGGTCTTCTGTTTCGTTTTAGTGGGATGTGGTTATTGCAGATTTCTAGTAAGTTTTTATTAGGGCCTGGAACGTGTCATCTGGACTGCCCCCTTCCATGATCTGGTCCCAGTTTACTTTGCCAAGGCTAGCATTTCCCTCTTCCCACTTTATGGAGTCGCTGTGGAAGTTGAAGTGTCCAAGGTGAGTATCCTCCGATGGGGTTGGTTTACTTTGTACTTTCCCTGTTTTCATGTAAGTGGTGTTCACCGTGATGAGGTTGTGGTCAGTGAGCGTTGTTTCTTCTACATGGTAGTTGCTGAGAATGCCCTGGTTATTGGTGAAGAAAAGGTCGAGGATATTATTTATCCTTGTTGGCTTGGTTATCATCTGTGTGAGAAATGCCCTGTCAGCTAGGTCCAGCAGGAGTTTGGCTTGGGCTTGGTCCTCTGTTGTTCTTCCTGATATGGTACCTTCTGGCCATTGTATAAATGGTAGATTAAAATCCCCACACAGAATGATGTCAGGCATTGGTGTTTGCAGACTATCTAGTAAGAGGTCTATCTTTTCTATCCCTTTTCTGAAATTTTCAGTGTCACATTGGGGTGGGCGATATCCAAGTATCTAAAACTACCCACTTCCTCCAGTCTCTCTCCCTTAATGCTCACTTCCAGTCTGCTGCCACTTTTTCCCCTTATACATCTCATCACCTTACTTTTACCCACATTAATCTTCAACTTCCTTCTTTCACACACCTTCCCAAACTCTGTCACTAACTTCCTCAATCCCTCTTCTGATCCTGCTACAAGCGCAATGTTATCAGCAAGCAACAACTGGTTTATCTTCCACTTTATCAAAAATCTCTACTGTCACATTTCTATGTATATCCATGTGTATCAGTTTTTTCAGAAAATGTGTCACCTAGTTATACCCCTTACAGAATATGTCAATCACGTATTTTCCATTTTTCATCCACTACAGGCACCCCAAACACATTAAGAATATAAATTGATCAAAATCTATTTTTTCCATTGAAGATTTTTCAAAAAGGTGTACCAAATTTAGGACAAATCTCAGTGGAGAGATCTTTTTTTACATGTAGACTTAAATTTATTCATTTTGTGTATCATGAGGCTAAAATAGAATAAAAATCTTGAGTGAACTTTATTAAATATCCTTACTTAAAATGATATTAATAGTAAATGAAAACTTATATGGAGAAATGAAAAAACTTTTGATGTTAATATTGAAAGCTCCTCTGAGTTGCCATATCCTCCAATAGCACTCTCAATTCTTCATCTTCAAACCGTCCCTCCAAACTGAAAAAAAGAAAAACATAAAATCATTGAGCAGATATTAAATAAATGCTCAAATGGGATGGTTTGGGCATATGGAAAGAATGAATGAGGAAAGACTAGCAAAAACAGTGTTTCATGAGAAGTGCAGTATTGCTATGAAATAAATAAGGTGTCATTTTTGCATAACTTAAATGGAAAGAAGTAAAATGATCAACTGTAAAGAGACTGGCATGGGTGAGACTTTCCTCTCTCATGCCTAGCCACCTTAGACGAGAGGGGAGGGGTTATAATTATACAGTAGAGCTTACAGTTGATCTTTTTAGGACGAGTAGAGGTTGTGTAGATCAGATCCTTGTGGTAAGACAAATATGTGAGAAAGCTATAGGAAAGGGGAAGGATGTTTATTGGGCTTTTATGGATCTGGAAAAGGCTTACGATAGGGTAGACAGAAAGGCACTGTGGGAGGTTATGCAGATATATGGGATAGGAGGAAAGCTTCTAGGAGTTGTGAAGAGTTTTTATGAGAGTAGCAGAGCTTGTGTCAGGATTAGAAATGGAGAGAGTGAGTGGTTCGAGGTAAAGGTGGGACTTCATCAAGGATGCGTTATGTCGCCCTGGCTGTTCAACTTATACATGGATGGGGTAGTGCGAGAGGTAAATGCAAGGGTAGTGGGTCAGGGATTGGAGATGGTTAAAGAAAATGGAGAAAAGTGGGAGGTGAGCCAGCTGTTGTTTGCTGATGACACTGCGCTTGTGGCAGGATCGGAGGAGGGACTGAGGAAGTTGGTGACAGAGTTTGGGAGAGTATGTGATAGAAGAAAGCTAAAGATAAATGTGGGTAAAAGTAAGGTGATGAGATGTACAAGGGGTGAAAGTGGCAGTAGACTGGAAGTGAGCATTAAGGGAGAGCGACTGGAGGAAGTGGATAGTTTTAGATACTTGGGTGCAAATGTGGCAGGAAAAGGTGGAGTGAAGGTGGAGGTAGAATGTAGATTGAGAGAAGCGAGTAAATGCCTTGGTGGATTGAAGAGTGTAATGAGGAATAGACATTTGGGAATGGATGCGAAGAGGAGACTGTATGAAGGAGTGATTGTGCCAACAGCACTGTATGGGGCACAAACATGGAACATAAGAGAGGAAGAGAGAAGGAGTTTGAATGTGTTTGAGATGAGGTGTCTGAGAAGTATGATGGGGGTTACTAGGCTAGATAGAGTGAGAAATGAGGAGGTGAGGAGAAGAACGGGGGTGGAAAGGGAGTTGGGAGATAGGGTTGATGAAAGAGTATTAGGATGGTTTGGACACAAGGAAAGAATGAGTGAAGAAAGACTGGTAAAAGAGGTATTGAAGGCAGATGTGGAGGGAGTGAACATGAGGGGAGGTCCTAGGATGAGGTGGATGGATGGGGTGAAGGGGGCTGTGGGGAAGAGGGGAATGTCTGTTGAGGAAGGACGGGAGAGGACAGAAGACGGGTGAATGGCGAATGGTTGTATATGGATGATGTTGTGATGCATGAGGTGGAATGGGCAGGGGGATGGGGGGTGAAGTAGTGTGAGCAAAATTCGACGCAGCCCGAAGGGATTTCTCCCCATCTTCTCCTTTTATGCATGGGGGGACAGAGAGGGGGGGTCGCCAATTTAATGAAGCGGCCTTGCTGTGGATGTGCTGTGTCTTGCGACACTGCTTCTGACCCAGGGCAGTGGACAAGGTGCAGGGATGACCCGTCATCCAGGAGGTGCTAAGATAAGAGGGAGGGTGGAGGGGTGTGGAGTGTATTCAGGGTTGGAATGGGTGGGAATGATTTTATGCCTTTTCCTTTTTGGCTACCTCCCTTGTAAGGGGGAAAAAGCCTTGGTATATGTATGTATTTAAATTATGTAAAAATATAATTTTATTCATTCCCTTGCAATACTGCCAGTTAATCCTGGCACACTCGTCTCATGGAACATATCATCACCTTAGTTGTTACATTCTTCTTCAACTGTCAACCATGCACATTTTCATCTGTTAACACCCTGACCATTAGCTGTTGTGGCACAGTGTGGAAGTGATGAACCTGTTTCTATCAAGTCACTACTTCATAGTTACTTAGGTCATGTGTGGTGGTGTGTGCAGTGTGGCCCTGTTTTTCTCAAGAAATAGTGTTCACTTTATATGCAAATTTACAAGGATGCACTCATTTGTGGAGGGACTGGTGTATTAATCTTCCTAGTGAAGACTTAAATCCTTGCACACTATACCTTGGAATGAGTGCCTTGGCTTCCTCTGGGGTTTCTGGACAAAGATTGGCCAGAGCTGCCAACTCAAATTTGTGTAACCTTCTCTGAAGCAGTAGTTCACGGATTGCTTTGATAGTTGGCCGATTCTTAAACTTCGAAAATCTCTCACAGTAGTTTAAGGTCTTCATGAACCTCTGCAGTTAAAAGGAAAATCAAATTAACAAGTTAAAAGTTATGGAAGAAGAAAATGCAAATAAATGAAATAAAAGTGATTTGTACCTCATTAAGTTCCTGTTCTTCCTCTGAATTTTCATTGGTCTGCTTACGATGCTCCAGTAACATGTGGACTTCCGATATGAGAAGAGTCTCCGCATTCTCAAACTCTGCAAGAAATAAAATTCTTCAATCAGCACTGAGACAGCAAGATCATGATTACTATCATGCCTGCAGGCTGGATTACATATTGTTCACTCATACACTGACTCATCTATCCCAGTATTTAGATGACCCAACACTTTTACATTCACATTCCTTCCAGATCCCTCCACACATTCATTGAAATAATTTCAAAATTATTCTTGTTTATTTATTTCCTGTCTCCTGCCCACTGCCTGGGACAGAAGCAATGCAGCAAGATACAGCAAGGCTGCTTTACTTACACAGCAATGTCCCTTTCTCTGTCTCATGTGGAAATTAGAGAAGATGGGGAGAAATCCCTTAAGGCTGTGTCAAAATATTGTCCACACATAACCACTCCCCCTTCCTTGCTCAACATAGAAAAGAGAAAAGACTGGGAGAAAATCCCTTCAGGCAATGGGCAAGTGACAGGGATCACCCTTCATTTACGAAAAGCTAAGATGGGAGGGAAACAAAGGTGGTGGATGGGAGTTGACTGGGTGTGTGCCTTTAACTTGGCTACCCCCCTTATAAGAGGGAAGAAGCCCATGGTATACAGAAAGAAAACTATTATTCTCACTTTTCTTATTACCAGGGCTATATGCACCTACAAACAACTATATCTCTCTACCCAATCTCATTTTCACCCATATCATCCTCATTGATACTTCCATTCAATCACCTACATATACATCACAACATCTGTGTGAATGGGGGTACTGACTGCATGTTTTATGCAGTCAATATCTTGGGGACTCAGTAATGTTCCTAGAGACCAGTCATGCAACATTCTTTAATGATTGAAGACTAAACTCCACGCAAAAAAAAAAAAAAGAACACTGATCACTTTTATCTTCTACTGCCCTCCTTGAATTTCTTTTACCATCTTGTATGACTCCACCTCTTTGGTGTAATAATGTCCATGAGGACAGAGGTGCAGATTATGTTCTACAAAATACTAAAAATACAGTACCATTCTCTCCATCACTCTCTCACCACACCACACTTCCAAACTTATCTTTCCCTTTCAGTTCCTCTTCACTCATTGCTAACTCATCTATCTTCCTTCATGAATATATTACCAATCTCCTCCCTCTTGTTCTTATCCATCCAATATCCATGCACATCAATGACTTAATTATTCTAGGAGGAATATTTTTCCAAACCCCCCTTTTCCTTGACTCTTTGCAGGAGACAAACATAGCTGCCACCCACAGCACACAAGGGAACATGGTGGTGCCAACTGCACCCCATACACACAAAAACCATGAGATGACAGGAAAAAGGAAGATGTGGAGACTTTTTAGTAGTAAGAGGCTGTTTGAAGGAGCAATAGGCAGAAAGAAGGGCCAGCAAGTTATATATACATATATACACACACAACATACTAATTAATAATGAGAATTAAATCATGTTAATTTCTACTATTGTTCTTAGATTTATTTACACAATAAGAAAAATCCATTATCCTGACATTGCTTGACCAAGACATATCTGGATAATAGGTGCTTTACTGTGTCTTCTATTTGTTGATTGAATCTCTAAGTAATTAACAACATATTTCAACCCCAGTTTAATTCACTCAAGTTTACCTTTATGCAGAAGGATTATCAAACATATCTTTTCTTGAAACATATTTTATTGTGTACTACATAGAAAAAAAATCCACCTCCAATTTGACAAGAAAACTTAAAAAATGTGTTTTGAGTCATCTGTACATAATATACAATATTACTATGTATTTTATGAAATAAAAGTACCATATACATTAAAAATATCACAAAATACTGCATTCGTCATCATATATTTTTATTATAAAATGCTGTCAATCAATAAAGCTCCATTCGATGACTACTCTAATATAAAGACATTCCTAACTGCCACTCGTTTTTGAAAGCTTCACAAAAAATTACTGGTATAATTTAATATAAATTTATATCTACATATTTATATATATATGCACCTAAAGGCTTCTTTCTGCTTATAAGGGAGGAAGCCAGCCAAGGCATGCACACACCCCAACCCATCCCTCTCCCATTCATTTACATTTTTTCATTTTTTCATATGTCCTTGTGGATGAATGTGCCACCATTGCCTCCTACCCGATGCCTGGATGAAAAGCAATGCACCTAGATACAGGACATCCACAATAGGTTACAGGCTAAGATGGTTTACCCCCACTGCTTCATTTACATGATAACCCTCCCTATTCACCCTCACATGAAAATAGGAGAAATCCCTTCGGGCTGTGTCAATTTATTGTCCACTCCTATCTCTTGCCTCAATTCTTCCCTGCTCGACAGACACTCCTCTTATACCCAAAGCCCATTTTACACCCGATTCATCTTTCTCATTCTTGGTCTTCCACTCAAGTTTACTTCATCTCCTTCTTCCACACTCTTTTTCGTCTTTCTTCACTTATTCTTTCCATGTGTTCAAACCATCCCATTTTTTTTACATTAGCCAGTTCCCTTTCCACCCTTGCTCTCCACCTCATTTCTCATTCCATCCATCCTTGTAACCCCAATATACTTTTGAAACACATTTAAATTTCAACCTTCTGCTGCCTTAAATTCCAAGCATCTGCCCCATACAGTGTTGTAGGCACAGCCACCTTTTTATTTAACCTCTTTGGATCTATCTTCGGATGCCTAACCCACTTGACACTTTTCAATTCAAGACATTTACTTTCTTCCCTCACTAGTTTACCTTCACTTCCCCATTCCTGGCTGCATGACCCTACATACATAACTGACTAGTATAAGGACTTCCCTTCCTTTAGCAGGCAGGAAATATAAAGACAAATACTGTATTTGTGATGACAATATATATTGTACAAAAATTTTATATTGTGAAAAATAACATATACAAAATGGAAATTGTTGACGAGCATAGTAGGAGTTTTCAGTGTGCAAAGGTGATACTAGTAAGCCATACAGGACTTAGTTACTGTCACCAGTACTCACACTTATCTTGGTAGGAAGAGTTAAGGATGTACATGTTCTAAGGGGAGAGAGTGGGGGAATATCAGATCATTTTCTGGTGGAAGGTAAAATGAGAGTGGAGAATAGGTGGAGAAAGAGGAAAAGGGCAGAAGGTAGGGAGGTACTTAGAGTGAACTGCTTAAAAAGAAAAAGAAGAAGAAGAATGAGTATAAGAAGGAGCTAAAAGAGGAGTGGGGGGGAGTAAATGATAGAGTAGAACTAGGAGTGGAGGAGGAATGGTGATGGTTCAAGGAGGGAGTCAAAAGGTGTGCAAAGATGGTGTGTGGAACAAGGAGGGTGGGAGGAAATCGAAGGAAGGGTAATGAGTGGTGGGATGAGGAAGCAAAGAAAGGTGTAGAAGAGAGGAAGCAGGCATTCATAGATTGGCTACAAATTAGGACGAGGGAATCATATGAGAGGTACAAAGTAAAGAGAAGGGAAGTTAAGCATAAGATAAAGGAAGCAAAGAGGAGAGCAGATGTGAAATGGGGTAAGAGTATGACAAATTTTTGAATAATAAAAATGTTTTGGAAGGAAATTAAAAGAGAAAGAGGAGGTAAATCAAATAGAAAAGAAAAGGTAAAAGGTGCAGATGGAGAGATGATAATGGAAGAGAAGGCAGTGAGAGGAAGGTGGGCAGAGTATTTTAGGGAGTTGCTAAATGTGAAGGAGGATAGGGAGGGAAAGATAGTTGCAGTGGGAAGCACTAAGAAAATGAGAGTGATGAGTGAGGAAAATGGAGAAATAGGGAAGGATGAAGTGAATGCAGCTGTTAAGATGATGAGAGCAGGTAAGGCACCTGGGTTGCATTAATGCCATGCAGAATGTCTGAAGAAAGGAGGTACAGTTATGGTAGACTGGCTGGTGAGGTTATTTAATGTTTGTTTAAGAGAGGGTAGAGTGCTGGAGGACTGGAGGAGTGCCTGTATAGTTCTGATTTACAAGGGAAAGGGGGACAAGTGTGAGTGTAGTAGTTTCAGAGGGATAAGCTTGTTGAGCGGAGTTGGGAAGGCTTATGGAAGGGTTTTGATTGAGGATTAGGAAAGGAACAGAGGGAGTAATTGGTGAGGAACAGTGTGGGTTTAGGACAGGTAGGGGTTGTGTAGATCAGATTTTTGTGGTAAGACAGATATGTGAGAAAACTATAGGAAAAGGTAAGGATGTTTATTGGGCTTTTATGGATCTGGAAAAGGCTTACAACAGGGTAGACAGGAAGGCACTGTGGGAGGTACTGCAGATATATGAGATAGGAGGAAAGCTGTTAAGAGCAGTCATGAGTTTTTAAGAGATTAGTAGAGATTGTGTTAGGATTAGAAATGGAGAGAGTGAATGGTTTGAGGTAAAGGTGGGACTTTGTCAGGGATGTATTATGTCGCCCTGGCTGTTCAATCTTTACATAGATGGGGTGGTGCGAGAGGTGAATGCAAAGGTAGTGGGTCAGGGGTTGGAGATGATGCTGACGACACTGCGCTTGTGGCAGGATCAAAGGAGGGATTGAGGAAGTTAGTGACAGAGTTTGAGAAGGTGTGTGAAAGAAGGAAGCTGAAGATAATTGTGGGCAAAAGTAAGGTGATGAGATGTACAAGGGGAAAGAGGGACAGCAGGCTGGAAGTGAGCATTAAGGGTGAAAGACTGGAGGAAGTGGATATTTTTAGATACTTGGGTGTGAATGTGGCAGGAAAGGGAGGAGTGGGGGTGGAGGTAGAATGTAGATTGAGAGAAGTGAGTAAATGCCTTTAGTGTAATGAGAAATAGACACCTGGGAATGGATGCTAAGAGGAGGTTATATGAAGGAGTGATTGTACCAACAGTACTGTACGGGGCAGAAACATGGAACATGAGAGAGGAAGAGAGGAGTTTGAATGTGTTTGAGATTAAATGTCTGAGAAGGATAATAGGGGTTACTAGGCTAGATAGAGTGAGAAATGAGGAGGTGAGGAGGAGAACAGGGGTGGAAAGGGAGTTGGGAGATAGGGTTGATGAAAGAGTATTAGGATGGTTTGGACACATGGAAAGAATGAGTGAAGAAAGATTAGTAAAAGAAGTGTGGAAGGCAGAGGTGGAAGGAGTGAATATGAGGGGGCATCCTAGGATGAGATGGATGGATGGGATGAAAGGGGCATTACAAAAGAGAGGAATGTCTGTGAAGGAAGGACGGGAGAGGACAGAAGATAGGGGTGGAGAGGGGTTGCGTATAGATGATGCTGTGATGCATGAGGGGGAGTGGGTGGGGGATGGGGGGTGAGGAAGTATGTATGGGAAAAAATTTGACACAGCCCAAAGGGATTTCTCCCAGTCTTGTCCTTTTCTGCATGGGGGGATGGAGAGGGGGGGGGGGGGGCACTGAATTTATGAAGTGGCCTTGCTGTGGATGTGCTGTGTCTTGTGACACTGCTTCTGACCCAGGGCAGTGGACAGGATGCAGGGATGACCTGTCATCCAGGGGGTACCAAGATAAGAGGGAGGAAGGGTGGAGGGGAGTGGAATATATAGGAAATGGAATGGGTGGGAGTGGTTTCTATGCCTTTTTCTTTTTGGCTACCCCCTGTGTAGGGGGAAAAAGCCTTTGGTATATGTATGTATTAAGTACAAGTACTGATAGTCTATGGCCTCAGAGTAAACAGCCTTCCAGATTAATTTTATATAAAAGACCCAGGATATACATTTTGAGCCATAAAAATGGTATTTCCTTTCCCTGAAACAAGTTTCTTCTCTCTGCAGCAGCACATGTCACGGCCCCAGACAGCATAGGTATTACAATATTACAGAACTATGAAATACACTTTGCATTTCAATTTGGTTGCTGCAATGCCTTTACCCTAAGCAGTGTGTTTGGGACAGGGTAGTCCTTCATTTCCAAAGGTCCTGAGAGTGGAAGGGTGGTCAAATGTATGATGTAAATTTGTGCTTTGATTTAGCCACCCCCTCTCTATGGACATATGGGCCTTACTGGGGTATTTTAGGTTTCACATTGGACTAAAGAATTGTGGAACTTACATGGCAAGAACTAATGAACCCACTGTATATATCTATAAGACAGCTGGTTAGGTTCAGAAGATCAGGAAAATAGAAATGACTTAAACACTGCCCAGGTGGAGAAGTTAAAGATTTTTTTTAATGGACTCAAAAACTAATCTAAACACAAACTTGAAGGTCTAATGAAATTATGCATATTTATTTATAACTCATGGTAGGGGTTACAAGGATGGATAGAGTGAGAAATAATGAGGTGAAGAGGACAGCAGGGGTGGAAAAAGAGATGGCAGCTAGGGCAGTAAAAGAGGTGTGGAGGGCAGAAGTGGATGGAGAGAACTTCTGGGGAACACCAAGGATGAGATGGATGGATGGGGGAGAAAGGGGCTTTGGGCAAGAGGGGAACATCTGTTGAGCAAGGAAGGGAAAAGCCATGAGATAGGGGTGGAGAATGGCTACATAGACACTGTGATGCAAGGAAGGGAGAGGGAGGATGGAGTAGGGAATGGTTAGGAAAGGAAAGAGAGAGAGAAAGAGATGAAGAAAAAGTGGGGAAGGCTGAGGAAAAAATAGTTTATAAATAGCATGCATCCTGCAAATAAATAAATATAAAAAGTGTCATTTTGTAAAAATACAATATTATATTTACTGTCAATACAACTGTAAACAAAGAATATCACTAGATTATGGATGAAGTTGAGCATTTCAAGCTTTTAATGGAGCAAATATCAACCCTTCCTGTATAAGATGATCATAGAGTTTGCGTATCTTATTTACATCAATCTTAAGAAGTGTTCTTGCATACGCAAGTCTCAGTCCATTTTGCTTCATACACTCATCAATGAAAATAGCTTTGAATCTTAAGAAGTCTTCTGGATACAGTCGAAGTTCAGATGCCACAGTCTTTTCTTTATTTGTTAGCTTTTCATAACCTGGTTTTCCTACAATATTTAGTGGGAATGATGTCCTCCTAGCAGATGTTGGAACTATAAGACCTACAGATGTTGTAGATTTATCCAGAACATCCCATTTTTTATTACCTCCAATGCCTTGTGAAACCACCAAATTACGCTTTTCCTTGTTATATGTCTCATGCCTTTTGCGTAACATTTCAAAGAGTGTTATATGACTTTGCTGAGCAAGTCCATTTCTTCGATACTCTTGTAGATCATTTATATGTATTTTCAATTCACTTTCTGTTGATAACCCCTCAACGAGCATTTCTAATTCCTGCGAAGTGAAAAGCTGATGTAATTTTGGCAAGATATCAACAAATGCAGATGGTAAGACAGAACGATGCTTACCTAGGGCAGATGCAGTTCTGTTAATTGCTACAAGTCCATGTTCTCTGACTAACCTTTTTCTCATAAATCTTTCTCCTAGTTTCCTGCGGTAAATGTCAATCATAGCTAACTGCAGTTGTTTACCAAGGGAAATGTCACCGTCATCTTCAAAGAGCTTTAAGTCAAGGTCTTTGATATCTTGTTCTGCATCCTGACAGTATTCAACATCAAAATCTCCTCTTGCAGCATTGTATCCTGCCATGTCACGACTAGTGTTTGTTCTAGGTGTAGGCCGTGATGGATCATCTAATCCACTAACAAAAGTTATAGGCTGTGGATGAACAATGTTTGAAGCATCTCTATCTCTGAAACACACTGTATTATCCAATGGCTTTTCCACATAGTATTTGATATAGTGATTTCTACACTCTTCCTCCGTTTTCCCTTCCACTCTGTAACTAACATCTTGCCAATTTCCAAATCCACATTGTAATATTGCATCTAAAAGTTTTAATTCATCATTTGCTTTCCAAGAATTTTCAAGTAAGGCAAAATCATTTTTCACTACAGCATAGGAATGATTACTGCGATGTGTACTTCTTTCTGCACCACTCGCAAAACATTGTAAACATAATACCACTTTCTTCCCTGAAGATGAAGAACACTGTGCACATTCTATGTAAGGTTCCTTAACTGTTCTACAGCAGACATGGCAACTAAAAGTGGCATTCTGAAGAGGGTCTGCAAATCCTCCACCCTTCATTGACACTGAATCCATCTCCAGCCCTGTAAAACAGGTAAAGGGAACTTCAGAGAACTACAAAAGCTAAGGAATGCATCTCAATATATTACTAATTATTATAGTATACATTTTTAAGCTAGTCTTGAATAGTTCCCTTTACCTGAATAGAGGTAGTCTAATCACAAGTATATTTAACATTCTAGTATTTGCCTTCTACCATTAACATAATGGACAAATTATTCTTAAAGCTAACCTAAGTAGCTACACTGCAATGCAAATACACCTGGCAAAAAGTTTTATTTCAAACTTTCTTGATCAAACTTATGGAAGAATCTACACATGTTGCTCCTTTCCTTATACAGGTAGTCGTCGACTTACGACCGAGTTCGGTTCCGACAAACAGGTCGTAAGTCGATCTGGACGCAAGTCGGACTTTATATATATATAGTTTATATTACCCTTTAAATATTATTTTTTTTACTGTATACATGTATATTCTATATTATATTTAGCATACTGAAATAATTTTAGCATCTTTGAACTATGTTGTATAGTATTTTTTAAACCTTTTTTACAAGTTTATCTGATTTTCTTTGAGAAACGTAGCATACTGAATAAAATCCTATCATCTTTGACCTATGATATTTAATACTGTATTTTTTAACATTTTTATTATTCTATCATCAGACTTTCTTTAGGAAACGTATGCATACTGAATAAAATCTTATCATCTTTGAGCTATGTTGTTTAATATTCATTATTCTTTTTATAATTGTCGTTAGGAAACGTAGCCTAGGCCTACGCACTGAATAAAGTCCTGTCATCTTTGACCTACAAATACTTTTTGTTGGTTAAATTAAAATCATTGTACTGTATAGTTTACATCTTATTAATTGCAAAATATTAAAAATACTAAATGCAAGGCAAAATTAGGAAAAAAATTATCTCAAAACACATTCTTTTCGTTTACGTACTGTACCGAAAATATTGTTATCGACAACAGACTATGCTTAAACAAAGTTTATTGTTACATTTTATTAATTGCAAAACATAAAAATACATAATGCAAGGCAAAATTAGGAAAAAAAATATTTCAAAACATTCTTTTCGTTTACGTACTGTACCGAAAATATTGCAAAACATAAAAATACAAAATGCTGTACCGAACATATTGTTATCGACAACAGACTAGGCATAAAAAAGTTTTACCGATACATTTTATTAATTGCAAAACATATTAAAATATAAAATCCAAGGCAAAATTGAGATCCTCTCTTTGTCTTTTAAAATTATCGACACTGTAGAATGTGATAACTGAAGTTCACGTGCTATCACATTAACTTTCTTCCCTCCTTCATAATGTTTTATCACTTTCATTTTCGTGTCAAGATCAATAACCTTTCTTTGTTTCTTGGCAGGCTTGGAAATATCGAAAGATAATTTTCTTTTAGATATCTTCATGGGGGTTTGAAGCACAAAAAATTTAAAGATATAATCCTTGTCATGAATGAAGTCAGAAATACCACATGCTCCTGAATGAGAGGGAACCTGACGCTGCAGGTAACCTGCCAAAAATATCGTACTCGCGTCTCGCGGCGTGCAAAGTAATTGTACTGCACTGCCAGGCATAACATTGCAATTCTATTACTCTATTAAATGTTAAATATTATTGCACTATCTCGTGATCGTAAAGTCGATCAGTCGTAAGTCGATCAGTCGTAAGTCGCATAGGTCGTAAGTCGACGACTACCTGTACTGTACTACAATTAGGTAAAAACACACACTGTACACTCTTCCCTCTATTTAAAGAACGCTCCATAAACGAATTTTCGCTATAACGAACAAATTTTTTTTTGTCCCAAATATCGAAATACGAACTAAAATTTGCCATAATAAATAAAATCCTGTTGAAAAAAATTACTGCATTTTTAAATCATAAATATCAAAAAAGAAAATTATTTTTACATCATAAAAAACTGCCATATGTCCAGGAAAAAAATAAAAAATAAAAGTGAAAATACATCCACTCCTCGTTTAACGACCTACTCCGTTAACGACAACTCAGAGTAACGACTGGCTTTATGACAAACCAATATTCGTTTAACATAAATCTCAAGAAGTTACGACGTCGTGTATGATAATTAAGTTGGCTGAGGCAAATTTGTATGATGTTATACATGAACTTGTACGGCGGATATTAGCTGTGAGGTAAAGTGTTCTGAAGCTTAGGTCTACATTACCATCCTGCAAGCTGGAAAAACTACCTGGGGTACAATATATACCAGTAGTGGTAAATTTTTAGTTTCAACCATGGGCGCAATATAGCAATAGAAAATTAATTATTAATTTTGTAAATTATAATGTATCAATGTAATATGCAATTTTGTGAGCGGAAATAAAAAAAGGTGCTAAAACAAATTTCGTAAGTAACGAAGTCATGTCGGACGAATGGTACACCATGTTTGTTATGATAGATGCCGATGTCGAGGAAATGAAAGGATGATAAATTCGCCTAACCTAAACTAAACTAACCTAACCTGTGTTTGATAAATCTTTACCTGCAAATTAAACGTCATCCGGCTCGTCCTCGTTGTTGTCGTCGTGAGAGACGTTGGCAGATGACAAGATGGTGTCCCGATCCTATGCTACCGACTTCGTTCATTCGAATATTTTCTTGTAGCATGGTATTTTTTACTTTCATTTCCGCCCACAAAATTGCATATTACGTTGATACATTTTAATTTACAAAATTAATAATTAATTTTCTATTGCTATATTGCGCCCATGGTCGAAACTAAAAAAATACCCCGGTATTCAATATGGAATGTCAGCATATGTGGATTTGGTCATATACGGTAATTTCGGGAACATAACCATCATAAATAAACAGTAATTAAAGCTTTAATATACTGTATAAAAGAGGGAAATACACGAAAATAAAGATACATGTATTGCTGGACATTGTACATACAGTACATGTACATATATGTATACCGATAATTTTTATGACAGTTGCATGCGGGGCTCGAACCCGCTGTACTCGGCTATCTGTAAATTACCTGTACGGCGCCCAAGACCACTACACCACAGAGACTATAAAATCCTTGAAACCTGGAATCGAACTGATTCCCGAGGGAAGGAAGATCAATTATTACGGCGATCCGAATTCCTATATTACTCAAGGACC
Source organism: Oratosquilla oratoria (assembly GCF_046742065.1). NCBI lineage: Eukaryota > Metazoa > Arthropoda > Malacostraca > Stomatopoda > Squillidae > Oratosquilla > Oratosquilla oratoria. The sequence continues at coordinate 41,032,057 of NC_134792.1, read as the reverse complement.
AGCCCACCAGTGGTGTGGGGTAAGGACTGGGACGAACCCCTTTCACGCTTATCGCCATTGTAACTATGAGAGAAATACGCTAATGGCAGCGACATCAAACCGATAATTTTTATGACAGTTGCATGTGGGGCTCGAACCCGCTGTACTCGGCTATCCGTAAATTACCTGTACGGCGCCCTAGACCACTACACCACAGAGACTATAAAATCCTTGAAACCCTGAATCGAACTGATTCCTGAGGGAAGGAAGATCACTTATTACGGCGATCCGAATTCCTGTATTACTCAAGGACCAGCCCACCAGTGGTGTGGGGTAAGGACCGGGACGAACCCCTTTCACGCTTATCGCCATTGTAACTATGAGAGAAATACGCTAATGGCAGCGATATCAAACCGATAATTTTTATGACAGTTGCATGCGGGGCTCGAACCCGATCGCCGTAATAAGTGATCTTCCTTCCCTCGGGAATCAGTTCGATTCCAGGTTTCAAGGATTTTATAGTCTCTGTGGTGTAGTGGTCTAGGGCGCCGTACAGGTAATTTACGGATAGCCGAGTACAGCAGGTTCGAGCCCCGCATGCAACTGTCATAAAAATGATCGGTTTGATGTCGCTGCCATTAGCGTATTTCTCTCACATATGTATACACTTTCGCTTAACGACCAATCCGGTTAACGACGGCGCGCTGGTCCCAATTGTCGTCATTAAACGAGGAGTGGTTGTAGATATGTATGTACTGAGAAAGAACCAACCGCCCATTTTGTTTTTGTTTTCAAAACAAAGCCGTGTACTGCTCGGTCTACTCACTCGATCTTGGTTAATCGTGGATTATTAGCATTATTTCAATTGACATTGTGCCTCCTAAGCATTATTATCTACTTTGCATATTAATATTTTATGTGTCTGTATGTAATTAGCAGATAACAGTATTCAAGATTATGCATATTTAATGTTGTGATGACTTTGTAGGGACATGAAATTTGTTTGTAAGAACCTATCTCGCATAATATAATGTGTTTATATGGGAAAAAGTGCCCGATTTAAGTATATTCGATATACAAATGGTTTTTCAAGAACGTAACTAGTTCGTAAATCGAGGGAGGAGTGTATAGAGAATAATGGTTACAGAACATCAATTGGTAGCATATTCACTGGAAGAGGGGAAGGTGCCATTGGACTGGAAATCTACAAATGTGGTACCAATATTAAAAGGAGGAAACACAGAAGTATTGCTAAATATTCAACAAGTGTCTTGACCAATACAATGGCCAAAATGTTTGATTGCGTAGAAGATAAATTATCTATAAATCAATAGGAGAAAGGAATATTGGCTGACAACCATTTTGGATTTAGAAGGAAAAGGCATCTGATAAAGTTCCTCACAAAAGACTAATTTTGAAGTTGAAAAACATAGTCCTTAGAGGGAATACACTGAACTGGGTAAGAAAACTTTCCAAGGGATACACATATAAAAACAGTAATACATACATATACCAAGCCTTTTTCCCCCTTACAAGGGAGGTAGCCAAAAAGGAAAAGGTATAAAATCATTCCCACCCATTCCATCCCTGAATGCACTCCACACCCCTCCACCCTCCCTCTTATCTTAGCACCTCTTGGATGACGGGTCATCCCTGCACCTTGTCCACTGCCCTGGGTCAAAAGCAGTGTTGCAAGACACAGCACAGTAATGAGAAATGAAAAGTCAGACTGGAGAGGAGTGTCACATAATTTTTCCTCTTCTCTTTACTTGCTTGATTCATTTCTCTTGGGATTCATCCAAGTTGCACCTTATGCCTAAATTCCTATCATGTGAAACCTATGTGGTAACAAATACACACAGTGTTAGTCTCCTCCACATTTTGTTAATATTACACTTCTTAGATATGGTTTCCTATTTCATCTCCAACTTTTCTCTCACTGCTGTATAATATTTTTTCCAAAATTTGAAATTCACATTATGCTCAGTTCTTTTCAGTCAAATAATTTTTAAAACTTTCTATGATAGATCAACATTGTTATTTTTAGCAAGTGATACCCATATAACTGCCCTGCAGCTTACGACAGTGTCACCTTCCTGAATAGCGTTTATGGAGATCAAACAGACAGCAAAATTTTATATTCAATATAAATTTCATGGAAAAATAAATATTTCAAAAAGAAAAGAAAGAATAAAGAAAAGGAAAGAACAGGTATAGTAGCATAAACAATTTCAAAATTAGATATGACAGAAGGATAAATAAAGAGATAGGATTTCATTGGTATAAGTTTTCCTATTTACCCTAATTACTTAAAATACTTTCACAACCCAGGTAAGGGTACCTCTTCAAACACTCCATGGAAGGTAGGTCAGACAACAACACCATGCAATGTGTTCAAACAAATTCATAGCTATACTCAGTTCTTCAATACAAACAATATCAAGAGGATGGCTGCAAGGCAATTGGTTTTCCATCAGGTTTACAGATTCTCAAATGCACTCCCTAAATGAAGTGACTGTGCTGTCGCTTGCTGGCCAGCTCAGTCCATTGGCTGCTTGAGACACCATCTTTGTTTTGATAGATGCAGAAGTTGAAGAAAATAAAGTATGATAAATTTGTCTACTCTAACCTAACCTACACATGCACTTAAAGAAAAAATTATAATAATAAATAAATACAAAAAAAAAAAAAAAAGAGAGAAAAAAAATATATAATAATAATAAAATAAGTAAAACAAACAAGTGGAGTTAGTCGTGGTGGGCCAACTTAGTGATGGGCTAAGTTGACCCTACACTATGCTATTAATACACTTGTGATTGACAACCAGTCTTAGGACCAATGGTAATTTTTTATAAGTGCACATCTTTGCTAGCAATAGAAAATTATGTAAATTATAATACATCAACATAATATACGATTTTCTTGGTGGAAATCAATAACGAAAAGTTGCTGAAACAGATTTACTAATGAACAAATTTGTGGCAGTTGAATGATACGCCATGTTTCTTTTGATAGATGCCGAGGTCGAAGAAACATTGGATGATAAATTTGTCTATTCTATCCTAACTAACCTATGTAACCTGACCTATATTTAGTAATTTGGTACCTCAAATTCTAAAGATAATCCAAGTCGTCGTCATGGATGCTGATGGCCTGATTATTATTGTACCGCAGGCAATTAACAGATGATAGCAGAACCCTGGGTTCTCTCATAAAGTCCAAGGAAGCCCTATTGTCTTTGTAACAGCACTTATTATAGGTACAAGCACAAAATTTTCAAATTCGGTTTAACCCTTAAATTATTGTTGCACATGAAAGACCATTTCATTAGAAATAGTTTTTTTTTTTTTTTTTTTAAATAGCCTGAAAAATATGGAAGATAAGATTTTTTTCTCTATTCTGAATTTTTGGCTAGACTTTACCATAACAAGGTGTGAGAATTAAGGGTAATTTGTAAAGACTTTGGTAAAGAAATACACATGAACTCTAAACCACTGGTCCAATTTTAATAAAATTTGGAATGCATGGGTTTTATGGGTCAGCAAATCATGTGGGCATGCCAAAAATAATGCGGGATATCTGCATCATACCAAATTTGCATTTTCATGGCAACAATTAAGTTATCAATTTAGGGATTCATCCATAAAATCCAAACAGCTGGCCCAATTGACATGCAACTTGGCAGGTGAAGGTTTTATGGGTTTACAAATCACCTGAGCATGTAAAAAACAATGTAGGACCTTCCTTTTACACTATTCTTACATCTATCATGTCATGGCAACTATTGTCAATTTAGCGATAAATCCATAAAATCCAAACTGCTGACCCAATTGACATGCAACTTGGCATTTGCAGGTTTTATGGGTCAACATACTACCTGAGCATGTCAAAAAGAATGTAGGACCTTCCTTTAATACTATTCTTACTAACATCCATCATGTTGCCATAGCAACTATTGTCAATTTAGAGATAATCATCCATGAAATCCAAACCACTGGCCCAATTAACATGATTATAGATGACATGATCAAACAAAATAACTCCTTTGAAAGGTAGTTGCAGTGGGAAGCACTAAGAAAATGAGAGTGATGAGTGAGGAAAATGGAGGAGAAATAGGGAAAGATGAAGTGAAAGCAGCTGTTAAGATGATGAGAGCAGGTACCTGGGTTGGATGGATGCCATGCAGAATGTCTGAAGAAAGGAGGTATAGTTATGGTGGATTGGCTGGTGAGGTTATTTAATGTTTGTTTAAGAGAGGGTAGAATGCCGGAGGACTGGAGGAGTGCCTGTATAGTTCCGCTTTACAAGGGAAAAGGAGACAAGTGTGAGTGTAGTAGTTTCAGAGGGATCAGCTTGTTGAGTGTAGTTGGGAAGGTTTATGGAAGGGTCTTGATTGAGAGAATTAGGAGAGGAATGGAGGGAGTAATTGGTGAGGAACAGTGTGGGTTTAGGACAGGTAGGGGTTGTGTAGATCAGATTTTTGTGGTAAGACAGATATGTGAGAAAGCTATAGGAAAAGGTAAGGATGTATTTTGGGCTTTTATGGATTTGGAAAAGGCTTACAACAGGGTAGACAGGAAGGCACTGTGGGAGGTATTGCAGATATATAGGATAGGAGGAAAGCTGTTAAGAGCAGTCAAGAGTTTTTACAAGAGTAGTAGAACTTGTGTAAAAAATACAAGCATCTTCAAATATCTTGGAAGTGTAGTCACTAAGGAGGGTGGAAATAAGACGGATATTTCAGAAAGAATAAATAAATTTAGTGCAAATGTTGGAACTCTCTGGCCAATACTAAAGAAAAAACATGTACCTTTAGAAGTGAAAAGGATTATTTTCAATACTGTTTTGACTACTACCCTAACACATGGTTCAGAAAGTTGGGTAATGACAAAAATAGACATAAGCAGGATTCAGGCAGCAGAAATGAGACCATTAAGAGCCACAGTTGGAAAGGCTTGGAGAGATAAACTAAATAACGAAGATATAAGGAAAAGCATTAGCGTCTGTTCTATGCTATGCAAAATAGATGCTGCCCAGTCAAGATGGTTAGGACATTTAGAAAGAATGGATGAAGAAAGAATAGCAAGAGGATGCCGGATGGAAGAAGGCCAAGAGGAAGACCAAGAAAGAGATGGAAAGAAAATGTTGAAGAAGCCCTCAGAAGATACGACTTGCCCAACATCGAAACTTTGAGGAAGGAAGGGGCCTTCCATGATAGAGCCGGAAGGAGGAACATGCTGGGACCACTGACAGGCATAACGCCTACTACTAACCCCATACCTATAAAGGATTTGTGGGAAAACCCAGTTTCGGCTGTGGCCTTCCTTGGGGAGACGGGACTGCTCGGACAGACAGTCTAGGGAACGACAACAACAACAACTACTGGGAGCTGTAGTAAGAAGTAAGTAGAGCTTGTGTTAGGATTAGAAATGGAGAGTGAATGGTTTGAGGTGAAGGTGGGACTTCGTCAGGGATGTGTTATGTTGCCCTGGCTGTTCAATCTATACATGGATGGGGTGGTGCGAGAGGTGAGTGCAAGGGTAGTGGGTCGGGAATTGGAGATGGTTAAAGAAAATGGAGAAAAGTGGGAAATAAGCCAGTTGTTGTTTACTGACGACACTGCGCTTGTAACAGGATCAGAGGAGGGATTGAGGAAGTTAGTGAAAGAGTTTGAGAAGATGTGTGAATGAAGGAAGTTGAAGCTAAATGTGGGCAAAAGTAAGATGATGAGATTTACAAGGGGAGAGAGGGACAGCAGGCTGGAAGTGAGCATTAAGGGAGAGAGACTGGAGGAAGTGGATAGTTTTAGATACTTGGGTGCGAATGTGGCAGGAAAGGGAGGAGTGGGGGGTGGAGGTAGAATGTAGATTGAGAGAAGCAAGTAAATGCCTTGGATTAAAAAGTGTAATGAGAAATAGAAATCAGGGAATGGATGCTAAGGAGGTTATAAGGAGTGATTGTGCTGACAGCACTGTACAGTGCAGAAACATGGAACATAAGAGAGGAAGAGAGAAAGAGTTTGAATGTATTTGAGATGAAATGTCCGAGAAGTATGATAGGGGTTACTAGGCTAGATAGAGTGAGAAATAAGGAAGTGAGGAGGAGAACAAGGGTGGAAAGAGAGTTGGGAGATAGGGTTGATGAAAGAGTATTAGGATGGTTTGGACATATGGAAAGAATGAGTGAAGAAAGATTAGTAAAAGAGGTGTGGAAGGCAGAGGTGGAAGGAGTGAATATGAGGGGGTGTTCTAGGATGAGATGGAGGGATGGGGTAAAAGGGGCATTACAAAAGAGAGGAATGTCTGTTGAGGAAGGATGGGAGAGGACAAAAGATAGGGGTGAATGGAGAAGGGTTGTGTATGGATGATGCTGTGATGCATGAGGGGGAGTGGGTGTGGGATGGGGGGGGGCAAGGAAGTATATATGAGAAATATTTTGACGCAGCTGAAGGGATTTCTCCCCGTCTTCTCCTTTTCTGCATGAGGGGATGAAGAGGGGGGGTTGCCAAATTAATGAAGCAGCCTTGCTGTGGATGTGCTGTGTCTTGCGACACTGCTTCTGACCCAGGGCAGTGGACAGGATGCAGGGATGACCCGTCATCCAGGAGGTGCCAAGATGAGAGGGAGGGAGGGAGGAGGGTGGAGGGTGGAGGGGAGTGGAATATGTAGGGGATGGAATGCGTGGGAGTGGTTTCTATGCCTCTTTCTTTTTTACTACCCCCTGAGTAAGGGGGAAAAAGCCTTTGGTATATGTATGTCAGTAAATTGGTGTAAAAAATATTTCACTGATTTCAATGTAAATTTAAGTTAGGTCTTAGGATAGCTGCAGTAGACTGGTTAGTGTATTGAGAGGCAGTCTAAAGGTAAGGTCTAAGGCACCTATATATGCTTGTTTTAATGTGATAGCAGATTTTTTTTTAGCTTGTTCTTTCTGGAAATAAGCAACTTTAGCTGCTGAAAAATGCATTTTGGATTATCAGGTTTTGCCACTAGGAAACCGATATTTTTCAGATGGCTTCAAGTCATGAAGAGCTGCAAGAAATGGTCAAGGGCCCTATCAATTGGGCAGAAGATTCTGCTGGTTTTCTGGAGTAGCTGAAGTCACTGAATCCAGAACAGTTAACCAAGCGAGTTGTTTGTGAAGTTGTTGCCCAATTGAGTCACCATTGTGGACAAAAGCAGAAACAGAAGGATCCACATTTGTCTTGGAAAAACATCTGAGATTGTCTTAGCATCATATATCAGGATGATTTGACTTACATTTCTGAAACATGCCTAAGAAATGATTTTCATACAGTCAATAAAGAAAGGTGGAAGAGAATCAAAGATGGGAAGGCTGTCAAATACCAACCTGCTTTTGATGATTTCATGGACCAAATACATGGACATAGTCTATGACATGGAATACTGACCAAATTATTAATATTTATTGCATATACTTGCTAGCATAGCCATAGTCGGCTATGTAATAGGCATAGCATAGCCTGTCCAATATCATACCATAACAACGTAAGTATTATTTGTGAACAACACCCTCTACTAATACTACTAGTAGTAGTATCTCTGACATGTCATATGTAAACAATCAAGACAAAGTATCGGAGAATATCAATATATCAAACAGGCATGTCCAGCTTCAAAGCACAGGTGTTGCATTACTGATGATCTTAAAGTTCCTCATTTCTGGGAGAAAATAGGCTAAAAAAAACATGAATATCACATTAAAATATTCATATACAGATGCCTTACCTTTAGATTTCCACTCAAAAAAATTATTTGCCATGGCTAATAACCAAATTTGCATTTATTTTTTATTAATCTTTTTTTTAAGAACTAGGCGCACATTTGCAGAACAGCAAGAAAATTTGAAAATCCTGCTCATGCGCTGAATGCCATGATGGTGGTGTCTCCCGTAGATTCATGCGTACCTACTTATTAACATCACCTGGAGTTAGAGAACACCTGGTCCACAATGTGAAAGCCATTGTCTAAGAGTAGACAGACGACAACATGGCATCTGGACCATATCCTAGCAGTTTTGTTTGTTAGTAGATTTGCTTGTAGCAAGGTTTGTTTTGTTATTTATTTCCACCATGAAAATTGCACATTACATTCATGTATTATAATTTACAAAATTAATATTTAATTTTCTAATGCTATATCACATAGGTGTGCAACTTCGCCAAGGCCTTTGACAAGGTCGACCACGGCATCCTGCTTCACAAGTTCTGGAAAATCAAGTACCAGACCCCCACAAACTCCTCTACACTTCAACCACAATACAATAAATGAACAGGGCGCAAGTGCAAAAGAAGAACCCTTCCAACCAGAGCCCCAGAGCGAATCAAGACTCTACTTGCTGCCAGCTTGGGGCATGAAGGGCCAAAAATCTTCAATGCACTCCCTAAATGAGTAAGAGGCATAACAGGCTGGACGGTGGACACATTTAAGGCTGGCCTGGACAGGTACTTGATGTCCTTACCTGACAAACCACCGGTACCAGGCTATACAGCCATCTGTCGGGCAGCCTCAAACTCCATCCCGGATCAAGTGGACCTACTAACCAGGGACGCCAAAACCAGATTCAGCGGCGGATCACCGTGACTGTGAGGGATCAACCTCAGCACAACACCAAGTAAGTAAGTGTGAGAGACAAACGCTCCCACCAAGAGCCCCAGAGAGGGTTAAGAGCTTCCTGGCATCCAGCCTAGGTCACAAGGGTCCAAAAACTTTCAACACTCTCTCAAAAGAAGTGAGAGAGAACCAACTGCTTGGTGGACAGCTTCAAGCATGTACTGGACAGGTTTCTATGGAAGGTGCCAGACAAGCCCCCAGTTCCAGGCTACACCGCCATCAGTAGGTTGTCATCAAACACAATAACAGACCATAACAGGCCCTTATGAGGAAGGACAGCAGGACTGGCAGCAGTGGTAGACCACTACGGCTGTGAGGATAGACCTCGGAACTTCTCCAAGTAAACCAAGTAGACTAACTTGGTAAATTTACCTTAAGACAGTATTAGTATAAGTATAGTATTTACTTTAAGTAAGGGTTGTTAGAGATCACAAGAAACCTACTTCTTATTTCTCTACATCTCGGTGAGACGTGCTTGATTTCATTTTCTAATTATTTTTTTATTTTTCTTATTTTTTATTTTAGGTAGGTGGTAACCAAAATGACAATCATTATGATTATCATACAATGTGACCGATGGACCAACCCGGCGACCGTTTACTTAGTTTACTTACTTAGTTTACTTAGTGAAGTTCTGAGGTCGATCCTCACAGCCGTAGTGGACTACCGCTGCTGCCAGTCCTGTTGTCCTTACTTGCGAGGGTCAGTTGGTCTGGTAGTGTGTTTTGAGAGAACCTACTTATGGCAGTGTAGCCTGGCACTGGAGGCTCGTCTGGCACCTTCCGCAGGAACCTGTCCAGTGCATGTTTGAAGCTGTCCACCGAGCATTTAGTTTTCTCTCTCACCTCCTTTGGGAGGGCGTTGAAGATTTTTGGACCCTCATGGCCTAGGCTGGTTGCCAGTAGGGTCTTAATCCTCACCGGGGCTCTTGATGGGAGAGTTTGTCTCTCACATTTACGCCCATGCCTTATACTGTGGTATGGCTTGATTGTAGAGGGCGTGGGGTCCGGAACAAGTCCCTCAAGGATTTTCCATGTGTAAATGGCCCTGTATCTTTCTCTCCTCCTCTGTTGAGAGTATAGGCCTAGTGCTCCCAGGCGATCCCAATAGTTGAGATCTTGCATCCCTTTGATGCACCTGGTGTAGTTCCGTTGGACAGCTTCAAGCATCTGGATGTCTCCGCGTTTGTGTGGTGACCAGAGTTGGCTACAATTAACAATAGTCCAGTATCGGTTGGATAAGCGACTTCCAGAGGGTAAGCATCACTTGAACCTCTCTTGAGGAGAAGGTCCTTAGGACCCAGCTGGCCATCCCTCTTGCTCTATTTACTGAGTGCATGATGTGGTGTTGGAAAGTGGCATCATCACTTAAGTGAATGCCCAGGCTTTTCACATGGGCTTTTGGTGTGATTTTCATACCTCTCTCCGTGGCAGGTTTACTATGGACAGCGGCAAAGATGGGATTTGGAGCAACATATTTTATTTACCAAGGATTAATTTATTAAATGCTTTGCAGATTTCATGGTTAAGACTTTATGAAAAAGATGCATGAAAGTCAGGTAAGGCGTAAGCGAACAACAATTACAATGATCAATCTGATTCAACAATTTCACGATGTTTCCTGACCACAACAATTAAAATAGGTGCGTATTAAATCTAAATAAATTGTAGTACAAATTACACAATGTCATATGATAAAATTGTACCTTTTGGAAACTGTAAATCTGTGGCATCTTCTTCTACCACCTCTTGTGCGGCTGCCGCTTGTGCCATTGCTGACTCGCTGATTTGTTTACTAGTACGCGTTCGCGAGTTGGTGAGGACATGTTATATTTTGAATAACGAAGATAATAGCTAGACACTGATATCTTATATAATTGTAGCCACTTTAATGGCCTTCCACGCTTCCAACATGACTTATTTAAAATATAAATGTTCCAAATACTAAAGGAATGTTTTGTAATCGTTTTACAAATTATGTCGATAATTAGAGAAGTAGTATTGATATGTTTAATTAGTTGTATTTTTATTTATAATATAGATTATTTTTTATATACCAATATGTAAAATGTGTTAGATATTGCAAAATCTCTACTAAGATTATTTCATGTGGATCACTTTCAATCGTCCTATATAATTCCAAGTTTGTGCACAAGAGGGCAGCAGGAGATTTCTAATGTGCAACGCCCAGCTGGTAAGGATAGTTAACAGATTTAACCCTTTCAAGGGTTCCGAAAATGATGAGGTTTGTGTGGAGAGCAAATACCGAACTATGAAATTAGTGGATGTAATCGTGAAGACAGAAATAGTACAAGCTACAAAATATTGTTATGGGAAGGTGGCGGCTGCCCAAGATGGCCGATAAACAGCAGCTGACGTTAGAACATCTAACATAAATTCGACTGAAGTTATTGCGAAATAGTAGTTAGAAGAGCAAATATGGGAAATATTTATGAAGTGAGGAATGTTGCAGATATAATGAAAATATTTTTTATTACTAGTGGTATGATGAAAAGTGCTTCACGGCTGAGTGAAATGATAAATACATATCGTTGTGCTGTGCTTTAAGGGTACGTTAGGAGGGCGAGGCCCGTACAGACACCTGCAGTCTGACACAGGCTCAGTCAGCCCGATATGCTCACGTTCTCTGTTGGTAAGGAGACTAGGCGGTACGAGGAGTAAAGTGTTGATTTAATCTCTGTATTATGTGGGTTGTAACTATAATAGTTGTGTACTAATTCCAGTGATAGGAAAATGTTCACTTATGTTACCCAATTTATTGTAACTGTGTCATCAGTTTCGTGGATATAGGAATAAATATATATACTCGCAACAGTCTCGACAATATAGATTTTAATGGGGATGAGGTTTTCTTAGCCAGGTGCCTTGTGCTTGTTATGAATCTTGTTTCAAGGTCTTTCAGTTCTCTTCATCTTATCTCCATTGTCACATTGTGAGAATAGCCAGGGTACCAAGGTACTCAAAGATGGGGCATTTGAAGTGGAAAACCAACTGCTGCCCAACCACATCCCCATGGTACACCCTAGGTTCACCTCTCATTTGGGAGTTGTCAAGACTGAAGAGGTTGACCTTATACTCGCTGTCAAATTTTCCCTCCAGTCCTCAACAATGACTTTTGGGTGATATTCCAGAATCATGTAAACACTGATATTTAACAAGAAATTGGTTGTCTGATACCACTCGATCTAATGTAACCTAACCCAATTAAGCAAAACAACTTAGTGTACCCATTTCAAAGAAAAGAATAGGTCTTTCAAAGACAAAAAAAAAAAAAAAAAATTGAAAAGTGTATTTGCATGATACTGGAATAGAACCAAATTTTGTTCTTCACATATATAAAAGTCTAGTAATGATAGGGACACTAGAATGCAGTTGTGAGTGGTCCTGTCCAGAAACCCGATTTGCTGGCCTACCACTCCTACATAAAACATGGCAAGATTAATTATCCACAACCCCTTATACAGACTTTAGGTAATCTGAACATTTTGTGATAAGATAGATTGTTGGTAATTTATTTTACCATGTTTTGCATTGGAGGAGAAAGTGGAGCAGATTGTGGTCCTGGATGTGAGTAATTATAACCTAGTGCCTGTGGGAGTAGATGATAATAGAAGCCACAACTTAAACCCCCCCCCCCCTTATGTGGTGGTGTAGGGCCAGTGGTCATCTTGTACAGGAACAGGAATTACGGTCATACTAAAAACTGATAAGTAACTCAAAATGACCAACTAGCAGCATGTAATTTAATGTAATGCTAGTTTTTGTGGTGAAAATTACTTGTGCTACATTGTTGAGGATAATCACTCCATAGAGGAAAGTTTTTATCTGCCGACATGTAATCACTGTGCCGTACTGCCAACAAGTGACCTGCCACCTTTATTCCATTGCAAATTGCTTGGTTAGTACAAAAACAAGAATTCTATTGCTTGCATGTTTCAGAATAATTTGACCTGACATGCTTGTTACATGTTTTAGAGGGCACCCGATGTGAGAGGCATAATTGTTGGTACATACATACATATACCAAGGCTTTTTCCCCCTTACAAGGGAGGTAGCCAAAATGGAAAAGGCATAAAATCATTCCCACCCATTCCATCCCTGAATACACTCCACACCCCTCCACTCTCCCTCTTATCTTAGCACCTCCTGGGTGATGGGTCATCCCTGCACCTTGTCCACTGCCCTGGGTCAGAAGCAGTGCCGCAAGACACAGCACATCCACAGCAAGGCCGCTTCATTAAATCGGCGACCCCCCCCCCCTCTCCGTTCCCCCATGCATAAAAGGAGAAGACGGGGAGAAATCCCTTTGGGCTGCGTCAAATTTTGCTCACACATGCCTAGAAAATAATCACTTATCAGTGTTATTGAATGATACAGGGTTTACATGTCAGCAGAAAAATTATTTGGTAAATTTTTTTAAATGCACACCTATCCGATATAGCAATAGAAAATTAGATACTGATTTTATAAATTGTAATAGGTCATTGTAATATACATTATTCTTGGCAGAAATTAGTAGTAGAAAAGGTTGCTAAAGGCTATAAACAGAGACTTGGTCACATTGGTTGTGAGGAGCTATCTATGTTTTGGCAGAGGCTGAAGAAATTAAAGTATGATAAATTCGTCTATTCTAATCTAACAACCTACCTAACCTAACCTGCATTTAGAAATGTGGTACCTGTAATTCTAGATGGCATCAGGGTCATTGTCATCAACTTCCAAATCTATCAAAACAAAGTTGGCATCTAAGGGAGTTGAAGCGACTTCACAGGTTCCTGTATGAGTTTTAGCAATGTTTTCTGACATTGATTTCTGCCAAGAAAAAAGCAACAGTGATGTATTATAATTTACAAAATTTATATTTAATTTTCTCGTGTTATACCATGTAAGTGTGCACTTTTTTTTTGTGACAGTAACTTTCACGTGAAATGTAGCAAAAGCCATTTTCACTGCAAACACAAGCATTGTCAATTTATGTGCACCTTGTCAGTCATTTTCAGTTACTTGTTCCAAATATGAGCCTCTAATACCACCACTCCTCACTCCAACATGGCTGGAGAGCTAGGTCCCTTTAAGGTTGCCCAAAATGTATTAAGAACAACAATGGTAAAACTAAAATAATGGGAGGAAGCAGCAGCTCTTTCAAGATCATAAGCCCTTGAATACTTCCCTGCCCAGCTCTCCATGGCACCTTTCTGTGACTAGAGAACCCCCCTCCACACATATACACATGGAAAAAATGCAATGGCGATGGAGGAAGAACTGATCTTCCTCATGACAGAAATAATTACATCATTGTCATAAGAAAACAGGTGGAGAGGGCAGTTGCCGATTAAGTGAAGTAGTCTTGCTACATTGCTTTAACCGAGGGCAGTGGGTGGGATACAGGGGTGACTATCATCCATGAGGAGCAAAGATGAGAGGGAGGAAAGAGTGGTGGAGGGGAGTGGGAGGGGGTATGTGCCTTTGACATAGCTACCTCCTTTATAAGGGGGAAAAAGGTTTTGGTATGTAGGTATTGATAGATTAATGACAACCCCAACTATGCAAAATGAGATTGCATATTCAAAAATGTCTGACCTTGTTTCATATATGACAGCGAATTATTCATGCTTGCACTGCTGTATAAATTGCCAGTGATTTGGACACACAAGATAGCAAAGCAGTCACTCCAAAGCTGCATGTGCACATAGCTAAGTATAGCATAGGATGGCTGCACATGGAGTGACACTTTGAAGGATTTCTGTCAGATTAATAACTTCACAACCTGAATTGCCTTACCAGAAGAAACCACCCACATGTTTCATGAACAAACATACATGCAGCTTGGTGGTGCAATTGTACTATTTTCAACTGCAAATTCAACTCTCCATTTTTTATTCCTGCATTACCCTTTGATTGGTCCATATGAGCTCTGAGCTGTACATCTGGGAGGGTAATAGCTCTCTCAGAAGTCCATGTGATCCAAGACTGGTGAATCACTCACAACTTCCTACTTATGCCTCACCTGTGTTACTAAAACTCACTCGGGCCCCTCCTTCCCCACCTGAGTGACGACTTCCTACATAAACCCCTCACAGGCTTCCCCTCCACCCCAGCGACCTGAATAGTCCTTTTCCTTTGCAAATTCAAAAATTGCTCTTATAGTATCATGCTCATCTAAAATGGTACATTTTTTTTTTTTTTTTTCCCCAGTCCCCCTCCCAAACGTGTTTGCTAAATAAGGGGAAGTTCATAAGATTTCCAACAAGACACACTCATGCTCTTGTCAAAATCAGTGGCCAAATCATATCCTCACCTCTCCAACTAGTCAAAATAATGAAAAGGAAAGAGAAAAAATGCACTGACCCTAACATCTAGCTACATAACCCATGAGCTACACTGGTTGTTAAGTCACAACACCAGACTTGCACCACACCCAGTACAACACTACAACTGACCATTCCCAGAAGCAGAATATCTCAATCTTTTTTCAGCTTTAAAATAATAATAGCTGTAGGCTTAGACATTCACTATGACATTGTACAACACCTAAATCCAGATATAGATGGAAGGCATAATTTGAACCATATAGAGAAATTATTATCCATACTTTCCCCAAACCATGAAATAGATCAACTTTCTCGGATAAAATTTTTCAAGATGTCATCACAAATTCATGGCATCTGGAGCATAATTTTCTTGCATCATCTAGTCAGACAGGCTTTCAAGCTAAAAGCAACCCTACAGATATTTTGTCAAGCAAAGTGACAATCTGCATTGCATTCACTAATAGAGTGCATAGTTATGCTGTGTTCTTTGACCTAAAAAAATGCATGCTATACTGCTTGGAAATGTGGATCCAATACTAACTCGCATTGCTTGTACCAATCACCTTTTCCAAGTAGCCATAATTTGGTTAGATCAATGGGACCTTTCGCAGTCAGGCTCGTAGATTCCTATTAGCGCTAGAATTTTCAATTGTCTCGGATTTCACGAGGCAAAGGGGTGATCATAATGTTATAATTTTTACTTACTGGTGTGTGATAAGGCTTTGTTAATTTAATTATAAGGTAAAACTAAAGATAGGTAATTGTTTTTACTGAAGTAACTATGAGCAGTAAAAATAAGATGATGTTGATTTCGGTTTGTGCATTTTATCTGAGTGTTGAAAAATAATGGATATCACTGTCACGTCCTGTATATGAAGATAATCGGTGAGATAAAAAATAACAGTGGTGGCGGACGTACGAAGTTAACGACATTTTTGTAAAGAATATCCTCTTAGATCTGCTGGGAGCTATTTTCAAACAAATATGACTAATTTTACGTGTGCCGTGGCAAACTGCACGTCAGATTAAATAAATATATATAACTTAAGACAAAGTTTATTGTACCGAAAAAATTAAGTCTTCGATGCAAAATTATATTTTCGATACATTACATGGATTTGCTTATTGCTTGGTGCATTCAAATGAAAGTATATATCAGTATACGTCCATTGAAGTTGGTAGAAAATGACAAATTGCTTGGCTTGATACAATTATAGGCTGTTTTACAAATATCATCTGTGATTATAAATAGAGGCTCAAACAATGCTATATGCTGTTTGCAATCATGAAATTAATTGACTTAAATTTCAGACACAATAATGTACAACGATACACCTCTGTAAGGTTATAAAACTTCCCCAAAAAAGTATTTATTTTCCGGCAAGAATTACAAAATCTGGCAGTGTCTGGTAGCAATTTGCTCACTGCGAAAGGCCCCATTGGCTGAAGACTGGATTCCATATCGTTGTTCTTCTGTAGATGACACAACTGTGAAGGTACCCTGCTACCCTCTCAGTAAGTACCCCAACACCCTTGGCCAACCAAACCAGCATGTAAAATCAAAGTAATGTGCTGGAGTGGTATGATATTATCCACAAGGATAGAAGCATCAATTAGAATAACCAACTTGTTTCAGTGGGGAATCTTTGGGAAAGCCATAGCACCAAGAGTGTTCCTCTGCCTGCCTTCACCTAGACATGACTTATTGTGTCTGGTCTGATGTGTAGAAGGGTTCAGTGTATGAATGATTTATTGTGCATGTGAAAGAAAGGTGTTGGAGTGACATGGTCTATTTCCTTAATAATGTTAACCTTATTGTGATATAATAAGCTACTATCCTGCATGTTTTTAAAAATAGTATACACACAACATCACAAGAGAAGCACACCTAGACTAATCCCCAAAACTCCATACTTGCATGGCTCCCTCCCAGACATCACCCCAAGAAGTCCTTCTCACAAACAAGCACAACTGCATTTAGGCCACTAACCAATATTTAGACAGAACCAAATTGCCCCAGATGCAATCATCATACAGAAAACTGAACACCCCATCCTATGCTGCCCCATTTTCACTTAACTTAGACAACTTGCTCTACCTTGAGTTACTTGTACACCAGTGGCTGTTGCAAGCTGCCTAGTGTCATGGGTCTCCTGCAAGAGTGACCTGGGGCAGCATTTATGGGCACCTGCTTTTGGTGGTCTTGCAAGACAGGTGGCATAAAATAACCTTATGCCACCTGCTTTCAAAACTAATCAATACCCTGAACTCCATGAGAGAGAGAGAGAGAGAAACCCCCAAGACATTTTTTTCAATGTCCATGCATGTACGAGTATGTGTGAGCCCAAGATGTTTTTGTAATGTGTGCATTTTGTGGTTATGAAGATAACAGTCGTATCTTCCTTCAGGTGTTGCAGCTCCAGTTTGTATGTCCTTTCTTCATATGTCAGCTAGGCAGGGGACCATTTTTGTTGCTGCCTTGTATTATATCTCTGCATTTTGTATATGATTTTAGGATTATCTCCCTGAAAAGGAATGCTAATTTAACCTCTTCAGTACAAATCAAATATACGTGCATTACAAAATATGAAGTGACTGCAGTTATACTCATTCTCTTTCACCTTGAATAAATATAATGTAACAGAATACGAGGGTTACTCAGCTTCAACTACAACTACAAAAGTATAATCAGGAAGATGTCACCGGCATCCTCATATACCATACTCATAGCTCATGATGCATACATAGGCATCATTGTATTCAAGAAGTTAAGCAACTCTCCTTGCTGTTGCCTTTTTCTCCTTTAAGTCACCTCTGCAACAACCTATTTGGCATGATTGTCCACAAGGATAGATGTGCTAGGTATTGATGATGGTGCTTAAAAAATTGTGTGTGTATATATATATATACATATATCAAAACTAAAACCACAGTTGGAACAGAAGAAAAAGCTGGAAATGGCGAATCTATATATTTCAACTAAGCTGCAGTCCTCTGCAGTAGTACAGAATGAGAGAAGGGTGCTATACTTATTTAGCACTCTTGTTACAAAAAAGAAAAGTGGCAGGGAATGACTAAAGTATGCCTACCCTTACTTGATTAATGACCTAGGGGTCATGTGGTGTTGGGTCAGGTGAAAGATGCCAATTGATGATGTTTGTGACCATAAGTTTGGATATGACTGGAGACCACTGACCTTTTAAAGTATTCATATTAGGAATCCTTGCTGTAGATGTGATGTGTCTTGCGACTCTGCTTCTGACCCAGGGCGGTGGGCAAGGTGCAGGGATGACCCGTCATCCAGGAGGTGCTCAGATGAGAGGGAGGGTGGGAAGGGTGTGGAGTGTATTTAGGGATGAAATGGGTGGGAGTGTTTTTATGCCTTTCCCTTTTTGGCTACCTCCCTTGAAAGGGGGAAAAAGCCTTGGTATATGTATGTATGTATGTATATTAGGAATTATATTCTATCAATGAAAGTATTCCCAGTATGAATATTTCAATAATATTTCTCTCTCTCTGTCTGTCTGTCTGTCTGTCTGAACTGCAACATGTTCTTTGTTTTGTGCTGATTTATTTATTTATTTATTTATTTTTTGCAGTTGGCTGGGGGCTAGTCCAGGATGCAGACAATCAAGTGTGTTGTCGTTGGAGATGGAGCAGTCGGGAAAACTTGTCTGCTCATATCATACACTACCAATAAATTCCCCTCAGAATATGTGCCCACGGTAAGTGAGAATGGTAGGAGGCTATATTACTTAAGGTTGTTTAGTGCTTTGTGATGTAGATAAATAAAACCAAAATATTTGTAAGGTAGTTGATAATTGTACCTGCTATCTTTGGCCAGGTCTTTGACAACTATGCTGTCACGGTTATGATCGGTGGAGAGCCGTACACATTGGGTCTTTTTGATACAGCTGGTAAGTGAATGTATTACCTCAAGTATTCATTGAGCATTGCTTTAAGTTAAATGTGACACCAATCTTAAGTATAATGGTTCATTTTTATTGTTTTTCTTTTTCCAGGTCAGGAAGATTATGATAGGCTAAGACCTTTAAGTTATCCACAAACAGATGTATTTCTTGTCTGTTTTTCTGTAGTTTCCCCATCATCATTTGAAAATGTAAAAGAAAAGGTAAAGGCGAATCTTTATTTTTGTATTGTCGTTTGTTTGTAAGCTAATTACATCATTAAATGTAACCATATTGTTCTTTGATAGATATTTTGTTTTGCAAGACAACATAAATTTGCCGTCCTGAACTCCATTTATGTATATTTATGCAATGCATTTGTAGTACAAGGAAAGTTATAAGTAGACATTAAGCAATTATATACTGCATGTTTATATTGGTTTCCACAAGTTGAATATGACAATGATTTGAACTAATGTGTTTGCTTGCTCTAAACAACTTTTGTTTTTCAGTGGGTTCCAGAAATTACTCATCACTGCCAAAAGACCCCTTTCCTACTGGTAGGGACTCAGATTGACCTGAGGGATGATGCTGCAACTGTAGAGAAACTAGCTAAGAACAAGCAGAAGCCAATTTCATTTGAGCAAGGTGACAAATTAAGCAGGGAACTGAAGGCAGTTAAGTATGTGGAATGCTCAGCCCTTACCCAAAAGGGATTAAAGAATGTCTTTGATGAGGCAATCTTGGCAGCCCTAGAGCCTCCAGAGCCCCAGAGACGAAGGAGATGTGTTGTCCTGTAGATGCTGTCTGCTGGCAGCCCCATGTGCCTCCCTCACACCCTCACAGACACGTAACAAGGCAATAGAGGAGCGAAAGCATTGTTGAGAATCAAAACTAGTTGATGGATACAGGAAATGGCACAGGCCTGTTGATCCAGGCCTTGTATTAATAGTCAGGTTTGGGTGCTGGTACAGATCTACAATGGATGCCTTACAAGTTGTGTGTGCAGGATTCTTTTAATGAAGGGAGGCTTGCAGGTGGGCCAACTCAAAGCCAAGGAAAAAAAGAAAGCACAAGAAAATCTGTGTGGCAGTCCGACACTGTCAAACGTGGATATGGAGGAAGTTTCCTCGTATTGGGGGGGAAGGGCCTGTAAGCAAGCCCCTCCACACTGTGTTCCCACCTTCCTTCCTCCCTCAAACATCGCCTGCAGCCACACTTGCTCTTGGCAGTGGGACAATGCAACTTCCACTAGGTTCTAGATAATAATGGGAAACAGGATTACAAGATTATTGTGTGGGGATATTAGCAAACTTTCATGTTTATAATAGAAATTAATTCCAGATTGTTACAGTTCACATAACAACCTGGAAGTCTATATAAAACAATTACATAACCACAAATCTTTTTTGAACACAAAAATATAGCCCAGGTTATTCCTTCCCTTATAGCCTTTGCATTTCGATAAATTTGCTGTGGGACCTTTTTATGTACAGAATGTAGTCCCATAGCTTCTGTCTGAGAACTTGAAAGAAATAACTTTGTATGAGCTTACCTTCTTAGTCTAACTGCCTCAGACGATCACGTTTTTCTTGTACTGTGTGGACTCCTAAATATTTTGCATCATAAACCAGTATACTTCTTTTTATAACAATATTAGTGCAAATGTAGGAAAAAAGTTAGTCTAGATAATTTTGCCTGGCTTAAGCCAGTTGGTCATCTAGACTTTTATCCTTTGAGTTTATAGGTATTGTTAATTTTTTATATTTACTTGCCTTGTGCCTGAGACAGAATTATCTGATGTGTTAATCCCAAAGATGAGGTACAGCTTCTGATCTTAAGATTGCCATCGCCATTTTTGTGTGTGCTCATTTAAAACAAAGAATTTGAGTAGGAAAAATAAAGGTATATATAATTTAACCTCTTGATAGGAAAACAAAATTTTGAACCTTCCCCTAGAGAATGGGATGACCCAATGTTGATGCTCAAGCTGTTGGATTCAATACCAACCAATTTTAAATACTTTTTGGTTGAATTTTGTTTTGTGTTTGCAAGTATGTTGGTTTGAACCTGGTGCCAAACCACTACTACATTGCATACCAACACCCTCATACCCGTCAGCCTCGTCTCTCCTCACCCATATTTGGGGTACAGGTTCCCGCAGGTGTTGGCTTGCTGATCACGTAGGAACATTTCCCAGTTCAGGCAGGTCATGCAGGTCTTCGGTTCCTGTAAGCACAGTCGAGGTTCCTGCAGGATATGGCCTAAGTTGTTCCTGCAGGCATAAGTAAAGCTGGTCTTGCAGTTATTGGTTAGCAGTTTTTTGCTGTCATCGGTTAAGCTGTTCCTGCTCTTGTGACATGTGATAACAAAGATGTACACTACCTGATGATTGATAGGAAAATTTTCATATTTATGAGAGGGCGTAACAAATAAATTGTGTTGGATCATAATTGTTTTTTCATTTCCTATTTATTGAAGAATGGGTGTTGTACTTTTTCTTATTTTCAATGAGATAGGACTGTTTTCACAAACTGAATAAAATTGCCTGGTATTAGCCAAAATAAAAGTTTACCTTTTGTACTCAAAAAAGTAAATGAAGGTACAGGAGAAAATCTCAGAAAAGTAGATATACCTATCAAGAATCAAATTAACATTGATCTTTGCATTTGCAAGGTTAAGATTTGTATGTCCCCTCAGTCATAGGTGGAGAGGGTAGTTATCCTTCCAGAAAGAAGGGTAACTTGCCATCTACATGTGAAGACCCCCTGAGGTTTACTACTAAGGAAATCAATGCAAAGTGAGGTTGTGACAGACTGAAAGTATACTTAGGCACTGTGAAAGGGGACCAGACTTTCCTTCACACTAATTCCCCAGGAGGAAGACTAGCTGCTGCCTGACTACCAACTTTTGGTGCTCACTGGGATTAACCACCTGGAAACTGGTGCTGTGAGGCAGCTAACAATTCTGACCATACCAGCCAGTCAAAACTTACTGTTTAGCATAACTTCATTCTTCCTGTTGAAACCCAAACCCTCTGGCAATTGTGTGTGATAATGGGGGTAGATGAGCTCTAGAAGTTCTTACTTTTCAAGTGATTGCCCTGAAGGGGCAGTACAGCTAACCCCACAGTATCAAGAGTCCTGTCCTTTTATGTTATTCTCATTCTACCTTATGTGTGACAAAAAATATTGTACTTGTTTCAACTTGGAATATACTGTAATACTCAATGTGGCTGGAATTGGTGAATTTAAAAAAAAATTCATTAGGGTGGCTCATAGCAATCTTCTTTATAATGGAGGTACCCAAGTCGAAAGGGATACACCCACTCCTATCCACAACCCTTACCTCCCTTTCATTTTTGCTCCTCCTGGATGATGGGTCATCCCTGTCTCCCACCCATTGCCCTGGGTCAGAAGCAGTACAAAAAGGCCACTTCACTTAATTGGCTACAACCCCTCTGTACCCTCATGTGGAAAATACGAAGTCCCTTTGGGCTGTATCAAAATATCATCCACACACAACCACTCCCTACCCCTTTCCTTGCATCAACACTACAATACAGTAAGAATACCAAGGGTTCTTTTCCTCTTACCAGGGAGGTATCCAAAGTCAAAAGGCATTATTCCACTCTCATCCACCAGCCCTCCTATCTTAGTTCCTCAGGGATAACAGGTCATCCCTGTATCTCACTCATTGCCCTAGGTCAGAAGCAAAGCAGCAAGACACAGCTCATCCATAGCAAGGTTGCTTTATTTAATTGTAAAAAAAGTACATCTCATGCAGAAACATTGAAGACAAGGAGAAATCCTTTTGGGTTGTATCAAATTATTGTTCACACACAACCACTCCCTAAACCCCCTTCCCCTCACTCCCATGCATCACAGTATCATCCATACGGAGGCATTCTCCACTCACCCCTATCTTCTGTCTTCTCTTTCAACAGACATCCCCCTCTTAATGCCCCTTTCACCCCATCCATCCATCTCATCCTTGGATGCCCCTCATGTTCACTCCATCCACCTCTGCCTTCCACACTTTTTATTACTAATCTTTCTTAATGCATTCTTTCCATGCATTCAAACCATCCCAATACTCTCATCAACCCTATCTCCCATCTTTTCTGACCCCGCTCTCCTCCTCACCTTGTCTCTCACTCTATCCAACCTTTTAATCCCTACCATACTTCTCAGACATTTCATCTCAAACACATTTGAAATTCTTCCTCTCTTATGATCCATGTCTGCCCTATACAGTGCTGTTGGCACAATCACCCCTTCATACAATCTCCACTTAGCATCCATTTCCAAAAGTTTATCTCTCATTACACTTTTCAATTCCCCAAGGCATTTGGTTCTCTCAATCTACAATCTACCTCCACCTCCACTCACTCTCCTGCCACAAGAGATAGATAAGAGTAAAAGATAGATGGGTTAAATATGGAGAGAATGTTTTAGACTCTGAAGCTCATGGTTGTCCAACCTCCTAAGTTTTACTCTGGAGTTGTTGATGTGCTGCAAGAGAGGGTTGGTTGGACAGTACACTTTGATCTAAAGAAGCTATTTTGCAAGGTACCTCACAGTCAACTCAGTCCATAGTTTCTAGGCACTAATTAATAATAGCAAGTCAATGCTTTGATAAAGCATTGTTAGAACAAGGTAAGTGAAGCAAACTTTTAACAAATGCCTACAGTTTTATTGCATACTACACAGAAGTTATGTAAAACAAAACACTTAAGCCTAATTAGCCAAACATCTGATACCAGTGTAAATACTTCTTACAGTTCCTTAGCCTAGTGACTCGATGACATTCATGTAGCTCAAATTGCAACATAGGATGGCTTGAAATGGAAGACATGTTGCAGCTTGAGTTAAGATGTACTAGCACCATGTGTTAACCATCACACATGAGATCAGTCTCATGGTACAAAACATGACATTCATGGGGATGAAATTATATGAATTGTGCTCAGATCTTAAAATTGAAACTCCATCTTTTTGGAAAATATTTTGTTTGCTGTTTTAAGTAGCCCCCGAGTGTTTCACCCTTCAGCAATAATGACAAGACCTAATCTTTTAGAATATATATTTTTTTCTATTTTGTTTTAGTAAATTGTACTCTTAGGGAATTGGAAGGCTGGGTTGGTCCTCCAAGATAACTCTGCAGAAAGGGTGGTCTCAGCTGGGAGTTGATGGAAGGGTGTGTGGAAGGCTTCAGAGGTCATTAACACTCATTTCGTCTTCCTCTGCAAAACAAAAAGTATAACTGTATAAACTGAAAATAAGAAAAAATTATAATTGACCCACTTCATAATAAATGGGAATTATTCTTTTATTGTAGCTACCAATGGCTCTCCCACCCTAACTGTACACAGCATTTCCCACACATTTCCCACATTTCCCACACAGCATTTCTTCTTTGCATGAGTTATGGGCCTATCCAGTGGCTGTTCCTAATTTTAGTTACCTGGGAGCCATAGGTCTTTAGAAAGAGAAGTCTGGAACAATGGATTAATTGATACCAATGGGTATTGTTATCTAGTATTCCTTTGGCAAGGAATGGGTAACAACCTATCCTCTTCCATACCATTATACCTGCCACTAAGCCCTTTTTTTCCCTCTCTTTTTCTTTGTAGCACCCCTTGTACCTTTGGTAAGGGGAGGGTTATCCAGTTGTACTCAATGTACCCAATCATTTGATCTAAGTCTGAATGAATATGTATGACACAAGTATGAAAAGACAATTGTTGAAAATGGTTATTACAACTATGTTATGTTTGAAGCAAAAAAAAAAAGTTTTCTGAACAAATGCATGAGTTTGTAGATTAGCTTATGTAAGGATATAGTCCAATAAGAAGCATAAATGAATATCTAAGTTTTGATCTACTTCATATATTTTGATCAAATTTGATTAGCGGAGGCAAAGAGGTAGGCTTTTATGAATATATGCTGAAAAAAAAGTGTAAGTAAAGAGAAACTTACTTCGGGAGAAGTAGGTGACCTTGGCAACTTCACGTGCCTCGCCTTCTGAGTTGGTGGCCACACAGGCATAGGATCCAGTGTTGGTCTTGTCTACCCGCATGATCTGCACCCATCCAGTCACCATGAAACGTTCTGGTCCACCACGCACTTGTACTGCTATGGCTGAATCATCACCTTAAATAATCAGTGGAATGAGTTATCATTACAAACCAGAGGTCAGTGATTTGAATCCTCAGAAGTCAGTGAATGACATCATTAAGGACATGGTCTTAAATTTAATGGTGTAAAGGATGGGAAAAAAATTAATTGTAGTCACAAAGACATTCATCATGCATGCACCAAAAGACTCCTATATAAGGTAAGTGGTCAAGTCCTGGTATATACCCACCCTTCACCTATTCAAAATTTATTTATTGTCCCTTCCATCTTGTTTTGGATGAAGATCTCTGTACCATGCCTGCTGTTCCAGTCAGAGACAATGCAGCAAGATACAACACCTCCACAGTAAAGTCCAACTCCTCCCTCATCCTCTCAAAAACTTACAAAGCAAACAAGAAGAAATCCCTTTGGGCTGTATCACTTTATCATCCAATCACAACAACCCTCCACTCACACCTATCTTTTGATCTATCCTTTGCCTGCTCGACAGACATTCCTCTTGCACCTTATGTCTCTTTTACCCTGTCCATCCACTTCATTTTCAGTCATCCCTTAAGTTTACTTCATTCACATCTATCTTCCACACTCTTTTTGCTAGTCTCTCTTCACTCATTCTTTTCATATATCCATATAGTGTCATGAGAAGAATCCTTCTTTCTTCTCTTCACAGTGTTCTCTGTAATAGATACCTATTTCTCACACTTTTCACTTACCTCCCCACATATATTTACTTGCTTTCCTTACTCTGTAATTTACTTCTACTCCTCAACTTCATTCCCTGCTACATGAGACCCTAAATACTTGAAAGATCTCCACTTCCTCCAGCTTCTTCTTTCAAACTTGCTTCCAACTCACTGCCATCCTCTCCCCTGACAGATCTTATCATATTTACTCTTAGTTTAATCCCCTTATATACCCTTCAAAATTCAGACAAACTCCTTTAGCTTCTCCTTTGACTCAGTGTCATCTCCAAACAACAACTGGCTAACTTCTCACTTCCTTCCATTTACCAGCAACAAACCCCTGCACATCACTCCTGTGTTTACCACCTTCACTACTCCATCAGTACATGTGTTGAACAACCATGACGACTGCACAAAATTGGTGAAGCCTCACCAGTACATCATAGTATTCACACTCTCCATTCTCTACCTTCATATGAGCTTTACTATGTAAAAACTTTTGACTAACTTCTAGACTTCACCCTCCCCCATATATCTGTAATACATCCCAGAACATCTTTCTGTCAACCCTGTCATATACTTTCTCTGAATCCATAAAAGCCCAAAATATACACTCATCTTTTGCCAAAAATGTATTGTACATCTGTCTTATTATGAAAATCTTATCTAGAGACCCTTTCTTTTTCCTGAACCCACACTGTTCTTCCCTAATTACTACCTGTTTCCCTCCTAGTCCTTTCAACACCCTCCTTTATGCTTTAGGAACTACACTTAAAAAAACTTATCCTTTTAAAACTATCAAAGGATAGACAAAGCAACTTCATTCTATGACAAACACCCCTAGATACATTTAAATTAATTATATTGGCCTGTCTTTGATCAGGTCACCCATCATTGAAATCATAGCATTACGTGACTGGCCTGGTTCCAGACCTAGATGGACAAGGCACACAGAACAATTACACTGCCCTACATAAAAAAAGACCAACAACACTGCAATATTTAAACCCAGACTGCTGTTGGATATCTTGGGGCTTTGGGTATACTGCAATAGAGACCTGGGGCAACAAGTTCCCAGTGGTCTTCTCTACACAAAGATAATAAAACTAATCACAACCACCCCATGTATTATAATTATGGGGATTGGACTGATCCCATGGAGTATTGATCCCACAATGAGTGATAGGTTGACACCCCCCCCCCCTAATTAGTAAATTTACATCTTTCACAGCTTTCTCCCCTTCTCGCATCATTCCCTTCATGAACTTCCATTCCACTTCATTTTCTTCTTTCATCCTTCTCTTCTCCTTCATCCCACCCTTCCTCCCCTGTCTTCCATGTATCTCCTTCTTACTTGTCTTTGGCATGCACCAGTACATAAGATTCCACTAATATATTTTTTTTCTTTTCACACTTGCCCCATATGCTACTTAAAATAATCTGGCCCCTTCCATTTTCTTATTTGATCTAGTCTTCTGTATACATTTCTAGGCATAGTTAAACTGATTTATGTTTACTTTTTATATTTCACATACATGCAAACACAGAGTGCTGGATATATGGAATAACTTAGACAAAGAAACAGTGTGTGCAAATACTATTCAAGATTTTAAGAAAAAACTTGATGCTGAAAGATACAAAGACGGGTCACTACGAGCATAGCTCCCTTCCTGTGTAATATAACTAGGTAAATACACATAAAAGCTGATATATGATCAATTGCAATACTTGAGTTTTAGCTAGATCAGATTTTTAAACCCCATAATCTCTCCTACCAATAAATTCTTTATGTATTGGGACAGGAAATATAGACAGATGAAGTGGTACAAGTGTGACATACTTGGCAGTTTGACTGTTGAGCCATCGTCTTTGTGGAGAAGCCAGTACAGTTCTGGAATTGGGTAACCTACAGCCTCACAGTCCAAGACCATGATTCCACCAAGTGGCCGTTTTGCATTGCTGGGAGGTGTCTTGATCACTGGTGCTGGAGGGAGACATCATGCAAGCTTTTACAAGATAGGTCATTTGTGGTACTATTTTCCAACTAAAGCTAACACAAAACTATATTTACAACTAGATAAATACATATATAAAAATTGACAGTATGAAAGAATATATGCATATAACAAAAGGCCTTTTCACCCTTATAGGGTGGATGGATATATATATATACTAATAAGAAACATTGGTAACTTGGGTTCAGTTATGCAAGAGTGACCACTGGGAAAAAGTAAATGAAGCAAAGCACTCTTGTATTACATCTTCAATGCTAAATAGGTCTACATGTATTTTGCACTGAAGATATAATACAAAAGCACTTTGGTTCATTTAGTTTTTCTTTACCAGTGGTCACTCTTGCATATATATATATATATATATATATATATATATATATATATATATATATATATATATATATATATATATATATATATACAGTATATGTACACACTAATGCTGGTCAACTAGAAGAGTCCACAAGACTGATACCCCATCTGGGGTATTAGCTGCATGTTATTGTGGGGTTAAAAGCTGCTCAGTAGCATGCAGCTGATACTTTAGGGTCTATATGGGGCACCCCTATGGACCAGAGCCACACATAATTTTGTCTGTGATAGAGGAAATCTTAGTTCATAGAGAAATGAGGATACTTTATCATATTAAGACTGTCTCTCCATTATGCTGTCCCCCTACTATTAATACTGTCCTGCATCACTTCTCTGAATGCTCATTTCTTTTTTTCACCAAAGCCTGTGGTGGGGAAGAAGAACACTGCCACCAATTGTTCCTGCTTGATTTGTAAAAGGTGACAAAAATGGGACAGGGATAGGACTAGACATCCTACTCTCTGTAGCCTCAAAGGGTGCATTCCTAAAAAACAAAGACATCCACTGTAAGAGGCATTGTCCTAGCCTCCCAATAGGGGGGGAGGGGGTTGTGACATTAAACCAATCATCATCATAAGAGGGTCTAGGAGGAGTTTTCCAACCAGAACCCTAAGGTTTGGGTGTTTTAATGCGTGTGGACATGTTAGAGATGAGAGTAAAAATGAAGAGATAAGCAGTATGTTTGTGAGGAGAAAGATGGATGTGTTGGCAATGAGTGAAACTAAACTGAAAGGGAGGGGTGAGTTTGAGTTTGGAAGTGTAGTTTGGAGGGTGTCAGGAGTGAAGAGAGGACGAGGGAGAGATGGGGTGGTTATACTAGTAAGTGAAGAGATAGGTAAGTGTGTAGTGGAGTGGAAGGAGGTTTCTTCAAGGTTGATGTGGATGAAGGTGAAACTGGGAAGCAAGATGTGGGTTTTTGTAAGTGCATATGTGCCTGGTAGTGAGAAGAGTGTAGAGGAAAGAGAGACATTTTGGAGAGATTTAAATGAGTGCATAGAGGGTTTGGGGAGAAATGTCAATGTAGTTGTATTGGGAGATCTTAATGCTAGGGTAGGAAATGAACCGATACATGGAGTGGTTGGGAAATGTCGAGTTCCAGAAAAAAATTGTAGTGGAGAGTTGATGGTGATGTGTCTAGAGAGTCAATGATAGCAAATACAGTGTTTAGGAAGAAAGTCAAGCATAAATACACATGGGAGAGAGTAGTGGATGGAAGGGTGGTAGATAGGGCTTTAATGGACTACACAGTGGTAACCAGAAGAGTTTTGGATGTACATGTTCTAAGGGGAGAGAGTGGGGGAATATCAGATGATCTTTTTGGTGTTGAAGTAAGTTGAGAGTGGAGGATAAATGGTGAAAGAAGAAAAGGACAGAAGGTAGAGAGGTGCTTAGAGTAAACTGGTTAAATAAGAAAGAAAATGAGAAGGAGCACAAGAAGAATCTGAGAGAGGAGTGGAAGGGAGTGAAGGATAGAGTAGAACTAGGAGTGGAGGAGGAATGGGGATGGTTCAAGGAGGGAGTGACAAGGTTCGCAAAGTTGGTGTGTGGAACAAGGAGGACAGGAGGAAATAGAAGGAAGGGTAGTGAGTGGTGGGATGATGAAGCAAAGAAAGTTGTAGAGGAGAAGAAGCAAGCATTCATAGATTGGTTAAAAATAGGGCAAGAGAATCATATGAGAGGCACAAAGAAAAGAGAAGTAAAGCATAAGATAAAGGAGGCAAAAAGGAAAGCAGATGTGAAATGGGTTAAGAGTATGACAGAAAATTTTGAAAGTAATAAAAAGATGTTTTGGAAAGAAATTAAGAGAGGAAGAGGAGGTGAATCAAGTAGAGAAGAAAAAGTAAAAGGTGCAGATGGAGAGATGATAATGGAAGAGATGGCAGCAAGAGGAAGATGGGCAGAGTATTTTAGGGAGTTGCTAAGTGTGAAGAATGATAGGGAGGGAAAGGTAGTTGCAGTGGGAAGCTCTAAGAAAATGACAGTGATGAATGAGGTAAATGGAGGAGAGATAAGGAAAGATGAAGTGAAAGCAGTTATTAAAATGAGAGCAGATAAGGCACCAGGGTTGGATGAGTTTCATGCGGAGTGTCTAAAAAAGTGAGGTACACTGATGGTGGAATTGGCTGTGAGGTTGTTTAATGTTTGTCTAAAAGAGGATAGAGTGCTGGAGGACAAGAAGAGTGCCTGTATAGTTCTGCTTTACAAGGGAAAGGGGGACAATTGTGAGTAGTAGTTTCAGAGGGATCAGTTTGTTGAATGTAGTTGGGAAGGCTTATGGGAGGGTTTTGATTGAGAGGATTAGGAAAGGAACAGAAGGAGTAATTGGTGAGGTACAGTGTGGGTTTAGGAGAGGTAGGGGTAGTGTGGATCAGATTTTTGTGGTAAGACAGATATGTGAGAATGCTTTAGGAAAAGTAAGGATGTTTTTTGGGCCTTTATGGATTTGGAAAAGGCTTATGACAGGGTAGACAGGAAGGCACTGTGGGAAGTATTGCAGATATATGGGGATAGGAGGAAAGCTGTTTAGAGCAGTCAAGAGTTTTTACGAGAGTAGCAGAGACTGTGTTAGAATTAGAAATGGAAAGTGAGTGGTCTGATGTAAAGGTGGGACTTTGCCAGGGATGAATTATGTCATTTTGGCTGTTCAATTTATACATGGATAGGGTGATGTAAGAGTTAAATGCAAGGGTGATGACCTGGGGATTGCAGATGGTTAAAGAAAATGGAGAAAAATGGGAGATAAGCCAGTTGTTGTTTGCTGATGACACTGCACTTGTGACAGGATCAGAGGAGGGATTAAGGAAGTTAGTGACAGAGTTTGGAAAGGTGTGCAAAAGAAAGAAGTTGAAGATAAATATTGGTAAAATAAGGTGATGAAATGTACAAGGAGAGAATGTGGCAGCAAATTGGAAGTGATTATTAAAGGAGAGAGAATGGAGGAAGTGGATAGCTTTAGATAATTAGGTGTGAATGTGGGAGGAAAGGGAGGAGTGGAGGTGGAGGTAGAATGTAGATTGATAGAAGCACGTAAATGCCTTGGGAGATTAACAAGTGTAATGAGAAATAGACATTTGGGAATAGATGCTAAGAGAAGATTGTATGGAGTGATTATGCTGACAGCCCTGTATGAGGCAGAAACATGGAACATAAGAGAGGAAGAGAGGAGTTTGAATGTGTTTGAGATGAAATGCCTGAGAGCCCCTGATCCAAACGGACAGCTCAGCCATGCGGCGACCAACAGGCAGATATTTTGTCCACTTGCTGTGACAACTCATCACACTGGCAGATGACGTTGAGTGGGGGACCAACCAGACACATTGCCATGTTCCCTTTTTCTGTCATGTATATATTGACCACCTTGACTTTGAACATTATTCCTCTGAAGAAGCCACTCAGGCGAAACTAGTCAGAAATAAATGTATTTCCCTCAGCCCATGTTCCCATTACCTCCTACCCACATTCGTCACAATGTTCACACAATACGCACAATCTATTCAGCCCTCCCTCCATCTCTTGTGGGACATCAACCACTCTTGAACAAAAGATTAACAGGTTTGATACACATGATCTTCCAGTTCTGAAAGAACTGATTGTCTGCCAAAATGCTCATCTATTCAAGGTATTACCTACTGGTAGCTTGTAGTGGCATGAAATGGGGGAACTGCAAGCATATACAACACAATGTCAAGATGCACAACATTCCCTATATTGTGTGTTCTTAGAAGATACAATGGCTAGAGCTCTTTGTAATGTTGTGCATGTTGACAGTGTGTTATATATGTTTGTAGTTTCCCATTTCATCTCACCACATGCTGCCACTGGTTCTGCTCACCTGATCTTTCACTTTTCTCAGATTTCTCTCACACAATTCAATTGCTAGGTAGTTCAAGGACACCAGTCTGTAGTTAGGTGGTACCACATTAACCCTTTACCAATTCTGGGGCACAATCTCTTCTTTTCATAAATACAACTTATGGGCAGCTCTTTTGAATATCTTGTGGTTATAGTCAAAGCTACCTTTGTACTAACCTTGCTTGCAGGGTCCCCGCTCAGTAACATAGAGCTGAGGGTTGTGCAGGGCTGATTCCCGCAGGAGGTGACAGGGTGTGTCATAAGTCTTATTGTCTGAACCACAGACAAAGCCGTTTTCCTCACAGACACATACAGATTCTTCTTTCTGTTGGGGGAAGGTCAGATTTAGTGTCTTATGTAGGGTATGTTTGCCAAACTAATTTCTGTATTTTGAAGACTTTTTGCATCTCCACTTGTATCACATGAGACTGTTTTTTATTTTTGCAATATTTTGAAAGTTCTAACATATGTTGAATAAATAATAATTCAGCATTGCAACTACAAATCAGAATATATATATATATATATATATATATATATATATATATAAATATATATATATATATATATATATATATATATATATATATGCAGAAAAACCACTAGGAAAATAATAGAAATGAGACCGAGCGCTTTCGGCTATTCAGACATTTTCAAGACGCGTTCAAGTGATTTCTTCTGCATATATATACCAAAAAACTAAAATCATGAATGACACAAAACTGAATGTCTGCATCCTCTACAACTTTGCTCACCCCTGACTACCATGGTTTAAAGAATCACCCACTAGTCAAATTAAATAATCAGCTTGTTCCACTGGATGAAAATCTTAAATACTTGGCCTCATGTGAAACCCACATAATCTTCAGTACTCAACAATTAAGAAAATAAATAAATAAATAATAAAGTGTTTCTTTGCATCCTTCAGACAAATGGTATTTTTCAAATTGTTTCTAGAATTTTGCAATGCCTTCCCGTCCCAAACCAAGAAATCTTTGCCAATTTTGTCCTTCTCTGTGTGACCTGAACACTGCAATCATCACTGCGTGTGTCGCGACCACTGGATTTTTACGTCATCTGAGCAGGACACTCAGCCATGGTAAATTAAATGTTTCTTTAGAATTGACCAATGTTTTCTTCATCAGTGTTGCTGAATACATGACCTGAATACTTCAATCCTCATTGAATGATAATTTACGTCATATTTTGTTAAATTCACTCCTAATCTAATATATTGATTCTTCCAAGATATTCTAATATAACAGCTGAGATTTTTTACAAGGTAAATCTTCAGATTAGTGAACAAAACATGGTCTCATGGACAGCTGGCATCTTCCCGCCTGTTGGGGCAGCTCGTCCTCAGCCAGGACGGGTGGCGTGGCGTGGTGGAGAACAGAGGGGACTAGTGTTGGGTAAGGGTGCCACGTCAGCGAAGATTTGCCTGTGACCACACCCTGCCTGGGTGTGCCACGTATGTCCAATTTCCTCTGTGGTGGCCCACACTCAATATTCACATAAAAATATGATATTTCACTCTGTATATGACTGAAGGGTTTGCCTTGATAAGTGTCATCATCCTTGATAACCAACATCGTGCCCTCTACGTAGCGACTCTAAGCTGGCCCCATTGCTGCCACGTGTCATCTTCAGTTCTTCATCTCGACACGACGTGTCAGGATAGACGATGAAACAAGACCTAGCAAATACATGGCCAATGAACATCGGTGGGTCCTCCAGTTGAAAACTGTAGGAACTTGGAAACATAATGGGAATGATGTGACCTGAGATGGCCTGCTGGCAGCAGCGTGGGTCCTTGAACATTATCGCCTCCGAGGGGAAGATGAAGTGTGGGTGGGCACTGGAGTGAGCGAGGGAGGGGGAGAGGGTAAGTGCTCAAGACGTTAGCTAGAGACTAAATGAAGTATCCTTACTGGTTCTGAATAAAAGGAGACGACTGGTGGTTGGATTACTGTTCCTTCGTTATTAGTTCCAAAATCAGAATGCTTTGTCCCATTCATGCATGCACGGACGAGAATTAGGGTTATTGATTTCGGAAGATATTTAGAAATATCATGTGGAGCACTGTCCACTGAACAAAGGCTGAATATTATAAATGAAATACATGCGTTGTTGTAGGGTAGAGAATACAATAGTAGATAACAGATGGAGAAATGTTAATATGCATTTATATCATCAGAATTTTGATTCACATATGAAAATGTGCCCGCCAGTAACTGGTAGCGTACCAAAAAACTACGATAGTGTTCTCTTTCTTACTAGACACCATGGCTACAATGTCCCCATTAATATCTCCTCAACATTACATACAACATACACCTTTAGGTGTTGTAAAATATAGATACACATCATTCTATGGGACGCATGAAAAAGAGAGCGTGTACGGAAAAGCCAAGGGACGTGGTCTACGTAGTATATAACCCAAGACTACAGTGGAAAAAAAAAAAAAAACGTCCGTAGTGAGGCTACAGCTCGGGCATCGTTCGCATGGTCGTCGAATGAGGTTCGACTCGTTAGAAAGAGTTGCAGGAAAATCAGAGGCTACCATTGTCGCTCTCAGTTGTTGCGGGAACATTTCAAACTCAGCCACCATCGTTGTACAAAGATATGTGATTACATTAAATTCGTTTCTCAGGTAGAAAAAAAAAATAGACTAATGTCAGACGCATCAACACTAGCATGTGTGGTTTCTCAGCTGCCTTTTTGCATTTAGGCATTGGTTTGGTTAGGATGGTATATATTAGGTTTGGTTTGTTTAGTTTGCATCGAAACTTCCAATTTAAACCCGTTAGCGCCTAGAGATGTTCCTACAACCTGAATAAAATTGTCTGGTGTTAGCCACAGCAAAAACAAGAGAACAATGGACATTATCAGGTATGGCATTTCACGTCACTGTCAAGTCGCTCTTCCTATCGTCAAACTGTCGTTGCGTCTTATCTTCATTTGTCCAATTATCATACACCCTCGTTGGCTTGCTTCCGGTTAATTCTTGATAGTCATTGCCACATTTTCGTTTCTCTTTCATATCTTTAAAGGAAGGTTTTATTTAACAAGTGACCTCAGGGGGGGGGGCAAACTAAGGCTTGGCCGTTCCAACCCTCGTTCAGAGTTGATTGCCCCTAACCTAAATAAAACCGACTGGCGTTTGTCTAGAAATTCCTGAACGGGTTTGCGCATAAGATATCATTGACTGTCATATCACTGCCAGACCCTTGGCATATCACAGGAACACCTCTCAGGACTTCTGTCTCTCCAGTAATGTATTGTCAGCATCTACGTCAGGATGCCATTTTGAATAGTGCGCAGGTTGTTGGTGTGCGTGCGTGTCCCGCCAAAGAACCTGGGTAAGTCGTTTGAGTTGTCGAAAGCGTTATGTCCGTTTCAGGAATATGCTCAACGGGTATTAAATATTTTAATGGTCCTGGGTTTCATTTTTGAATATCATATATCCTTGGACCAACACACCAAAGAATACCAACGGAAATCATAATATATGAATAAATAAATTGACAAATGAAATATATTAAGAATAGTATTAAACACAGATTTTGATCCAACAGAAACTAATAACAGTCTACAAACAGCTCATATGAACCACGCTCGAATTCGCCTTCCGAGTATGGTTCCCACAATCTAGCAAACATCTTACTACACAAAATGAAAAATAACAACAGGATATACTAAAAACCATCTCAACAGAAATACAGACACCAAAACCCTTCTCTATAGCACATAGGTCTATGCATGAGCCCTCAACCCCATTACAAACACAAGCACAACCAACTGAACAAAAAAAGGTAACATTACTCAAACGTTTACAACAGCCTACCGTCCACACCACGTAATATGTCTATAAAATCACAAAACAAGCCCTCAAAAAGCCCGTCCCACAGACATCTGCTCTACAGAGAAATCCTTACCACAAGCAAAAACCACACTAGCATGACTGCGTTCATCCCATCGCTCAATTTTAAAACGGTAACAACACACAATAGGCATGGTCACAAAAGCAAATCGTCACAGGTGCAACACCAAACAGAAGACACCAAGCACCTCACCCTACTTTAACATTCTTTAGTCAAATCCAGACAACAATATATCTTTTCCTTGAGTAGTATGTCAGTCAACCCGGTGGCTATTGCCGGTTACTAGGGACCCGTATCTTTCCATTGAAATTTAAATGTTAAATGATCATTCCTACAGGGCATATGGTAAATTATATCAGGTTCGATGGTAAACAAGTCCAATCTCACTGGAGTGTCTTTGTGTGTGTGTGTGTGTGTGTGTGAGAGAGAGAGAGAGAGAGAGAGAGAGAGAGAGAGAGAGAGAGAGAGAGAGAGAGAGAGAGAGAGAGAGAGAGAGAGAGAGAGAGAGAGAGAGAGAGAGAGAGAGAGATGTGGGAGGGTGGGGGTGGCAGTGCCCAGCAACCAAGGCACAGGAGAAGTGATGTCGTTTACAGACGCGCTTGTCATCGCTCCCACCTTGATTGGATGTGTCGCCAACTGCATCTCGAGTCAGCTTCGTGATGATGCGGCGTGGGTGGAAAGATGCGACGCAAAGTTGTTCAAGCAGCTTGTCTCGTTCTCACCTCTCTTTCCTCGTCAAACAAATGGCGAGTTGAAAACAGGTATGATGTTTCAAGGCTTTTTGAAAATAAATTCAAGCCCCCCCTTTTTATAAAAAATCTTGATTTACTCTATCCGTAGTAGGCGAAACTTATTTCTCGCCACTGCAGCGACACGAGAAAAAAGTTAAAACTCGTTTCATTTATCCCTTTCCGGAGTGTGGTATTCTTCACTTTATTCATCTACGTGGCACCCCCATCCCTAGCGAATATAATCCATCTCCATTCACCCCTTTCGTACAGAGTGGCACTTTCCATTTTATTTAGGTAGCAGACAGGTTTATCTTGGCAGCGTCCTACTGGTACCGAAAGAGTTAATCGAAATGCTGCTGCTCAAGGCGACAACCAAAATAAAAGGGAAAGTGCCAATCGGCAAGCGTAAGATGATTATTTGAACGTTGAAAGGAAGCCTGAATAGGAATAGATTGAATTTGATTACAAATGCTGACAAATTACCTAAAATGATTTACCCATATTTCTATGATTATTCTCATTCCTTCACGTTTTGTAACAACATTCACATGAAAATAAAAATCTGAAAAATAATAATAATTTTTTCACAGGCGACCCCATACGGTTTGCTAATTGGGCTCAGATTGATTGTAATGAATTCATAAACAGTACCCTTGAGGCAGAAACGCTTGAAGGCAAATACCTCCTAGCACATTGGTTTTATGTGACAGAGTTAACGGAATAGCGAAAGTGAACGTAGCGAATGTCATGGTGGAGAATTTAACATGTGGTGTGCGAGACAGCCGGTGGTGAACGTGGGCAGCGCACCGACTAATGTTCTTGTTCATGTTTATGCTCATATTGAGAGAACATGTGGATCGAGTTCTGGGATTGAAGGCCAGAGTCTGAGGATGGGAACTGGCGAGTGAGGGGTAGAGGGCTAAAACTTTCACTATCGGATTGCACCAAATATTAATGTTGAATGTAATAATATATATATATATATATATATATATATATATATATATATATATATATATATATATATATATATATATTCTTTCAACAACTGAAACCTTGGTTATGAAATTATCATACTGAAAGACCACATGGAAAATAAGTCGTTTCTACATCTCAATTTTTCTCTCATTTTTCAATATGAAATTCATCATGTGGAAAGACCACATGGAAAGAAAGGGTCGTTCGTAAATGTTCACCATATTACAACATGGATATATATCTCCTTTTCCTAATGCCTGACACTGAAATATTGAAGAAATCGAAGCCCGAGTCGTTAAAAAAGAAAGAAAAAAAATAAGAGGAGGAGGGTGTCTGTTTAGGAAACCATGAGTCAGTGACGAACAGCTACAGCTATCAGGCCAAAGACAAGCTGGCAGGATTCGAAAAGAGTGGAGGTCATCCGGCTCTTTCTGACCTCCGGTAGTGGAACCGGGTGCACTAGGACGGGAAGAGGCAGGAAGAGGGAGGGTGCAAGT
Organism: Oratosquilla oratoria; assembly: GCF_046742065.1. Classification (NCBI taxonomy): domain Eukaryota; kingdom Metazoa; phylum Arthropoda; class Malacostraca; order Stomatopoda; family Squillidae; genus Oratosquilla; species Oratosquilla oratoria. The sequence goes on along the minus strand of NC_134792.1, from coordinate 40,994,054 downwards.
GTGATGTAGAGGAGCGTATGGGGCGCATGCGCAGGGCGTATGGGGAGGGCGAAAGAATTACAGAGAGAGGGGAAGGGGATAAGAATAACAATAAAAGTTAGTATGAGAAAGAAGAACAGAGGCGAGTGAAAGGGCCATGGTATGGGAATAAAAGGTAGATAAAGATGACAGAAGAGGAACACGATGATGAATTTGAATAACGAAGATAGGTTTCTAGAGGGGGAACGAGAAAGTGGAATGGTGAGTAGGAAAGAAGAGCGGAGTAAAAGGCAGACAGAAAATAAAGATAGGAGAGAGAGACAGAATGAAAACAGACTGAGGTCAACATAGGGATACAACGAAGGCAGTGATGGAATTGTTTTCAAAGGAAGTCAGTATCCAGGATTTAAACTCCGAAACGATTAAAATGATTCAATTCTCTTTACTATTGTGTAAATATATATTCGTTGTATCGTGTGTTCATCTCATGTTTTTTGCACACTAATAAATGAATGAATGAATACTGTGGCATTGTTGGTTGCTATAAATCTGTTGATTTTGAACATCTGTGCGATGTGTATTTTATATCTTTTGTTCTTAAAGTACGGACTGTGCTTTTGACACTAGTACATCTTACACGCTAGTAAACGAATAATGAATACTGAAGATATTAAACATAAAAAAATGACACAGAGAAGAGGGTGTTTAAGCCGTATCGCGGCTTAGAGCCCACCTTGCCCTAGCCATTTTTATCACAAAACGAAGGGGTGTAGAACATAAGCAAAAGGCGAGAAGCAGAGATTCAGGTGCAAATGCGAGAGACCTCTAGACTAGAGCTCCAGGGACTTTACGACCCACTTTGGAATTGATCTGAAAGGAAGTTCATGCTCCGGCATTTGCAGTTGAGGATTAGATTAGTCAAGGGTAGCAGAGATTAGTGACTCAGGGTATATGTTATTCGAACTGTGAACTTTACCAACATCCTTCCTCATCAGGTGGCACTTTTCCTTTTATTCTTACTGCTGTCAGGCTACTATATTCATACCCGAGGCAACCACAGTTCCCGGCAGCAAAGGGATTATACCCTTTTAAATTCATTTACTTATTTCGTACTTGGGGGAGAGATGAAGCACTTTTCTTTTCATTCTATTACCTCCCAGTAATTTTAGTCGTCTCCGTGGCGCCTGGTACAGAGCAGGGTATGGTCGAACCGGATACCAATGTTTACGTTGTCGACCGCACCCTTCGTGGAGTATAGGCAGCACGACTATGTGCCTCCTACTGCAGTGAAGTATTCGAATACGCACTATCCAGTGAACATGAGAACATGGAATATGAGAGAGAAGGAACTTGAATGTGTTTGAGATGAAGTGTCTGAGAAGTATGATGGGGGTTACTAGGCTGGATAGAGTGAGAAATGAGGAAGTGAGGAGGAGAACAGGGGTGGAAAGGGAGCTGGGAGATAGGATGGATGAAAGAGTATTAGGATGGTTTGGACACATGGAAAGAATGAGTGAAGAAAGACTAGTAAAGGAGGTATGGAAGGCAGATGTGGAGGGAGTGAACATGAGGGGACGTCCTAGGATGAGATGGATGGATGGGGTGAAGGGGGCTTTGGGGAACAGGGGAATGTCTGTTGAGGAAGGACGGGAGAGGACAGAAGACAGGGGTGAATGGAGAATGGTTGTATATGGAAAATGTTGTGATGCATGAGGTGGATTGGACGGGGGAATGGGGGTGAGGTAGTGTGTGTGAGCAAAAATTTTTGACGCAGCCCGAAGGGATTTCTCCCCGTCCTCTCCTTTATATGGGGGGGACGGAGAGGGGGGGGGGTCGCCGATTTAATGAAGCGGCCTTGCTGTGGATGTGCTGTGTCTTGCGACACTGCTTCTGACCCAGGGCAGTGGACAGGGTGCAGGGATGACCCGTCATCTAGGAGGTGCTAAGATGGGAGGGAGGGTGGAGGGGTGTGGAGTGTTTTCGGGGATGAAATGGGTGGGAATGTTTTTGTGCCTGGTCCTTTTTGGCTATCCCCCTGGTAAGAGGGAAAGAAGCCTTGGTATATGTATGTATGTATGTACTATCCAGTGAACATAAGTTTACGTTATAAAAAGGGCCTGGATAAATGATAGAGCCGCAATTATTTTCTTCATTATTACAATCATTAGTTATACCCTTTGGCCATGACAAACTGATACATGATAAAAAATCCCAAATGACAAGTTTTGTTTTATGACTACCTGGCAAATTACTGAGGCAGTTTTTAATGTACTGCCAACAAATCTCTCGTTGAAAATGGGCGCCTTTAATTATGATAACTTATCGACTGTTTACAAAATGCGAGGAATAAACGAGCCCCATGGAACCCACGCACACCGGACGCAAAACATGTACTGTGCGTGTACATACAGCTGTTGAGCTCGCTGTTCTAATATAATAAGGGTCCTACTTCAACTGTCACGAAAAATAATTGTGACTGTAGTGAAACAACGTCAACGCAGGGCAGTGTATATTTAATAATAAACATAAACTGGAAAATGTAAGATTTTTTTTTAATAAATTGACTACGATTCTAGAGTAAAATGCAGCCGCCGATCTGCTCTGCATGAGAGGTCTGCTCAAACAGCATCACGGTCTCATTTGGCTGAATAAAATCACCTGGTAACGGCCATATACATAGAGGTTACTCGACGTCAATACGGTTAAATACGGATTTACGTGAGTTTTACGGTTCTTCAGTTGACACGACCGAGGAGCGTTTGAGCTCATGATCATGGAAGATGCGTGCCTGGCGATCAACTTTTATATATATATATATATATATATATATATATATATATATATATATATATATATATATATATATATATATATATACTCTTCCATCCAGTTCCCCACCATATTTCTTACCACTGGTGTCTTCTGAGTTACCGCATACCGAGTAACCCAACGAAAATTACTTTTCTCTTTGGCTCTTAGCTAGTGAGAAATACCGTGGTTATGGCGTTGAACGTGCTTGTGCACTAAAAAGTTCAATTTTTTAACGTACAGACTGTGAAAGAGGCCCTTCTCTTCTTTCTCTCTGAAACCAACACACAGCTGGTGTTGGAGTGGAGGGAGCTGCAGCACACACAACATAACCATTACTATTACAATTACGATGGCAGCTTGCCGACAGGTCATAGCGAGGTCGTATGCAATAAATAAATACACAAATGAATAATAAAAAAGCATGTAAACAAATAAACGACAAATGTACACAAACGGGCAGGTACGCAACAACCAAAATGACAACAACTATCTCAAGCACACAACGGAACGTGGTCTTCATCGACCGAGACCCATTCTGACCTGAGAGCCTGTCCCATCTCAGATGAATAAACTTGTCTGGCTGTACCCGCTATAGATTCTGCACAAGGAGAGACCGAAGGCGTTAAAGAACCTTTGCCATTTCTATATTTTTCCTCGGTTTCCCGAGTCACCACACACAAGAACATGTTATCCTACATTATGAAACACACCCAGTTCAGACAGCAATAGACTCTTTTCAGGGTGACCTATGGGCCATATACTTCGATGCCGCGGATATTTTTCAATATGGGTATGAAGTCACAGCTTTATACTCTGCTCCCCTCAGATCAATACTTTTGACAACCATCTCCGCTGTCAATCCCGCATTGAAATCCTTTCTCGTGCTCCACGCTTTGTTTCATTCCATCACTCAGAACCTCCTTTACTACCCCCTCATCCTCCAAACAGCTACCCCTCCCTTATCCCACTCATGGATCTCCACGTCACCCTCATTCTACCCTCTCGCTACTGTAGCTCCTCATCTTGATGGCTCACATGCTTCCCTTACTATCCTCCACTTGTCCCCTTGATGCACCACGCGCTATCTCTGAAAGCATTCTTTTCCTTTTTTGTCGTTCTCTTTTTCCTGTCGCCCACGCCTCTGTGCACATCTTGCAGTACACTCGCCATTCAAACTGTACTCTACAGTAACCCTTTCTCTGCGTTGTAAGTTCCTTTGGAATAAATAAAATTCTTGTAATATTCACAGCAAAGATGCGTGTCAGGGTCGTCAGTTTAGTCCCCACGATAAAGCAGCGTGCGGACTCCTGCCAACATAAACCTCTCACAAAAATAAAATATGTAAATAGTCGACATATTTCATCCTGAACCCAAATTAACATTAATATTTTTCATTACACATAGTAAAACACATGCTAAATAAGCACCTCCCAATAACAAATATCATCTAATATAATTTTTATTTATTGACAGCAAGTGACAACATACATTAGCATGAGGATCCTATACATGTGAAACCCCGGCCACTGCCTAGCGTGCCCCTGTGTTGACTGGCCTGAGTCTTCAACAGGAAAGAAAGAGTTTATTTTCTTTTGCGCTGCTGCTCAGACGACGTTCTCTTTCAACCTACATGATGCCCCAATTCCTTGGACCATCCAAGATCTCTTGGAGTCATCGACCTTCTACCACGCTGTACTCTGTTTATCTACATATGGCAAAATTTCCTACCACATCAAGCTAATGTCGGATTAATTTGATTGAATTGCATTTTTCTTGAGGAGGAAAAATTAGAAACGATTAAAATACTTCAACAAAATATGGGTACTGTAGAGCAAATATTAGCATGGCAGTGCAAATGGTCTTTGTCTCAGTGTGGATGAACGTAGTAGTGTAGTACATGATGCTGACGAGGGCTTCTTGCTCAGTAGTGGCTCAAGCCTCTGACCCTTCCTCATAGTTGTTTACATTTCGAATTATTTTCGCAGCGAACCCCTCTCCTTACCCTCCTTCCATCTTCCTTCACTTCCTCCTCCCTTCTTCGCTCCCTCCATCATATCAACAACCCAAGAGACAGGATCCAGAAGAAAAAAAATATGTATATATTACTTTTTATGTATCTCGCGTCGGATATATATTTCATCGTGAATATAATCTATAGTGATCCATGGGCCTATATTATCAGCGATATCCGTGAGGCCAGCTTCTGCTGGGCGCCACGTTTCTATTCATTCTGGCTGCCGTCTGCTTGTGTTATTCATTTTTCATCTCTGTAGCATTCCCTCGTAATATGTGCTATATTACGAATAAGAAGAAGGTGAATCAAGTCGACGCTATTGCTGACATCGTCATTTTCCGACTCTTTTGTGGCATTTGGTTAGGTTAGGTTATTACAGTTTAAAATGGAATAGGATAAGTATGGCCAAATATCGGCGGGGATTTCCAATATACCTCCATACTGACGGTAATGAAGATCATTTGTTGGGCGGTAATATCGTGGTCTTAGCTACAAAGCTGTTATCTTTGTTTCTCCAAAAATATATAATTTCCATTTGTACTACAATTAGCCATCTGGTCGAAAGTGTGACGGAACGGATAAAATGACAAATATTATATGCATTTATATGAATTGACCAGGTTTAGAAAATTTGATCTTATTAAACCAAATCAGGTCGTCTGATATAAAAAAAAACGAAAATGTAAATTTAAGATAAACAGTAAGAGATGGAAAGGTGTGTGTGTTTTTTTGGGGGGTACAGCGTATGCCTAACTTTCAATTTACATTCTCTGTATTAATGGAAACATTACATTTATTATAATCTCCACGCATAAATCCTAGCTGTAGTTCCCAGAAACCATCTCATCACTGGCACCAGGCGCGTCCTTCTTAGCCTAACCGTGGAGATTATACTTTCACTTTTGACGTGAAACATGTACAGTATTGTGTCCTAGACCCGCATATCCCATTATTTTACACAACCAAGAATATTCATGCTAACACACACGACCTATACAAATCTATAATAATAAGAGTAATGACGATGTGTTCATTGTCTGAAGTACGCTGAATAGTTATTGTCACAACGTATCATCGTATGGGGGGAAAAAATGTGGGACGCACTGACCCGAGAAAGGGGCGTAGCCTTAGATATCAGTCCTTTTTTTATACACTACTCCTTCAGTGCTCTCTAGTGACAATGGGACTGAATTTAGGAATGAGGTTTAAGCGAACATTTGTGAACGTTACATCACTCAAACCTTATATATATATATATATATATATATATATATATATATATATATATTATATATATATATATATATATATATATTTTTTTTTTTTCATTTATTATTAGTTATATGTCAATTTATTATTATTTACTATTTACCTGTATGTTTATTATTTAACTATACCTATGCATTCATTTATGTTTATATTTGTTATTTACATTATTATAGTTTTTATCTATTAATTTATTATTATTATTATGATTTTTTTGCATCCGACCTACATATGGACCAAAAGGTCTCCTGTCGGTATGCTCCGCCTTTATAATCCTTTGTAATATATATATATATATATATATATATATATATATATATATATATATATATATATATATGTGTGTGTGTGTGTGTGTGTGTGTGTGTGTGTGTGTGTAATTATTTATGTGTTCTTATATTCTTTTGTATAGATATCTGTGTGTTATGTATGTTCATGCAATTTTTTTCTCCACACTTTTGTATATATGATATATATAAATGTGGTGTGTGGAGTCTGTTGTGTATGTTTTGAGTTTTGTATTGCCTCGGTCATTCATTTTTCTCGTTTGCTCTATGGATTACCAAGTGGTGGAGTCCGAGCGATGTGATGGTGTGGTAAGTTGCATCGCACAATTATTGTCATGTATTATACTTACGTATTGCTCAATTGGGAATTGTATGTTTTCCCCATTGTATAATTAATATCGTAATTGTGAATAAGTATGTTTGTGATATTATTGGTCTTTAATATTGTCATTGTGCATTTTGCATTTATATACAAGTCTGTATGGAGAACCAAGTCAGCGATTAACGTCCAGTTGTAACTCTACCTCCGAGGTGTGCGCATATATTTGACTATTGTGGTGCTATATCGAATTGTGATCTAATACACTTATTTACACTGTTAATATATTTTCATTTAGCCACTCTGCAACAGACGCTTTTGTTCATAAAAGTGAAACCTGCGTCATTAAAATCTACACCCAATTAACTGTTTTACTTGGGGGGGGGCCTCTTGTTATGTCTTGCGATTTGGCTGACGAGAGAAACTTGCCTCATTCAAATGGTTATCATTCCGTAAAAGGATTTGACAAACTAGAAAAATTAGGAATATGCAAGTCAGTACGTGCCCAGGATAATTTTCAAATAAAAATAGTTTCTCTCTCTCTCTCAAAAAAAAAAAAAAAAAAGCACACCATGCGTGTTACAGTATTTGTATACATTCCTATGGTCCCAGGCTCACCCTTCGCTCAGGCGAGACATGGGTATGAACAAAGTAACACACTACCCTTGGTTGTGTCCGAAACCTGCCATTTATATAAGGACATGTACATCGTCCATTCGCATCTGTGCTATAACCTCACTTCTGGAGTTTGTATTGTTTGTAATTAGCTTATACATGTGTCTGCTATATATTATTTACCACAAATTCATAAATGTTTGAAGAAAACATGGGTCAAATCTAAGCAGTATATACATAATGTAAATGCGTACGAAATGCAACTAAAGTTGTCACTAAATATATTTAACAGCAAATGTACAGTGTTACAGTGCAACGTGTCGAATACACATGAATTTGTCTTTGCACAAACCAAAAATCAATATTCTCTCAAAGAATGTAAACTGTCTCAAGGTTCTACTATAGCGGAAGTGTTTGTGATACTAAATTTCACATTTCCCTAACACTTCATTGTAACAAATTCTCTGGCGCTATCTGGCATGTTTAAGCGCCATGGAGCACTCTAGCTTGGTAAAGAAAACAGCTAAACAATATGGAATGCATGAGAGAGAAAGAAATAAAAGAAAAGGTAAAATTTAACTCTGAACCTCGTGAACAGACAGTGAAAACATAAATCAAAGAGAAGCAAGGATTAGCTCAAGTCGACTGCCAAAATGGAATGAGCTGAACGATATCTACTAAACAACGACGCTATTCTTTCTGTAACAGTGTGGCGGTCATACTCCCTGAATCTCCTTAAGAAACGTGGCGCCAGCTCCATTTCGTGCCCATTTACTGTGCTATTCTACAGCAATGGCGTGGCGTAGACACTAAGGAGCTTGACCTTTTGGGGAATCACGTAGCCACAGAGGAGCTTGAAGCCCCCCCCCTCATGTCCAACAACCCCTATTTGAAACTATTTTAGTTCGAATCAATGTTGTATTCAGTAGTTGAATTGACACTTTAACTTGAAAATATTACTTATGGTGAACATCCCCACATTCCGTCCAGAAAAAAAAATGGTTACACACTGCACCCCCCCCCCCATAGAGCTTCTACGTTTGCGAAGGACGTTCCTCGTGACAATCTAAATTATAGTATGAATTTAATGATAGTCTAACGACCTGTTATGTTTAGTGCCCGTTGTGTACTTTGTGTGGCTGATACGTCCATTCACCCAGATACGAACCATCATATGGCAAATCCTGGTGTCTGAGGTCACTCAAGAAATGGGAAGAATGAACGCGGGGGAATCTGAACACATATTTCTTTCATGTGCTCAACCTCTGTACTTATGAAATGCTTGTAATGATTGCCGAACACAAACCCAAGACTGTCTAACACACACCTCGTTCCCAAACTCCATTTCATCGCCACTTCTTCAGACTTCAACAAGCGCTACATCATCCCTACTAGCAACGTAAGCGAAGAATTAGCTTGGTCTCTTCTTTGTCCCGCCCTCTCCCTTCTTGCCTTGCCCGCTTGTCTTCGCGTTTTTTATGAGAGTGGGAGGCACCAGATGCCCTTTCCCCCACCTCCTCCTCGGCTCTCTTTGGATCTCTGCAAGATCCTCTTCAGCACATGCTCCTGAGCCTCTTCAAGACTTCGGTATAACCTTATTTAATACAGTGACGGCTATATTGCTATGCTTTCGCATATATACATAACGGCATGTGATATTTATTTTCCTGGTGATCGTCTCATCGACCGAGAACCTGCTCCCTTCTGAAAAAATCGTCAGCCTGTTGCCATGACAGAATCTAAAGAGAGCATCATCGTATCGAAAGCTGGTAATAATTCGAATCAACGGAAACCTAACTGAAGATATACGAAGGTAGCGAGATAATGTCATCACTATAACTGAAGGAATACTCCCAATCAGTAGGGCATAGTTGGTGGAAGAAGTTTCTCAACACTTTGCTGGCACGTACTGACATAAAATGGGCTTCCAGTCCAGACGTTAATGGACAAGCGCATTGGTAACTAAAATACAGAGGTCATTTGCTCGACTATAAAGAATTGTTTAGACCGTTCACTACGCCTTCGTAGATACTATGACTCAAACACTCCGTGTCAAGGAACTTGTTGCCTCAAATGTAAACGGTAGAAGATAACTGCGACCAATCGGGATCCGTTTAATAAACCGAGTAGGGAGATTACGTTCAAACGTGCATTGTGTTTTTATGTGCAACTAGTGAAATATAAAGAGATCAAAGCTTAATACTTCTACAGCTTCCACGTTAAATATTTATCTGTGACCAGACATAAGCTAGTTCGATTCGGTAAATCACGATCCCAAAAATCTCCACTATTGATATTGTTGTAAGCACCCGAACCAAACTTACTGCATCAGCTATATAAATGTTTTTCATTGATGTATAAGTAAAATTTACATTTTTATTAATATGCTGTAAATTATTCATATGAAAATATACTTAACGACATATATATTTGTATAGTTCTGATATAATTCTTCGGGTGTCCTGTGAAGTACCTCCATGCTACAAGTGTTTGCCTCCAGGGCTCGTCCATTCCGTTTCGCCCCTACAGCACAATGTTCCTTCATCCGATGTTATCTGCCCGTCCCTACATCTTCCCCCACGATCCCTTCTCTCTCTCTCTCACACACACACACATTACGCACGAATATTCTATTTCCACATTGATCCACCAATTAGAGAGATGTAGTGGAAGGAGTTGGTTGTAACCTGTTTCTAACGGTTTTATTCACCTCACAAGCGATCCCAGGGCCAGGTAGATCTTGGTCGATCGCCATACCGCTCAGAGATCTGCCCTCGCCCTATTACCAAATTTTTTCATCCATCCATACCTGCAGTCCAATATGTGACCGGTAACACACTGCCATAGGATGAGCACGGTCCTATATACCATATACTATATATATATATATATATATATATATATATATATATATATATATATATATATATATATATATATATACTATATATATATATTCCCAGCGGCAGGAATCCCCGAAAAATAATTAAATAAAATTACGACAGAGGGGTGCCCCGGAAAGAAAAGAACGAAAAATAGAAATTCGTGGTTACGTGTCAGGAGGAAGAGAGCAAAACCTACTGCAGAAGTGAAAGACTGTAATGGTTGACTCTTCCAACAAGCAACTGCACAGACTATGGGTAAACCCTTCAGCAAATCCTGAAGTGTTGCATAGTTTCGTAAGGAGTGGAGACTCACAATCTGGCAAACACAAAAGCCATAGAACGCCCCGCAGTTCCGTATGCTTCTGTACAACCAGATTTCAAAGTTAGGCGACAGACTTGCGTTATAGCCTACTAAAATATAACACCACACTCGTTGTATGATATGTTGCAATTGTCTGGTAATATTGTAATGTTGTATAAGATGAAAACCTTGGGGTATCATCCATTAGCAAATGTGAATACCACAAGACTGTCGGCGAATTTTGAATTTTGGATGTACGAATGCGGATTCGCAGACTTACCCATGATGCATCAAAACTTTGCAGATATACTTGTGAATACCGTTATCGTTACATTACTACAATTATGTTTACAATGGCAATAACAGTGATAAACCATCACGAGGTTTACAAAAAATATACAAACATGACACTGTACATAGAAACATAGATGAAATACTCAACAAAAGATACAGCAACATCGTTTGGATCTATTGTGGGTGAGGTTCGAGTCTCCGCGAGAGTTCTTAGAGGGGGTTTACACGGTCTAACGGTTTGTCGAACGCGGTTCGACAGACACGTGTTTAAAGTGATGTGTGAACATGTGAACGGGGTATTTGGTTGTCGAACAACGTGTTCGACAACCAAATACCCCGTTCACACGTTCACGCATCACTTTAAACACGTGTCTGTCGAACCGCGTTCGACGAACCGTGTAAACCCCCTCATAGGCTCTAGCAAATATCGCAGCTCCCATTCAGAGGGCCCACTGTGATCAACGTTCGGCACAAGTGGAACCACTTGCCTGACTATATCTCTGTGGCCTCATTTTCTACAGAGTACCAATGTCAGAAACCTTCAATCCTTTCCTCAGTCCCTTCACTATCAAGGGGTTGTCATAGACATGAATAGAATAACTTTGAGGAAATTATGATAATAGTTAAAGTGCCGTCGGGTACGGAATGGGTTCATCGAGGGGATGCAAATATATGAGGCATCCCTGATGAAGGAAAATTTCTGAGCATTCGTCATCACCGCAGGAATCATTGCAGAGCTCTGGTATCGAATGAGCATTTCACTTGTACTTAATTCAAATAAACGCCATAAAATTTTCATCAAATAGGAAAACCCTCCCACACAATGCCCATACTCCGACTCCATAAAAAGGACTAATAAGGAAACAAGGTCATCTTACCATCGTGTCTTCCCTCGAGAGGCAGACAAGATCGTCCCCGCAGGGACCGTACGAGGCCACCACGCCCTCGGTAATGTTCTCGCATCTCTCCCCTAGCAGGAGGCCACACACGTCACAACAATTGCACGAATCCCGACGAATTCCACTTGAGCATGCGCTCACATCGGGGCAGGTAGACCTGTGGGAGTACAAAAATGAAAGACCTGTTAGTTTGTTTGTCCTGGGGAGTACGGATAGGCAGATGCTAGACTCACGGAACGAGTCATTGAGCCGTACTCATAAAAATGAAGGATATCCTTGCAAGTATAAGGTAGAAGTATAAGGTAATGCTCTCAAGCAAAAGGTAGAAGTATAAGGTAATGCTCTCAAGCAAAAGGTAGAAGTATAAGCATATCCTTCTTTCCATATTCATAATGATTACCTTATACTTGGGAGGATATCCTCCATGCAGAAGTAAAAGAATGACTCGTGTTTCGGGAGCGCCGGGTTACATAGTTACATGTTTGAACGTGTCGTAACTCGTAAGATTTCTGATGTGATGTTCCTGTTTCCCATACACGAGTTTACTATTGCGTTGGTGGTTGCTGAGTGGAGGTGTGTGGTGATTGCTCTCCTACATTATTTCAGGTAACATTATAAGCATGGCAAAATTACTAAATACAATATAAATAAGAAAAAAAAAACTTTATCCATTCATTCGCATGAGCAATTATGCTATCAACTACTGCATTCACAGTCCGTGATACCGTAGCTTCATTCTATGGACAGATGACAAGGCGCCTCCCCGAGTTTCTTCATTGGTGCCTAAAAATCTGTCCGCAAGCCACTGTACATTTTGTTCTTCAAAACGGAATAACATCTTAAAATCACGATCAGGTGTAGGTAAACGGGGCATGTAATGTTTAACATGCCTCACATTCACAAACTGCCATCGTGCTGAGAGTTGGACAAAACAATCTTTCACTTCTAACTGTAGTCTGCTACTGACCAGACTCAGCCTTCTTGAAGCATATGCTCTTCATTTGAAGTAAAGGGTCTTGTTTATGTATAACCATTTACTTTTATGCGATTATAAGGTTATGCTTTTGCTCGACAAGTAAAAGGTTTTGCTTGAATTTTTTATGAATACAAGTAGAAGGATTTCCTTTATATTTTGCAAGTATAAGCATATCCTTTTCTTTATGAATACGGCCCATTGTCAATCTTGTGTTTAAGACCGCTTAGTCTATATACACGCACAAGGAATCTTGCTGTGATGACGTCACATATGCCGGGATTTAATAACCTCCGCTCTTGAGAAAGATAATGGGAAATAAAGAGATAATGATGAAGAAGAGAGAAGCAGGGAGAAAGAGAAGGGTGTTGATAGGTACAGGAGAGGAGCAGTAAGAAAGATTGTCATTACCGTTATAAAAAGAGCACACCCACAAGCCTAATCATACAGTGAAGTCATGCTTGCATCTCAACTTTTGGGCAGTTTAACAGCTCAACCCAAAGCTGCAGATTCACGGATTGTAGTCTGACTAGGATTGGAATCCAGCCTTTATCTGCATAAAAATGCACAGCCTTTGATGAGCTTATCCCAGAGTATAACGTTTTCTGTGCGTGATTAATATCGACGGCGGAAGAACATGTTTGTAATTAATTTTCGAAATTATTCATTGACTCTTACCCGAACAGTGTGGCGGATAACAAGAATGACCCTTCACTTACAAGAGGCCAATATGGGAAGGACTGCAAATAGAATTTTAGATGGGTCTGGGGTGGGTGTATACACTGAAGCGGCCACACACCCCATATATACATACACACACACACACACACACACACACACACATATATATATATATATATATATATATATATTGCAGAAACCACAGGGAAATTAAAGTCGGAATACTGAACATTTTCGTCTATTACATCCTCAGAGTACAAGAAAGAAAAAATAGAACACAATATTTATACAGAAGTTAGAAAACTGGGAGAGGTTATAGACACATAAAATCTTCGGACATTATACATACATACACATTCAATTACACATGGAAATGTTAATGGTAATAATAATAAATACATACACATTCATATACACATGGAAATAAGAATGGTAATAGTAACACAAAAAAATAAATAAATAAATAAAATAAAATAAATAAAAAAGAACAAAACCATGTGGCCGAAACGTCCATAGGACATTTGGTACAATTAGGAAACTTGGTACTGCTTTACTATCCTATGATTATAATTTTTTTTAGTTAAACCAAAACACAAGTTAATATATTATCAAATTGTACAAAAAAAAAAACAATATTTAACAGAAAAAAGAAAACTGGAAAGGTTATGGCCACATAAAACCTTCGGACGTTATAAATACATACACACTCATATACACATAGAAATATTAATGGTAACAGTAAATGAAAAAATACACATGGAAATAATAATGGTAATAGTAATGTGTAATTTAATGTGTATGTATGTATAATGTCCGAAGGTTTTATGTGGCTATAACCTCTCCCAGTTTTCTTACTTCTGTATAAATATTGTGTTCTATTTTTTCTTTCTTGTGCTCTGAGGATGTAATAGACGAAAAGTTCAGTATTCCGACTTTAATTTCCCTGTGGTTTCTGCAATATCTTTTCGTCACGCGTTATTGTGATTATTTTTGCAATATATATATATATATATATATATATATATATATATATATATATATACATATATATATATATATATATATATATATATATTGAATTGGGTTGTACATACAGATTGAAAATTGGTACTGTCAATTTTCTGTATGTTTTCTATTGGTTTGCTATAGATCAAGCGTCTCTACCACTTGCTCCAGACTTCAACTCGAGCATTGGCATAAAAATGATATCACGGTAAAGTTACAGATGAAGGTAAATAAAAACGATTGAAGACAACATCAAGGTGTGAAAACATGCGAAGATCAAGGCATAGATCAAGTTCAGGCACAATTTACGTTCAAAGTATGGGTGAATGTTAAGAACTAAAAACTCTTGCTGTCTGCAGAGTTAAGGTTAACATCAAGGTCTTCAGCAAAGGTTAATACAGTCTGCTTATAGCGGCCTTTTGCTGATCTGGCCAGTTCACAAATTTCTCAACAGTCATTTGTAAAAGTTTCGATACTCGAACAAATTTCTGAACATGATCCGTTGTATAAGCTTCGATACTCGATCAACGATCATGAAAGATCCCCTTCTGAATCTTTCTGTTTTATTTCCTAGCTCCTGCAATTTATACGAAAACTTGCGAGAAAGCAACACTGAAATTTGGAACTAGTTGCAGTCTCTACAACCAGGAAGCCAGAGGACCGTGCCAATTATAGGCCGATTTGTCTAACATATATAAAATACAAAATATTGTGAATGATAAGACAAGTCGACGGGTCCACTAGAAAATAGAAATATCTTGCATCTCAGTTACATTTCAACGGCAGGGTCACAAACTTCAAGAGAGATTTGGTAAAATGCGCATCCCGATCTTTCTTTACCGAGAATCTAAGATTCTAAAGTATCCAACATTTGGATCGAAAACACCTCTTGAAAATACACCTAGTTGTCAAAGCTTTAGGTATTCGGAATTTTCCAAATTTCGGAACTTATCGTTCACGATATTGGAATTTTAGAAATTCCCAATGGAGAGGTCTGTACCTCGCCACCAAATAAGCATTTCATGCGATATAGCACTGGATGCGTCTCTGCAAGCTAAACAGGGTGGGGGAAGGCAAATTACTGGAGGGGGTAGAAGCCTCTCAGTTAAAAGATATTCATGGTCGACTTACAAAATAGATGGGAGAATTGACAAACGAAGAATAAAAGCAGTAGAGTCCCAATCCTTAATAACACACACACACACACATATTATATATATATATATATATATATATATATATATATATATATATATATATATATATATATATATGATGGTGTTAGAAGACACGGGTCTAGGACCGAGTTTATTCCTGACCGGTTTCGCTTATAGCTTCCTCTGAAGAAGCTATAAGCGAAACCGGTCAGTGATAAATTCGGCCCTAGACCCGTGTCTTACTCTTCCACATTCCTCAAACCTGTCACAGTCTTAATATATATATATATATATATATATATATATAAACATTTTTAGAAGATCTACCAAGGGATTCGAACCCTGACCTGTGCGTGCATAATCACGGATTTAAGACGCTGGCGACTGAGCTATGAGCGACCGTTCGTGTGGTCAGTAGAAGTCCCCGACCACAATTCACGCAGCTGCAGAAAACGCAGTCTCATTTTCATCTAACCCTCATATTATACGAGCCCTCCGACAAGTTGTGTATGTCTTAACCACACACACACACACACACATATATATATATATATATATATATATATATATGTTAATAAGAACAAAGGTACATGTGTTCACTTATGCAAAGTAGACCACTTGGAAAAAAACTAACGAAGCAAAGCGCTTTCGTATATTACATCTTCAGTGCACTGAAGATGTAATATACGAAAGCGCTCTGCTTCGTTAGTTTCTTTTTCCAAGTGGTCTCTGCATATATATATATATATATATATATATATATGTTACCGAAAGGAATGTATATGGCAAATATCAATCTGGCAAAGTAAAAAAGTAACACAAATAATGTGGCTTTCTTCATGGTAGTATCCGCTGTAGTTGAAACCAAACTCATGTAGATTAGCCAGATTTCCAAGACGTCTCCGAAACAACCTCAATGGTGAGTGGACCCAGTCCCCCGGAGAAAATGTATAAATATAATAGATAAATTTTTAAACAAACAAATAACAATAGTAGAAGGGTGGGATTAGTTCCTTTATCCCTTAAAAAGCCAATGTAGGATAGCTGTCTTCATCTATGGAGGATTTTATTCCTCTTTAATACTCTTCTTCCTTCAATCAGGACACCCGCTTCTTTCAATTCCTTTTCCTCTCCAAGCATGCATCTCTTATCCAAACCCCGTTTTTTTCTAGTCAACCCCCCTCTTATTCTTCAACATGGCCATACAGATATCAACCTTTCTCGCCCTCCTCTTGACAATTTACCCTGTTACATACAACATACCGAGGACAGCCCATCTCTATTAAAAGTATGATGCTCATCTCAGCAAGTATCTCCCATACAATTTTCCACCATGATCACTTTCATCTTGATTTATTAAGGGCGTCGGCAAGCGTGAGGTCGACACAGACGGCTGAGTGGTACGCAGTCTCAGCAAACCCACGGTCCCACGACTGTTACCATGGCCGCCGGTGCGGCAAGAAGGATGATTCCGTCCTCCCCATCACGCAAGGAACTGAGACGGTTCTCGCAGTTTGACCTGTCGAATCACCCCCACCCAACGGGACAATAACCCGGCATAAACACACATGCATACACAACTCCGGCGTTTACCCCTTCCACGCTGACAATATTTAGCAGTTAAGACCACCTTTGTGCTCATGCTAGACACTACTGATGAACAACCGACGCGACGGGTCAGTGGTTGGATGGTTGAGTGCTTTAGTGTCTTCTGTGTGGGATGAGAGTAGGCGGGGTGAGGGACATCCTCCGCGTACCCATATTTCTGTATGCATAGTTACTGCAAAGAATTCAGCACTGAGACCGATTCTGGTCTTCCATTACCCTAGAAGTCCTTACATTTATGGACAGACTGGTCATCAGCAAGACTAAATGAGATATTTACTCGTCTGAATAATCTAAAACTTACAAAATGCGCTGTAATGTCCAATCCTTCCCACCTTTTTCACCATGTCTGCACGTCTTTTTCATTGTAAACGACGTCTCTCTACATTAAGCATGTTATTTCGGATACCAATGAACAGCTGTCTACCCACTTGTAACGGACATTGGAGTGCGCAGACATTTACCATTGAACCCAAGTCCTGACCCACTTTCACTTCTACGTCATGTGACATAACTCCCCACCAAAAGACTGGTTTCACACTAAGTTCTCACCTGTCACATTCCCCACACTCTTCGGCCAATGCAGCACACACAACAACCGCCAGGACGACGGCGCAGACCAGTGCTCGTGCCATGGTTCACAGACGTACTAAGATGTAGGAAGTGGATTGAGGGAGTCGGCGGGGTCCAAGGAGGGTGAGCTGGGCGAGACGGTTGGGGCTACGTAGGCGGGAGGGGGGGGGGAGACGAGAAGGGGGGGCTACGGGTACGGCTGGGTGCGCCAGCTCGCAATGCCAGGTTTGACCTCTGAACGCGACATTACAAATAATTACTCCGATTTCAGTACGACTCGTGAAATACTTGCAGAATATTTGACTATATTATTTTGCCGATGGTAATGTGCACTGTACAAATTTAAACACAAATGTAATTGATACTAGCTATTGATACGATGCGAGGTATCACTGCACCTCACCCTAGCCACCGGCGCCTTTCCCAAAGATGCAGTGCAGACCCCGTAGACTATACAACCACCATACGCACATTAGCATACAAAAAATGAACTCCTCACTAGTTTATGATATGGTTTGTCACAAACTCCTCCCCTTACAGAGAACTTTGTAGTGTGGAATTTAATGAACCATGTCCTTGTTTCAACTTCGCCGGTGGCAGGATTCGAACCACCATCCCCTCGACCTTAGCCGTAAGTAACGACGCCCTTACCCAGTCAACCAGCGAGCCGTCACTAGTTTATAAACACAAATCATTTCCAATATAATTTACATTTTTGCAGGAATAATTTCATAAACTTTCTATTTGCACTCCTGATGGACGTAACCTAGCCAAGGATGGGTTAAAAAAAAGTACACATTCAATCGCAACAGTTTATTTAAATCTTTTCTTTTTCCTATATGGTATATGGTAAATTCCACTGTAATGCAATAATTTACACAGTGAAATTCCCCAATATGACCAATACGGCATTGCGTTAATTTGAAAACAAGGTACAGTAAACAAGTAACTGTCACCTGAGCACTTAAACTGTGCAGGACACCCACGTATCAAAACTTACCAAGTGAAGGTTTCCTTCACCTGGTTATGTGAACAAGTTAAGCTCAAAATATATCAAGCCAGACTTCTTTAGGTTAAGTTTGCAACTTTTGCAAACAGTTGCTATAATCACGATGTATGAACGCTGCACCACCACCACCACGACTTGTTGAGGACCGCCTTCCCTCTCAGCAAAGACTGAAAGGGTTACGTCTGACGAAATTCACCTTGACGTTAATCGTCAAGCACAATAATTTCTTTTTTGACCAGGAATTCAACAGTTTCATCTTCATAATCACCTTCATTATCGGCTAAGTTCTCAGAGTCCAATCCTGAAAAGAACAAAGGATATATTAGGTGTATTATTGTGCTGTTCTGTTGAACAAATCTTGAAATTGGCATGAGGTTAGTTTACATTATGCATGTAAAACCCATTGTCACTCTTGGGATTTTATAACTCTGGGTAAGTCTCCAGTAGTGTTGTGTGAAGTGCTCTTAATGTGATGATTTTATATAGGGCAACTGGAGATAATTGCATGGCCAATTCTGTTTGTATATGCTTCCACACCTAAATGCTGGCATGCCAACACAATTCATCTTATGAATAATTTCTCTGTTAGGGGTGGGTACCATATACTTTAACTTGGCCACCCTCCCTATAGTAGCATACTGCTGGGGTTGTTTTTATATTGCATTCCTTGGATCATGTGTGATATGGTGCAAGGACTATAAAGATTTAAAGGCTCTAGAATACAGTTGCTTCTGACACTGCCACTGGACAGGGTCAGGGAAGACCTTTCACCCACAAGCTTAAAGGGAAAAAATGGGTGATCAGTGGGGGTGGATGCATGCCTGCTCCCTACCTAATAAAGAGGAAGAAGTCTGGTATATAGTTGGAATACAATGGAGTACCTATCATTCTCATGTGCTTTTCTATGAAGATTGATGCTTCTAATTGTGAATATTCTATTACTGTTAATTAAATGTCTAGTCATTATTGTTTTCTTTTGTGTTTATAGGATGTCTGTTTCCTTAATTGGTGTTGATTTTCAAGTCCAGCTAATTATTTGTCTTAATGCTGTATTTGTTTGTTGAATGTCCATTAATTGTATGATACCATGCCCTGAATGCAGTAGTGTAGTTCTAATGAGCTGTTTACATACAATAAGCATTTCTTTCTACTGCCAAAATCATGTGCAAGCTATTGTTTTCAATTTCTTGCATGCCTTCACTTGAGATGTTCTGTGTATGTGGTGAAGGTAATGTGTCTGTCAAATGTGAAACTAAGTATCCTATGATTTTTGTCCAGTGGGAGAGGGTGACCATTTAATCTGACCATTAGGTGCTGCTTAAATCTATAGTAGTCAGGAGTAAGCAGCATCATTGAAACCAGCTGAGGGGATGTAAGTATTGTTGCGTCAGCCAAGTTCTTGGTTACTGAAGTAATCTGGGGGGGTGTCCCATTTTGTAGCATGGATTATGTGGGGGGGAGAGGGAGGGAGGGAGAGAGGGAGAGAGGGAGAGAGAGAGAGAGAGAGAGAGAGAGAGAGAGAGAGAGAGAGAGAGAGAGAGAGAGAGGAGTGTGTGGGAGGGAGGGAGGGGGGGCACTGATTAAATGAAGTGGATTTGCTGTAGCTGTACTGCATCTTGCTGCATTGTTTCTGACCCAAGGCAGTGGGTGAGATGAAGGTTTAACCTAAGAAGAAAGGGGGGGAGGGATGGTGAATGGGAAGTGGAATGTGGGGACAAAATGGGTGGGAGTGGATTTATGCCCTTGACTTTGGCTACCTCCCACATAAGGGGGAAAAAGCCCTTGGCAGTATGCATTTTGTTGTTGCTATACTGGGTTATTGACGTGTTCTAGGTTTGGGGCGAGTACAGTGTAGTCTTTTGTCCCCTAAAGATGGCTGCTCTGGGAAACTCTACATTCTCTGTCAGCTAAAATGTCAACAACTCATCACAGTTGTGCATTTCCATGTTTCTGCTGGCACAAACACTCCTTCACACAATCTCCTCTTAACATCCATTCCCAATCTTTATTTCTTATTACACTTTTTAATCCCCCCAAGGCATATACTTTCTTCTCTCAACCTACATTCTACCTACACTTAACTCCCTTTCCTGCCACATTTGCAACAAATTATCTAGATCTATCCACTTCCTCCAGTCTCTCCCTTAGTACTCACTTCCAATTTGCTGCCATCCTCTACCCTTGTACATCTCATCCCCGTACTTTTACCCACATTTATCTCCAACTTCCTTCTTTTCCACACCTTCCTAAACAGTCACCAACTTCCTTAATCCTTCCTCTGATCCTACTAAAAGTGCAGTGCCATCAGCAAACAACAACTGGCTTAGCCCTCATTTTTCTCCACTTTCTTTAACCATCTCCAATCACCAGCCCATTTCCCTTGTGCTCTTACCCCGCCCCACCCATGTATAAATTGAACAGCCAAGGTGACATACTACATCCCTGGTGAAGTCCTACCTTTACCTCAAACCACTTGCACTCTCCATTCCTAATCCTAATGAATACTCTACTATTCTCATAAAAATTCTTAACTGCTGTTAACAGCTTTCTTCCTATCCCATATATCTGCAATACCTCCCACAATGCCTTCTTGTCTACCCTGTCATAAGCCTTTGCCAAATCCATAAAGGCCCAAAAAACACCCATACCACAAAAACCTGATCTATCCAACCCCTACCTGTCCTAAACCCACACTGTTCTTCACCAATTACTCCATCTGTTCCACTCCTAATCCTCTCAATCAAAATGCTCCCATAAGCCTTCCCAACTATACTCAACAAACTGATCCCTCTGAAACTACTACTCACACTTGTCTGTTTCCCTTGTGAAGTGGAACTATATGGCTCCAGTCCTCCAACACTCTACCCTCTTTTAGACAAACATTAAACAACCTCATAAGACAGTCCACCATCACTATACCTACCTTTTCTAGACACTCCTCATGATGCCCAACTAATCCAGGTGCCTTACCTGCTCTCATCACTTTAATAACTGATTTCACCTCATCTTTTCTTGTTTCTCAATTTTCCTCATTCACCACTGTCATTTTCTTAGTGCTTCCCACTGCAACTACCTTTCCCTCCCAATCCTCCTTCACATATGGCAATTCCCTAAACTATCTGCCCATCTCTTTCATTATCATCTCCACCTTTTACCTTTTCTTCTCTACCTGATTTGCCCCCTCTTCCTCCCTTAATTTTCTTCCAAAACATCTTTTTAGTACTTTCAAAATTTTCTGCCATACTCTTACAGTGGCCCATTTCACATCTGTTCTTTTTGTCTCCTTTATCTTATGCTTTATTTCTCTTCTCTTTGTACCTCTCATATAATTCTCTCGTCCTGTTTTGTAACCAATTTGTTAATGCTCGTTTCCTATCTTCTACAACTTTCTTTGCTTCATCATCCCACCACTACTACCCTTCCTTCTATTTCCTCCTGTCCTCCTTGTTCCAAACACTATTTTTGCACACCTTGAGACCCCCTCCTTCAAACATCTTTTTTTAGACACTGCATGACACCCTTCTAACCCAGGTGCCTTACCTGGTCTCATCTTTTTAATGACATTCACCTCATCTTTCCTTATCTCTCCTCCATTTTCCTCATTCAGAACTGTCATTTTCTTAGTGCTCCCCACTCCAACTACCTTCACCTCACTTTCCTCCTTCACATTTAGCATCTCCCTAAAATATTCAGCCCTCTTACTGCTTTCTCTTCCATTATCATCTCTCCATCTGCAGCAATTACCTTTTCTTCTCTATTTGATTTGCCTCCTCTTTCTCTCTTAATTTCCTCCCAAAACATCTTTTTATTACTTTCAGTATTTTCTGTCATATAATCTTACCACATTTCACATCTGCTCTCCTTTACATTATGCTTTACTTCTCTTTTTTCTTTGTACCTCTCATACAATTCTTTTGTCCTATTTTGTAACCAATCTGTGAATGCTAGTTCCTTCTCTTCTACTACCTTCTTTGCTTCATCTCACCACTCACTACCCTTCCTTCTATTTCTTCCCATCCTATGTATTAAGAGTGGAGGTACAGTTGCAGTGGCATAATTTATCTATAAATAGATATTTCCTCTACCAGACAAAATGATGTGTCCAAAGGGGCACCCCATATAGACCCTAAAGTATCAACTGCATGCTACTGATCAGCTTTTAACCCCACAATAACATGCAGCCAATAGCCCAGATGGGTAAAAATCCATATCCATTAAGGACTGAAAATAGGATGGATAAATGGGGGTGAAGGGAACCTTGGGCACAGGGGGTCTTTGTTCAGAGAAACCTTAAAACTCAAGAGGAAAACTTAAACTTCTATCCCTTGTTTCTGCTCTTCTTATTTCTCTCCTGTACTACTCCTAGGGCACTTCTTTTCTGTTTTTGTGGCAATGTGGATTATAAAAATGCTGCTACTGTATTCTCATGCACATTGTAACAAGTAACTAAATGGGGGTACAGTATGGAGACTGGAGAAACCCTATATTTTTCTTCCAATAAGTATCCTTCATTTTTTCCTACTCTCCTTTCAAAGGGGAAAAGGCCATTTGTATCTACTGTTGTGTATTCTAACTCTACCTAACTGCCCTTGGTACTCTGCTCACTAAAAAAAAAACCATCATGCGGGGTAATTTTAACTGGTGGTATTAAGTTGACCACAACATTTTTGGGATCCAAGTGTTTTCATTTAAAAGTTATTGACAGTGTCAACTTTACCACCATTAAAATTACCCAGCATGATGGTACATATACCAAGGCCTTTTCCCCCTTACAAGGGAGGTAGCCAAAAAGGAAAAGGCATAAAATCATTCCCACCCATTCCATCCCTGAATACACTCCACACACCTCCACCCTCCCTCATATCTTAGCACCTCCTGGATGACGGGTCATCCCTGCACCTTGTTCACTGCCCTGGGTCAGAAGCAGTGTCGCAAGACACAGCACATCCACAGCAAGGCCACTTCATCAAATCGGCGACCCCTACTCTCCGTCCCCCCATGCATAAAAGGAGAAGACGGGGAGAAATCCCTTCGGGCTGCGTTAAATTTTGCTCACACATACTACCTCACCCCCCATTCCACCTTATGCATCACAACATCATCCATATACAACCATTCTCCATTCACCCCCGTCTTCTGTCCTCTCCCGTCCTTCCTCAACAGACATTTCCCTCTTCCCCAAAGCCCCCTTCACCCTATCCATCCATCTCATCCTAGGACATCCCCTCATGTTCACTCCCTCCACATCTCTTTTACTAGTCTTTCTTCACTCATTCTTTCCGTGTCCAAACCATCCTAATACTCTTTCATCAACCCTATCTCCCAACTCCCTTTCCACCTCCGTTCTTCTCCTCACCTTCTCATTTCTCACTCTATCTAGCCTAGTAACCCCCATCATACTTCTCAGACACCTCATCTCAAACACATTCAAACTCCTTCTCTCTTCCTCTCTTATGTTCCATGTTTCTGCCCCATACAGTGCTGTTGGCACAATCACTCCTTCATACAGTCTCCTCTTAGCATCCATTCCCAAATGTGTATTCCTCATTACACTCTTCAATCTACCAAGGCATTTACTCGCTTATCTCAATCTACATTCTACCTCCACCTTCACTCCACCTTTTTCTGCCACATTTGCACCAAAGTATCTAAAACTATCCACTTCCTCCATTCGCTCTCCCTTAATGCTCACTTCCAGTCTACTGCCACTTTCACCCCTTGTACATCTCATCACCTTACTTTTACCCACATTTATCTTTAGCTTTCTTCTATCATATACTCTCCCAAACTCTGTCATCAGGTGCTTACTTTGACCTAGTTACCTCCTTTACATGGGGATAGTAAGCATTTGTCATTAATACCTCATGGATCTCACCAAGGAGGTTCACCTTAATAAACCATAATTTTGAATTAAATGAATGTCATACAAACTTTTAACTGAAAACAACAAACAATATGAACTCACCTTCACGAAGTTCAATTCTGGCTTCCTTCATCGAATTATATTTTTCAGTAACTTTCTCACGGTACTCTGTGAAGGAAGCCATGAGTTTCTGACGCTTCTCAATAATATCCTTGCTGGCTTTGCTGAAGCGCATCTTGTCTTGGAGTTCAAACTGAGCAGAATATTTCTTCATGTTCTTCTTGATGTCCTGCAGAATAAGAGGGCAATGAATTAGTTGTGGGATAGGTGTATGCTTGGACTTGGCCACTCCCCTTGTGGGAGAATAGGACTATTTGTTATTTATGTATAATATCTATTTCTGATGGACTCAGTCTAAGAAGAGCCCACTATCCCACCAATCCCTCCCACCACATACTCAAGCACAACTTAATAAATGGCAAGAGCGAGCGATTTTATTACACACACACATAATTAGCAGTACACTACTTAAACATGTACAAACTACCAACTGTACCTCAAAGCACTTATACAATTTACACTCAAGCACTAATTCAAATATCAGTTTGAGTCTCACCCAAGACATGTGTGTGTGTGTGTGTGTGTGTGTGTGTGTGTGTGTGTTGTGTGATGACAGTTTTACCCATTGATGGGGCAATGTATGAACTCTGAGCTCTCATAAGGCAATACCTCTCAAACAACTGTCAGTGTGATCCAAGACCTTGGTGAATCACTCAAGTATTCCAAAATTGATCCTTCCCCAACTCCCCTAGACATCAGCCCATCAAATCCCACCAACAACAGTTTAGATCACAATCCAACAGTTAAACAGTAGTAGCGCAGAATAGGCCTGGCCAGACAAACTACCCCAGATGCAAAATATCTATATACCAAGACCTTTCCCCCCTTACAAGGGAAGTAGCCAAGTCAAAGGCACATATCTACTCCTACCCCCCTCCACCACCTCTTCCTCCCTCTCATCTTAGCTCCTTATGGATGACAGGTCATCCCTCCCACATCCACAGCAAAGCTGCTTTGCTTAATCAGCAACCCCTCCTCTCCATCCCCTCATGCAAAACAAGAGACAACAGGGAGAAATCCCTTGAGGCTATATCAAAATATTCACACAAACACCCCCTACCCCTCCATTCCTTGCATAACAAAGTAATTGCATGGTTTGGAGAAATGGAATTTAAGAGAGGCATAGAGGAAAAGTATGAATGGGTTTGAGATGAAATGTGAAGTATGGTAGGGATTACTAGGTTTGATAGTGAGAAACACTGTGAAGAGGAGAACAGGAGTGGAAAGGGAGATGACAGATAGGGGTGATGAAAAAGTATTGGGATGGTTTGGACACATGGAAAGAGTGAGTGAAGATTAGTAAAAGAGGTATGGAAGACAGAGGTGGAGGAAGTGAACTTGGGGGGATGACAGATGAGAAGGATGGATGGAGTGAAGGGGGCATTGAGAAAGGAGAATGTCTGCTGTTGAGCAGGGGAAAAGTCATGAGATTGGGATGAGTGGAGGGTGAAAGAGGCAATCCCCACAGGAAGGAGGGAGGGAGGGAGGGAGAGAGAGAGAGAGAGAGAGAGAGAGAGAGAGAGAGAGAGAGAGAGAGAGAGAGAGAGAGAGAGAGAGAGAGAGAGAGAAAAACACACACACACGCACGCACACTACTCTAACCCTACCCAAACAATTGTATTTCTTCTTTGAGTAACTTTTGGTCTCATCCAGTGGCCATTGTCACTTGGGAGCTGCAAGTCTCCTGCAAATGACCAGGTCAATGAACTGATATTTCTATTCCCTAAAGAATACTGTAAATCTTCATGAAAATACATTTGACAATACCTTAATGTGAGCTGCATTAAGTAGAGCTGGTGGTCGAGGCCTCCACAGTAACTGACAGAATCTCTCTAATGCTTGTCTCTTCAAACATTTTCCTTGGAAAGACCACAGCCAGTAAGCGTTGTCCACCTAAAAGGCAATCCATTTCAAACTAATTACATCTGTCAAGATTCTGTTTCCCCACTTTCAAGCACAAGAACATATTTTGAAGAAGATGAAGGAAATGGAGAATTTTATATACATTTTTAATTACTTCTAATTCTGGGAATTTTACACTACCTTATGCCCCCACCATGACACACAGGAGGCTACATAACGACCAGTGGGATCCCACTCTATGTCAGTTGCCATAAAGTGCTCTGTAGCAGCCATAACCTGCAAAATAAAGACAAAGACATAAGCTCACACATTCCTTATGTACAAATTAATATTATTATTATTATTATTTTTTTTTTAATAATGTACAATATCATTCATTACCTGGAAGTCCTTTGTGTCAATGAACTCTAGGGCACCAGATAAGTTTCTAAGACCTGCCAAGACAACAAACTGTCCTTGAGGAGACCAAAACAGGTTGTTGCAAGCCCGCTTCTCAAACTTCTTCAGTTCAGATGGTGCTAAACCTTTGTTTACTTGGAAGAACGTCACAGCAACAGATGGAGGTTCTCCGCTGATAATTCCAAATTTGTTACCAATTGGTTCCCAAGCAAAGGCCTATAAAAAAAGGTTTATAATTCAACAAGTACAACTTTCAAATTTAGTTCAATGGAGGCTCATCTGCAATATATATACCAAGGGCTTTTTCCCTCTTACAAGCCAAAATAATTAAGCATAAATCCACTCCCACCCATTTCATCCCCACATATTCAACTCATTCACCACTCCTCCCTCCCTCTTTTCTTAGCTCCTGAATGACTGGTCATCCCTGCATCTTGCTCACTGATCTGGGTCAGAAGGTTAACCTCTTCCATATGATGACAACTACATAGGCATCATGAGATGCAAATCAGTATACAAGGATACCAAGGTTGGTGTTTTGATTATATTTATTTTGTAGTTGTAGCTGAGTGACCCCCAATTTCTCTGAATTGGCTTGATAACATTTTCTGTGTTTATTATTACTAAGTGAAAGAGAATGAGTAATATAGCAGTGACTTTATATTTTATAAGGCAAGTATTGTGATGCATCAATCATTATACCTCAGGCATATGATGCCGAGCATGAGGATTTGACTTGTATTGAAGAGGTTAGTGTGGATGAAGGTAAAGCTGGGAAGGGAGATGTGGGTCTTTATAAATGTATACGGGGCTGAACACACACACAAATAAATAATAATAATAATGTTAAGTGTTGGGTAGGGGTGAGAGGAAAGGTTAAAGGAAGCAAATGAACATCTGTTAATAGAGGCAAAGGCTACAAGGAGATGGGCAGAGTATATCAAAGAACTTTTCATATAAAGGAAGTGGAGAGACTGTGACTGTAGTGGTGGTAGATGCAAGAACAATTGAGAAACATGGAGTAATTAGGGAAGAGCAGTGTAGGCTTATAATAGGAAGATGGTTCACAGATAGATTTTCATAGGACATGCAAGAAGTTTTTGGCAACAAAAATGAACATCTTCATAACTTTCATACATACATATACCAAGGCTTTTTCCCCCTTACAAGGGAGGTAGCCAAAAAGGAAAAGGCATAAAAGATTCAGATAAAGAATGACTGGCTTGACACAGGTATTAGGGGATATGTTATGGATGTAAGAAAATGGAAAGGTGGGGATGTGCCACAGTTGCATAATGTCAGCATGGTTGTTCAATATGTACAAGGTTCAAGTGGTGAGAAAGGTAAATGCAAGAGTGCTAGGCAAGGTGAATTGATGGGTGACAGTGGAGGGTAGTGGGAGGTGAGCCAGTGGTTGGTTGCAGATGACAATGTGCTTGTGGTTAAATATGAGGACAGAATACAGTTGGTGGCAAAGTTCAGGATGGTGTGCGAGAGGAGAGAACAGAAAGTGTGGGCAAAAGTAAATTGAGAAGACATGCAAGCAGTAATGATGGTAGAGGGTTGTAGGTGAATTTTATGAGAAACTGAAGAAAGTGCTTTGGGAATGAACAAGGGAATGGCGAATTCAAATTATTAAGTAAAGCATGATGGAAAAGGTCTTAGGGGAATGAAATTAATTATAAGGAATAGGTACCTGGAGATCGATGTAAAGTGAAGGCTACATAAGATAAAGGTGGGACTTCGTCAGGGATGTGTTATGTAGCATTGGCTGTTCACTTTATATATGGATGGGGTGGTGTGAGAGGTAAATGCAAGGGTAGTGGGTCAGGGATTGGAGATGGTTAAAGAAAATAGAGAAAAGTGGGAGATAAACCCATTGTTGTTTGTTGACAAAACTGCGCTTGTAGCAGGATCAGAGGAGGGATTAAGGAAGTTAGTGACAGAGTTTGGGGTGATATGCGAAATGAAGTTGAAGATAAATGTGGGTAAAAGTAAGGTGATGAGATGAACAAGGGGAGAAAGTGGCAGCAGACTGGAAGTGAGTATTTAGGAAGAGAGACTGGAGGAAGTGGATAGTTTTAGATACTTGGGTGCAAATGTGGCGGGAAAGGGAAGAGTGGAGGTAGAATGTAGATAGAGAGCAAGTAAATGCCTTGGGGGATTAAAAAGTGTAATGAGAAAGACATTTGGGAATGGATGCTGTAAGGAGATTGTATGAAGGAGTGATTGTGCCAACAGCACTGTATCTGGCAGAAACATGGAATATAAGTGAGGAGGAGATGATGAGTTTGAATGTGTTTGAAATGAAAGGCCTGAGAAGTATGGTTGGGGTTACTAGGCTGGATAGAATGAGAAACAAGGAGATGAGGAGGAGAATTGGGGTGAAAAGGGAGTTCCGAGATGGGGTTGATGAAAGAGTTTGGACACATGGAAAGAATTGAGTGAAAAAAGATTAGTAAAAGGTGTGTGGAAGGCAGGGGTAGAAGGAGAGAACATGAGGGGGCAACCAAGGATGAGATGGATGGATAGGGTAAAAGGGGCATTGTGAATAAGGGGAATGTCTGTTGAGGAAGGACGTGAGAAGACAGAAGATAGGGGTGATTGTTGAATGGTTGTGTATGGATGATGCTGTGATCCATAAAAGGGAGTATAAGTGAAAAATAAATTGATGCAGCATGAAAGTATTTCTCCCTGTCTTCTCCATTTCTACATGAGGGGATGGAGGGGGGTCACCAATTAAATGAAGTGGCCTTGCTGTGGATGTGCTGTGTTTTGCAATACTGCTTCTGACCCAGGGCAGTGGGCGAGATGCAGGGATGACCAGTCATCCACGAGGTGCCAAGACAAGAGGGAGGGGTGGGGCATGGATGGGAATGGAGTATGTGGAGATGGAATGGGTGGGCGTGGATTTTATCTTTATTTTTTGGCTACCTCCCTTGTAGGGGGAAAAAGCCTTTGGTATATGTATATACAAATTTAATAATTATTTTCAAGGTTTAAATTAGAAGTCTTCTTAAGGTTTCAAGTACTAGCACTGAGATGCATAGGCCTCTTGAACCAGCAGGAGAATCATGAATACATATTAGGTTCCATTAGAAGCTGTGAATATGGATGCGATTAGGCAGGAGTCTACTATAATCAGACTCAGTAACCTTACACAGGGAAAGAGCTTTTGGTATGTATTTAGCAAATTATCTTCATTATTTTTTAATCTAGACGTGTGTGACAGTGTTGACAGAAGCTGTTTTGGTCATATTGAGAATAAGGTAGGTGGAAAACTTAAAAATACACAACAATGGGTGTGTCTAGATTGGGTCTGAAGTCTGTGAAAATGGGTGGGTGCAAGGCTGTGTTGTTCTTCCATGGTTGTTATACATGTTGGAAAGGCAATAAGCAACATATCTAGTTAATTACGCTTAAACATACAGTACTGTTATATTACCTGAATATTTTCTTTAATTTCCAAGCTGTCCACTGGAATTCCCTTATCTCTCATGTGGAAAATCTCAAAATTGTAATAGATACCAGCATATTTGATTTCATTCTTCTCTCTCTTGGCTTTGACATATCGTGCAACTTTCACACACAAATAATCACCACATTTCTGCCAGTGCATTTTGCAATCTGCTACACTGAACAAGTTCTTGGTTCTGACCTGTAGGAAATTAAGTTTATTATTAGTTCTGCATAACTACACAAACAATTCTTTCACACAGCAGTATAATTTTTCATCTAAACAATATTAACTTACTTCAATTTTTCATCTAAACAATATCAACTTACTTCTTCTCTACTTGGGATGGCAATGAGGGAAACCTTTGCAGGAACATCCTTGTCCTCTGCAATCCAGTAGGCAAGCACAGTATCTGTGGGAGACCAACTGAAGTCCCTAATTCCAGGTACTTTTATACTTTTCATATCCAAAAGACCAAAGGACTGAAAAAGAATGAGAGATTTGACTCAATACAACTCTCATTTGTAATATACAGGAAAAGAACAATGCTTTTAAAGTCAAAGTCCAACTCTAGTGGGCAAGGAGTTGAAGATGGTATGTGTACAAGATCACAGCATTAACCATAGATTGGGCCATATATGCACTCTTGAGCTCTCATCTAGGAGGGTAAAATTTTGTCAATCATGAACCCAATTCATAATCCAAGGCCATGGTAACTTACACACACACAGGCCATACACAAGTTCTAAAATCTCAGCCAGGAGGGTAATAGCTGTTGATCACAAGTCCAACACATGATCCAAGACAATGGCAAATAACACATACCATAAGGCCCTTTCACCCCACTCACCCATTTGCAATATAATTCATTCTTGTTTCTTGTGGCTGAAAGCCATCCCTGTGCCCTCTCCAGTCTAGTTCAGAAACAATGCAGCAAGATAGCCCCTCCACGGCAAAACCCAACAGCCAGTTGATTTGCCCCGACCAATTTGTTATATGGCAACACTTCCCGCTTATCCATTCTAGTAATTACAGAGTAGAAGAGAAGAAATCCTTTCAGGCCACAACAATCTATCATCCATTCACAAGTTCTCTCCACTCACACCTATCTCTTGCTCTCTCCATCCCCCACTCAACTTGCATTTCCCTTGTCAAGGACCCCTTCACCTCATCCACCCATTCCATTTTCAGCATTTCCCTAAATTCATCTCACCAAACTGTTTTCCACACTCTTTACTACTCTTTCTTCACTCACATTCTTCATATCCCCACACTCCTAGTATTATGTAATCAATCCTGTCAGCTCTCTTTTCACTTCATTTTAGTTAAACCCACTTCATACACAAATAAAACCCTTCCCATCCCAACACCTCATGGATAGGGTTCCATCTTCTGTCACTATTCTTGGGACCAGAGCAATGAAAGCTTTTCCACAGCAGATCCTGATTTGACACCTGGAGCTGACTTACAACCCCATTTTCATCACATGGGAACACTCCTCAATAACTCAAAATAATTTAAGTAGCAGATCAGAACATCCCTTTGAGCCACATCATATTTTCAACTATTCACTGTTATACTTTGCTTCTTCTCATCTGTGCATGCCAGACATTCTACAAGCATCCAAATCCCTATTCACCCCCATCCATCCCACCTCATTGGTCTTTCCCCAGTTGTATTCCATCCACATCTGTTTTCCCACTCTTTGTTATTATTTCTTAGCCAATTCTTTCCAATGCACAAACCACCACAACATTCTCTGATCTTTTCTTTCTAACATAAATTTCATCATCCAGTGGCTTGCATCCAAATTTCTGACCATCCCTCAAACATACATACATACATATACCAAGGCTTTTTCCCCCTTCCAAGGGAGGTAGCCAAAAAGGGGAAGGCATAAAAACATTCCCACCCATTTCATCCCTAAATACACTCCACACCCCTCCCACCCTTCCTCTCATCTGAGCACCTCCTGGATGACGGGTCATCCCTGCACCCTGCCCACCGCCTTGGGTCAGAAGCAGTGTTGCAAGACACAGTACATCCACAGCAAGGCCGCTTCATTTAATCGGCGACCCCCCCTCTCCGTCCCCCTTTGCATATAAGGCGAGGACGGGGAGAAATCCCTTCGGGCTGCGTCAAAATTTACTCACACATACTACAACACCCCCCACCCCCCCGCCCATTCCTCCTCATGCAGTCACAACATCATCCATATACAACCATTCTCCACTCACCTCTGTCTTCCGTCCTCTCCCTTCCTTCC
Organism: Oratosquilla oratoria; assembly: GCF_046742065.1. Taxonomy (NCBI): domain Eukaryota; kingdom Metazoa; phylum Arthropoda; class Malacostraca; order Stomatopoda; family Squillidae; genus Oratosquilla; species Oratosquilla oratoria. The sequence goes on along the minus strand of NC_134792.1, from coordinate 40,961,413 downwards.
TCAACAGACATTCCCCTCTTCCCCAAAGCCCCCTTCACCCCATCCATCCACCTCATCCTAGGACGTCCCCTCATGTTCACTCCCTCCACATCTGCCTTCCATATCTCTTTTACTAGTCTTTCTTCACTCATTCTTTCCATGTGTCCAAACCATCCTAATATTCTTTCATCAACCCTATCTCCCAAATCCTTTTTCACCCCTGTTCTCCTCCTCACCTCCTCATTTCTCACTCTATCCAGCCTAGTAACCCCCACCATACTTCTCAGACACCTCATCTCAAACACATTCAAACTCCTTCTCTCTTCTTTTCTTATGTTCCACGTTTCTGCCCCATACAGTGCTGTTGGCACAATCACTCCTTCATACAGTCTCCTCTTCACATCCATTCCCAAATGTCTATTCCTCATTACACTCTTTAACCCACCAAGGCATTTACTCGCTTCTCTCAATCTACATTCTACCTCCACCTTCACTCCACCTTTTCCTGCTACACTTGCACCCAAGTATCTAAAACTATCCACTTCCTCCAGTCGCTCTCCCTTAATGTTCACTTCCAGTCTACTGCCACTTTCACCCCTTGTACATCTCATCACCTTACTTTTACCCACATTTATCTTTAGCTTTCTTCTATCACATACTCTCCCAAACTCTGCCACCAGCTTCCTCAATCCCTCCTCTGACCCTGCCACAAGCGCAGTGTCGTCCGCAAACAACAACTGGCTCACCTCCCACTTTTCTCCATTTTCTTTAACCATCTCCAATCCCTGACTCACTACCCTAGCATTCACCTCTCGCACCACCCCATCCATGTATAAGTTGAACAGCCAGGGCGACATAACGCATCCTTGACGAAGTCCCACATTTACTTCAAACTACTCACTCTCTCCATTTCTAATCCTAACACATGCTCTACTACTCTCATAAAAACTCTTGACAGCTCCCAAAAGCTTTCCTCCTATCCCATAAATCTGCATAACCTCCCACAGTGCCTTTCTGTCTACCCTATCATAAGCCTTTTCCAGATCCATAAAAGCCCAAAAAACATCCTTCCCCTTTCCTATAGCTTTCTCATATCTGTCTTACCACAAAGATCTGATCTACACAACCTCTACCCATCCTAAATCCACACTGTTCCTCACCAATTACTCCTTCTGTTCCTCTCCTAATCCTCTCAATTAAGATACTCCCATAAGCCTTCCCTACTACACTCAACAAGCTAATCCCTATGAAATTACTACATTCACACTTGTCCCCTTTTCCCTTGTAAAGAGGAACTATACAGGCACTACTCCAGTCCTCCGGTACTCTACCCTCTCTCCAGCAAACATTAAATAACCTCACCAACCAGTCCACCATCACTGAACCTCCCTTTTTCAGACATTCTGCATGACATCCATCCAGACCAGGTGCCTTACCTGCTTTCATCATCTTTACAACTGCCTTCACCTCATCCTTCCTTATTTCTCCTCCATTCTCCTCACTCATCACTCTCATTTTCTTCGCATTTCCCACTGTAGCTATCTTTCCTTCCCTATCCTCCTTCACATTCAGCAACTCCCTAAAATATTCTGCCCATCTTCCCCTCACTGCCCTCTCTTCCATTATCATCTCTCCATCTGTACCTTTTACCTTTTCTTCCCTACTTGATTCGCCTCCTCTTCCTCTCTTAATTTCTTTCCAAAACATCTTTGTATTACTTTCAAAATTTTCTGTCATACTCCTACCCCATTTCACATCTGCTCTCCTCTTTGCCTCCTTTACCTTTTGCTTTACTTCTCTTTTCTTTTCTTTGTACGTCTCATATGACTCCCCTGTCCTCTTTTGTAACCAATCTGTGAATGCTCGCTTCTTCTCTTCTACAACCTTCTTTGTTTCCTCATCCCACCATTCACTACCCTTTCTTCTATTTCCCCCTGTCCTTCTTGTTCCACACACCATCCTTGCACACTTTAAGACTCCCTCCTTGAACCATCCCCATTCCTCCTCCACACCCATCTCTGCTCTATCCTTTACTCCCTCCCACTCCTCCTTCAGCTTCTTTTCGTACTCCTTCTCCTTTTCCTTTTCATTCAAGGAGTTCACTCTAAGAACCTCCCTACCTTTTGTCCCTTTCCTCCTTCTCCATCTATCCTCCACTCTCAGCTTACCTTCCACCAAAAAATGATCTGATATTCCCCCACCCTCTCCCCTTAGCACATGTACATCCTTAACTCTTCCTATCATAATCCTATTTACCACTACATAATCCATTAGCGCTCTATCTACCACCCTTCCCTCCACCACCCTCTCCCATGTGTACTTATGCTTGACTTTCTTCCGAAACACTGTATTCCCTATCATCAACTCTCTTTCTAGACACATTTCCACCATCAACTCTCCACTACGATTCTTTCCTGGAACTCCACACTTCCCAACCACTCCATCGATTGGACCATTTCCCACCCTAGCATTAAGGTCTCCCAGTACTATTACATTGACATTTCTTCCTAAACCCTCTATGCACTCATTTAAATCTATCCAAAAGGCCTCCCTTTCTTCCATGCTCTTCTCACTGCCCGGCCCATATGCACTTACAAGGACCCACATCTCCTTTCCCAGTTTCACCTTCATCCACATTATCCTTGAGGAAACCTCCTTCCACTCCACTACCCCTTTACCTATCTCCTCACTTACTAGAATAGCCACCCCTTCCCTCCCTCGCCCTCTCTTCACTCCTGATAACCTCCCACTTACACTCACCCTTCCCTTTCAACTTAGTTTCACTCAAAGCCAACACATCCAACTTTCTTCTCACAAACATACTACCTATCTCTTCCCTTTTACTCTCATCTGTACCACATCCACGCACATTAAAAGACCCAAACCTTAGGGTGCTGGCCCGAGGCCCTCCAGCACCCCTTATGCCTTTCCTTTTCTTTTTAGGAATCTGCCCATTGGGGCTACAGGGAGAAGAATGCCTAGTCCCTCTCCCCGTCCCTTTCTTCTTGCCTCTTACGATCCAAGTGGGAATACTTGGTGGCAGTATTCTTTTCCCCCACCACTTCCCCTCCTTCCCTTACATGCTCCATACATTTCTGTGGATTCAATTATTTCTTCATACAACTTTCTCTGTGTTCAACCCCAAATACCTTTCTCATAACGGTTTTCTTTCCAACCTAACATTCCTCAACATCTTTAACTACAATTCATTTCTATATGCTCCTCCATTCACTACTGCATATTTGACTTTCTCCACTTCATTTAGTAAGATCTTACCCTTTAAATTTACATTAAATCTGCCATCAATATTTCTTGGATATCTCATACAGTCCTCTGTGAGGAGCTCCATCCTAGCTCTTGATAGGGGGAGTAGGTGACCTTAAATCACATCATCTCATCAACCTATTTTTGCCAACATTTACTTATTTTTTCTCACATCTTTCACACCATGTCACCAAATACTTCAGCCTCACCTAAGCACCTGCCATAATTGCAGCACCATTTACACTTAACTAGCTCACTTCCAATGTCTTCTGTTCCCACCCAACACTGCCAAATCTCTGCCTAGCATTCTTATGTTAACCTCCCTTACCACTCCATCAATAGAAGTATTGAACAATCATGGCATCATCACACAAAGTTGATGCAGCCCTACTTGCCTAAACCTTTTCACTTTCAATTCCCACCTCTCACATTTGGCACATGTCTCACACTGAATACTTTACACAATATACACTTACAGGAGTTTCATAAACACTTAGAACATCCTCTCCAATTCTGGCAAAATATTTGTCATCATGTGACCACTTGAAGACTGGCCATACTGGTGGTCGTTCTGCGTTGAAAGATCGCCTCTTTTGTCCAGTTAGAACATCCCAGATAATGATGGACTGTGGTTCCTCAGCTCTTGCATCAACTTGAGATGAAAATGTAACCATATACCTGGATAAAGAGGATAAATTCTTAACAAATGTACAAGAAGACTAGTTATACATAAATATACCCAACATATTTTCAATTTTCATCAATACATGGGGACCAATGATAGTCACTTGCAAGCGATGGAACTCAGGATGGGTACCTGCGTATGATGGTCCTGAAGATGAGAAGCGTATCTAACCCCCCAACCTCCATGAGGTGCAGCCCTAAGAGGCTGGCACTCAATCTCTGGACTAACAAGCAACTGGTCCCCTTCAGTAAAATCTCCATTCAACAAAAGACAATGATCCACCATTTCTTTCCTGAGACCTAAGGGATATTCCCAGCCACTATGGAGCTATGGGTTTCCAGTCAGTGAAACTTGTGTAAACAATTATACATACATACATATACAAAGGCTTTTTCCCCCTTACAAGGGAGGTAGCCAAAAAGGAAAAGGCATAAAATCATTCCCACCCATTCCATCCCTGAATACACTCCACACCCATCCCTCTCATCTTAGCACCTCGTGGATGACGGGTCATCCCTGCACCTTGTTCACTGCCCTAGGTCAGAAGCAGTGGCACAAGACACAACATATCCACAGCAAGGCCGCTTCATTAAATTGGCAACCCCCCATGCATAAAGGGGAAGACGGGGAGAAATCCCTTCGGGCTGCTTCACAATTTGCTCACACATACCACCTCACCCCCCACCAATTATAAGTTCTTATAGCAAGGCTTTTTCTCCCTTTCAAGGGAAGCCAAAAAGAAAAAGGCATAAAATCATTCCCACCCATTCCATCCCTAAATACACTCCCTTCCCCTCCACCCTCCCTCTTATCTTAGCACCTCCTGGATGACGGGTCATCCCTGCACCTTGTCCACTGCCCTAGGTCACAGCACATCCACAGTAAGGCCGTTTCATTAAATCAGCGACCCCCCCTCTCCATCCCCCCATGCATAAAAGGAGAAGACAGGGAAAATCCCTTCGGGCTGCGTCAAATTTTGCTCACACATACTACCTCACCCCCCCTCCCCCCTCCCATTCCACCTCATGCATCACAACATCATCCATATACAACCATTCTCCATTCACCCGTCTTCTGTCCTCTCCCGTCCTTCCTCAACAGACATTCCCCTCTTCCCCAAAGACCCCTTCACCCCATCCATCCATCTCATCCTAGGATGCCCCCTCATGTTCCCTCCCTCCACATCTGCCTTCCATACCCACTTCACGGGGGGTAGCCAAAAAGAAAAAGGCATAGAAACCACTCCCACCCATTCCATTTCCTATATATTCCACTCCCCTCCACCCTCCTTCTTATCTTATCATATATAATAATCAATGACTATTTCCAAATCCATAAATGTATGAAAATATTCAAAAACCTTCCTTTCATTCACAGGCTCCAACCAAATGACAATGAACATGCTGAACCCCATATAACTGACTACATACATACCAAAGGTCCTTTCCCCTTTATTTGGAGAGTAACCAAGGAAAAGCACCCACCCACCACATCCATCCAGAATTCAATCACTCTCCCCATCGTAGCACCTCATGAATGGGCAGAGGGTCATCCCTGTCCCCCCTCCTACTTAGCTAAAAGACAATACAAGGCCGCATCTCCATAGCCACAGAACATCGACAGCTGATGCTGGTTTACTTCCCACTGCTTCATTATATTCATGCACTCAAAAATTTACAGAGTAGACAAGAATAATGATTCTAGACACATCATTTCATCCACTTACAACTATTCTGGATAGTTTGGACACATGGAAAGAATGAGTTAAGATTGGTAAAAGAGGTGTGGAAGTGTAAGAGGCTGGTAGATACAGGTAAATAAGTAGGTAGAGAGAGGGGTAGGTGGCAAGAATTTCACTTTTATGAATTAGATGTTTTGAAAACAAGTCACAAAGGAGTTGCATAATCTTGCTCACCATCTAAAGTTTATAAACAAGAGCTAGGGTACAGATTTTAATGCTGAGGTGACCATATGTTAACTAAGTCTTTCTGCTTTGATGTTGAGATTGCCTGTGTAAGCGGTATTATTTATGACGTAACAGTCTTTCTGATTGGAGAAGGGTGGCGGAGAAAATTTTTAATTGGTACATAGGAGAGAAGTCATGCCCTTAAGGGGAGGTACTTATTTGTAACAATCAAGATTATAGGATGAATTAAGCAGTGACATTGGAATAGAGATGGCTTAGTGAGTGGGTTGGGGATCCCAGGCAGGAGTCCTCTGGTATACCTAAGACAAGAATGTTGTAGAGAATTAGTGAAGAAAAGAAGAAAAACTATACCACCATTTTAATTCACCCCATCAAGAAACATTACTTGCTGCAAAAGATTTCATGAAGGAAGTGAAGGAAAAATTACAAAACAATATATGGGAACAGTAAACAGAATTAAACCAGTAATTAAGGAGAGATGGGGACTGAAAGTGATGGGGTCAACAGGAAGGCAGAGTTGGATGGAGTGAACATGAGGGGGCAACCAAGGATGATATGGATGGATAGGGTAAAAGGGACATTGAGAAAGAGTAATGTCTGTTGAAGGAAGGAAAAAGACAGAAAATTGGGGTGAATGGAGAATGGTTGTGTATGGATGATGCTGTGATGCATGGAAGGAGTGGGTGGGGGTAGAGGGGTGAGGAAGTATATGTACATACATATACCAAAGGTCTTTTCCCCCTGACAAGGGAGGAGGAGGAAGAGGAAGAGGAAGAAGAAGAAGAAGAAGAAGAAGAAGAAGAAGAAGAAGAAGAAGAAGAAGAAGAAGAAGAAGAAGAAGAAGAAGAAGAAGAAGAAGAAGAAGAAGAAGAAGAAGAAGAAGAAGAAGAAGAAGAAGAAGAAGAAGAAGAAGAAGAAGAAGAAGAAGAAGAAGAAGAAGAAGAAGAAGAAAAAGAAGAAGAAGAAGAAGAAGAAGAAGAAGAATCCACTCCCACCCATTCCATCCCCATATATTCCACTCCCTCCCTCCCTCTTATTTTGAGTTCTCCTGGATGATGGGTCATCCCTGCATCTCACCCACTGCCCTGGGTCAGAAGCAGCAAGGCTGCTTCATTAAATCTGTGACCCCCTCTCTGTCCCCTTATGCAGAAATGGAGAAGATGGGAAGAAATCCCTTTGGGTTGCATTGGGTTATTTTTCACGCATACTCCCTCATCCCCCATCCACTCCCTTTAATGCACCACAGCATCATCTATACACAGCCATTCTCCATTCAACCCTATCTTGTCTTCTCCCGTCCTTCCTCAACATTCTCTTCATTCCCAATGCCCCTTTTACCCCATCCATCGATCTCATCCTTGGTCGGCCCCTCTCATGTTCACTCCTACCTCTGCCTTCCACACCTGTTTTACTAATCTTTCTTCACTCATTCTTTCCATGTGTCTGAACCATCCCAATACTCTTTCATTAACCCCATCTCTCAACTCCCTTTCCACCCCCATTCTCCTCTTCATTCTCACTCTATCCAGCCTAGTAACACCTTCCATACTTCTCTGACACCTTATCTTAAACGCATTCAAACTCCTCTCTTATGTTCCCTGTTTCTGCCTGATACAGTGCTGTCAGCACAATCACTCCTTCATACAATCTCCTCTTAGCATTCATTCCCAAATGTCAATTTCTCATTAAACTTCTTAATCCACCAAGGCATTTACTTGCTCTCAATCTACATTCTACCTCCACCTGCACTCCTCCCTTTCCTACCACATTCACACCCAAGTTTCTAAAACTATCCAGTTCTTTCAGTATCTCTCCCTAAACCCTTCCATACGGTGCCGCACACGTAGGCAGCATGAGGAGCAAGTGGATACGCAATGGTGCCATATCGGCATCTTGATTATATTTATTGTAGTTGCCCCTGCGTAATGACATACTCTCTAAACTGTCTTCATCACATTTTCTATGGTTATCAAAATTCACGGGAAAAAGAGAGAACGATTGATATAAGTGGTGACTATATTTTATGATGCGAGTATTATTACGACACATCGTACGTCTGACAGCTAATGCTGCCCGCGAGATTTTGAACCGTACTGAAGAGGTTAATACTAACTTCCAGTCTGCTGCCACTTTTTCCCCTTGTACATCTCACCACCTTATTTTTACCCACATTCATCTTCAACTTCCTTCTTTCGCACACCTTCCCAAACTGTTTCCTCAATCCATCCTGATCCTGCTAAAAGTGCAGTGTTGTCAGCAAACAACTACTGGCTTATCTCCCACTTTTCTCCATTTTCTTTAATCATCTCCAATCCCAACCCATTACCCTTTCATTTACCTCTTGCACCACCCTATCCATGTATAAATTGAACAGCCAATGCAACATAACACATCCCTGATGAAGTCCCATCTTCATCTCAAAGCAAAGCACTCTCTCCATTTCTGATTCTAACACAAGCACTACTACTATCATGAAAACTCTTGACTGCTTTTAAAAGGTTTCCTCCTATCCCCTTATCTGTAATATCTCCCACTGTGCCTTCCTGTCTACCCTGTCGTATGCCTTTTTCAAACCCATAAAGGCCCAAAATACATCCTACATTTTCCTAGGTTTCTCACTTATGTCTTACCACAAAAATCTGATCCACACAACCACTACCTGTCCTAAACCCACACTGTTACTCACGAATTACTTCATCTGTTCCTCTCCTAATCCTCTCAATCAAGACCCTCCCACAAGCCTTCCCAACTACTTACAAACTGATCCCCCTGAAACTACTACACTCACACTTGTCCCCTTTTCCCTTGTAAAGTGTAACTATACAGGCAGATCACTTTAAGCACCTCCCTACCTTCTGTCCTTTTCCTTTTTCTCCATCTATCACCCACTCTCAACTTATCTTTCACCAAAATAGGATCTGACATTCCCCCCTCTCTCCCCCCTTAGAACATGTACACCCTTAACTCTTCCTACCCTTCTGGTTACCACTACATAGTCCATTAATGCTCTACCACCCTCTTCCATGTGTACTTATGCTTGCCTTTCTTCCTAAACACTGTATTTGCTATCATAATGCTCTTTCTAGACACATCTCCACTATTAACTCTTCATTACAAATCTTTCCTAGAACTCCACACTTCCCAACCACTCTGCCTATTGATTTATTTCCTACCCTAGCATTAAGGTCTCCCAATACCACTTCATTGACATTTCTCCCTAAACCCTCAATGTACTCATTTAAAGTTATCCAAAAAGCCTCCCTTTCCTCTACACTCTTCACATTACCTGGCTCATATGCACTTGCAAAAATTCACATCTCCCTATCCAGTTTCACCTTCATCCACATTAACCTTGCAGAAACCTTCCACTCCACCACACATGGATATGTGATGATATTTTGATGCAGCCCAAAGGGATTTCTCCCAGTTTTCTCTTTTTCTGCATGAGGGTGTGATCCTCAAGGGGGAGTCACCGATTAAATGAAGTGGCCTTGCTGTGTCTTGGTACATTGCTTCTGACCCAGGGCAGAGGTCGAGATGTAGGGATGACCAGTCATCCAGGAGAAGCCTAGATAAGAGGGAGGGAGGGGGGTGAATAGAAGTGGAGTATGTGGAGATGGAACAAGTGGGAGTGGATTTTATGGCATTGTGTTTTTGGCTATCTCCACTGTAAGGAGGAAATATCCATTGGTATATGTATGTACAACTATTCTCTATTACACTCTTCCTTGCTCAATTTCTTTTGCATATATCCTCTTCACTTTGTCCATCCACATCAAAGTTCCCTCATCCCTCTACTTTACAAACTTTTGCTAATCTTTCCTCATTCATTCCACATGCCAAAGCCACTTCAGCTCTCATTTCACACCTATCCCCCCATGCCTCACTATCCATCCTTGTAACACCTATCATACTTTTCAAAGATATTCAGGCTTTTCCTTTCTGCCTCCCTTAAATTCCAAGTCTGCTCCATACAGTTCCATGGGCACAATCACTCCATGAAATATTCTCTCTGCATCCATCCCCTAATCCTACTTATCAAAACACTTTCTATTCACACCAGGCATTTACAGGCCTCTTATACTCTAATTCACCTCCATTCTCTACTTCATGTAACTCAAAACTCTTCACTTCCAGGTCTCATCCCTCAAACATCCAATGTCACGTTAACATAATTTACCACAAACTAAATCCACTTACTTTTCACATGGAGAGAAGTCAATGAACTGTACTCCATTGTGGCTAAATTTCTGTACTTGTCTGAAGTCCTCTCCACCCCACAGAGCAATACCTTTTAAGTGGAATGTCGCCAGGTAGGTACCACGGGGTGACCATCGCACGTATGTTTCTGTCCATCTCTGTATTGTTCAAAGGTCATCCATCATAAATAATTTTAATATATTAAGAAACAAGTTGTACTCTTCTATCACTAGCTGTATGAACAAGAACAAGTAAACATGCCACACCTACTTCTCGCTTTGCAACTACTGTAACTTCAGGTACAGAATTGAGGTAAATTGCTGTTGTTGTTCCACCTTCATATATAACTGAAAACTGATCAAAGCAGTTTTCTTCCAAGAGGTAGTAGCTCAAGTTGCCGAGATCCTATATAAAGAAGAGTAAAATCCACAAAAGGAACAAGTTTTCATTAGTCCAAACTTAGTACAAACTTTCCCCAAAGCATGCAGTTTTTCCTACACCAAACTCACAAAAGGTCACAATGAAAAAATCAATGCTAATAACCTTGTAGGGTTGTGGTTTTGGTTGCTGAAACTCATCAGGAATATTTTCAAATTTGTCAAAGTCTGTAAAGAGGTTACACTGAAATGTATGTTGCTTGTCCAGTTTGTGAGTATTAAGCTGCCTGACGGCTTCCTCAGCACACTGGCGATCCTTGAACTCAAGGAATATGTACCTGAAATGATGATTATGTTAACATTCCCTTCCAATTAAATCTTTGATATCTTTCATCTGAAAAGATTAAACCAAGGATTCCATCACAGAACTTAAAGCCAAAAACATGATGAAGACTTACCCTTTGGTAATACCTTCTGCATCTTTTGGGTAATGCTCAGTAACAATGGGGCCAAAATCTTTAAAGAGTTTGCGGATAACATTCTGGAGTTTTTCCAGCCGTTCAGCTCCAACTTGGGGCACCCCATCAACAATGATAACAGATTCCACACCATCAGTTTCCTTTGGCTGTTCACGCAAAAGGTCACCAAGAAGATCTGTAAAAAAGAAACCATTCAAATTCAGTAAAATTTTTGCATTAAATTGTTGCTGTGCTATAAATTTTTCTAACTATAAAAAACATGAAAATATGTGGAACACATATCTTCTATAGTTTGGAACCAATGATAGATACCTCCTTATGGTGGTTCTGCAAGATGGAGGAAGAATTATGTAAAAGTGCCACAGGAGGACATGTCTTCAAATACAATATTTTGCTCAAATGAACAGAAATTTCTAAAAAGTAAGATTTAGTCCTCACGTGGTGTTTGTCTTGACTTACATGTCAGCAGTTGCCTTTCTCTTTCATGGAGTCTTATCTCTCCCACCTGTCAACATTTATCTTTGTCTACAGGTGGTGCCCCAAGGTCACTGACAGCCTCTGGACTGGGCCAAAGCTCTCTCTTTTAACTATTCTTACACATTTAAAAACAAGAACTTTAAATCAGTTGCTCTTACTACTGCAAACTGGTAACATGAGGCAGGGCCTGACAATCCCTGCAAGCTGCTGTGAATCTGTTTCTAGTCAGTGAAACTCATGGCAACAGTTACCATTATTCTTACAAGTTACCAAATACCTTCAACTCACCACATAATTTCCCACACTTTCAGTTAAATTCCACACTACTGTAACATGTTCCTCTGAGCTACAGGCATCCATACCTCCCCAATTACTTTCCCACACACCCCTGTAACCTTCCTCCACCCACATATGACTTGGCACAAATCTATGAAAATACCCAATCCTATTAGGTAAGGTTAGGTTAGAGAAAGTCCCACTAGGTTTACTTAACCTCTTCACTCCGGGCCACATCGCACGTCCGGCAGCATTAGCTGCCCGACGTGCGATGTTGCGTCATAATAATCACATTATAAAAAGTAAAGTTAGTGCTCAATCGTTCGTTCTCTTTCACCCATGAATTTTGATAACCATAGAAAATATGATGAAGCCAGTTTAGAGAGAATGGAGGTTACGTAGGTACAACTACAATAAATATAATCAAGACGCCGACATCATCGCACACCCACTTGCTCATGACGCCTACGTAGGCGTCACCGTATAGAAGTGGTTAAAAGGGAAAAATAATTTTTTTTTTTTAGAAGTGCACACTTATATGATATAGCATTAGAAAATTAAATATTAAATTGATAAATTATCATACATCAATGTAATATTTTTCTTAGTGGAAATCAATAGCAGAAAATGTTGCTAAAAGCTATGCACAAATGAAATCAAGTTGACTCATTTAGAAGCCATCTTTGTTTTGACAATTCGGAGGTAAGTTGACAACCCTGATGACAATTCTGCCACTAATTTCAATGTAAATCTCTATCTTAGCTTGATCCCCTTCCCTAATACCCAAGGCCAGTTAAGTTTTTTTGCTGGCATTTTCATTCATATGAAATTTCCACTCATTTTCATTTTGCTTATTTTTCCTACTTAAAACTCCAGATCTGGTTAAATTAGTTTTATTAATTTAAATTGGAAATCATTTGTTTTTCTTCTATCCCATACCCAAACCCTAATTTCTTATTAACCTGTTGAGCCATCAATGATCTCTCACTTAGGCTTCAGGTAACGGAAGAATAAATATATACCAGGTAAGCTAGTCACAAATTTTGGTACACAAATACCTTCCCCCACTGGGTCCATGTTCTCTATTTATATATTTTCTTTATCACATACAAGTTCTCTATACAAGATATTACAGAGCTTGAAAATGAATAAAATTTGTCTGTACAAGTTTGTTTGGTCTCACAATGGACAACCTTGTGACAATATTGCCCAATAAATGCTAGACATATGTCAAAAAGTGCAATGGTATATATAAACAATTTTTCATGTATCAATACTCCATACTAATAAGCATAAAATTATGTTGCTCTTTACAGCTTTATCTGGAACCAGTATTGTATATGCATGTTCCCAATTACCACTTCCAAACCATATTGATATTTATTATACTTTGTCATACACCCATATGTCTAACTTCTCAGCTTTCTGCAACGATAGTGTGGGTATTTAATTGCCATAATTATCTACATAGGCACTATGATGACCTTCTTAGGTTCCCTGTTCACCTCTTTGTAATATAAACAATGATTATTACTCGACTATGAAGAAAGTGACATCCGCAGGTAGTATCAGGACGCAAGTTATATAATCCTCTCAGCTTTTTATAAAATTTACAGTAGCACGGTTTCTTTATCATATCTTTAATAGTTTAAACAGTGAATACAAAGTACTTATGTCCAAGAACCCTCCGATATTTGGCCCATATGCTGATTCACTTTCCCGCTTCTATTCAATGGAATTGCCGGCATGTTTATTAACTTTTCCTGTGCAAAAAGCAAATGTAATATTCCTTACCTTCATCTGTTATATCATCTACATAATCTTCTGGGTCATTAAAATCTGGTTCTTCATCTTCTCCTCCCACATCGTTGTCATTCTCCGGATCTTTCCCTTTATTTTTCTTCGCCATGTTGAAGGCGGCCTCGTGTGGTGGCGGAAGGAGCGTAAGATTAGTGGTTCCAAAAATGACATCGTTCTGTAAACATGTGTATCTTTCAAAATACATAAAATATATTCTTTCTCCTCCACTACGAGGCGGAAGCCGACTCTTCATAGATATATATATAAATTCGTTTTACTTGTATTGTAAATTATGATCAATGAGACAAAATCATAAATTTATTACAATGAAGTTTACTTCAAAGATGTCAAACTATTGTTTTGCACACAGGCAGAAATACGCAGACTTTTAAAAAGTAAAAACTTACTAGTGTTGAAGGGACTGATAATGAATTGAATTTGTTATTTGCAACACCGCAGACTATCGCTTCACAATATAAAGGGATCAATGATGAAATAGTTTTGTGGGGTGATTATTATCATCCATCTCGTAAAGGTATGTGATGAATAACTGAGTCCAGTAGTCGATCTATCAAATCTGACAACTTGTAATATTTTATCAGTTTAATGCCTTCAGTTTGGTGAAGCCCACACAGATGAATGAAAATGCGTATTGTTTGTAGCGTTTTACCCGTAATTATATATATTGTATTGTGTGCTGACTATTAACTTCCAGGGAGATGTAAAAAGTGGGAGGGGTCAGGGGTCTTCTTCAATGTCTATGATCAATCTTTACTTAAACGGTTATTGTTTTCCGACATCCCACTAGGATATTATACTCAGGAAGGCCAGCATAGGGTCGCCTTCATTAGCTAGGAGCAGTTGCTTATGGACCTTTCACTGGTCCTACCAAACCTGGGATGGTGTTTCCCTACCACCCCATGTCTTTTGTGATGGGTTTGATGCTGTGCCCTCCCAGACTTTCTAGACATGAATCACTGTATAGCATTCTCTGTGTCTCTGTAGTGAATAAAGCTTGAGGTTTTTCATCTTCTCCTAGTAGTTCAGGGAGTCCCCAACTAACCTCCTTGAATACCCTCTGGACCTGTTCAAGTTCTTGTATCTCCTTGACTTTGTGTGGAGACTATAGCTAGCATACATACTCCAGCTACCAGGGTGTTCTGTAGAGGTAGCAAGTGCTTGGGCATCTAGTTCTTAAAGGTCTGGAGGATCCACCCACTTATTGTATGAGCGGCAGTAGTGATGTGGGTTATGTATGCTTTGAAGCCACAGTCATCACGCATACACACCCCCAGGCCTCTCAAAGTTTCCTTTGTTTTTATTTTCTCTGGACCCACTGTGTACCAGTACTCTTAGATTTTTGTTTGGCCCATATTTTAGTTCAAATTTCTCATTGAACACCATGTTGTTGTCACTTGACCACTTGCATAATGCCTCCAGATCTTATTGTAATCTTTTGGAATTCTCTCTGGTTATGATTTCTTGAGAGATTCTGGTATCATCTGCAAATAAGGACATTTGGGATGTTCTAACCCCCTGGTCTATATTTTTTAATGCTTTATTTCAAGCACTGTTTTAAAAGTAAACAAGCTCTCATAAACATATGCCTATACCAACTAATCCTGTGGGAGGGTTTGTTTTATATCTAAATATCATATTAGTAAGCCAGGCTAGCATAGGAGTATTGAATGCATGGTAATACACTGTCAATATTTTAGGGACTGTTTTTAGGCACCCCCTACAAAGCACAGCCTTATATCATTCATCTGTGTTAGATATTAAAATCTACTCACAAAGGAATGAGGTAGTAAGTGGTGGAATAAAGAGAGGAAGGAGGTGGTGGTAGAAAAGAAGAAAGCATATGAAGATTGGTTATAAAGTAGAACTAGGGAAGTATACAAGAGGTACAGAAAGAAGAAAGTAGAGCAAAAATGAGAGCTTATGAAAATTAGTTACAAAGTGATGTCCAAGGATACCAGTCAGACCCAGGTGAAGTGAAAAGTGGAGTTCCACAGGGATCAGTCCTTGGGCCCATTCTGTTCTTAATCATGATTAGCAACAGAGACCATGGACTCCAGCACTTCCAAGCCACTTTATTTGCTGATGACATGAGAGTGAAGCAAAAGATTGGGACAAAGATATGGCTCTCCTCCAAGAAGACCTGAATGTAATCTACTTGTATAGGCTGTCACCAACAATGTGGAAATAAACAGGGAGAAATTTGAACTACTGAGGTATGACCCTTTGCAAGAAATGAAACAAGGCACTAGCTACAGTACCAGGTCTACCAACAAAACATTGCATCTCAAGAACACATGCATGACCTGGGTGTTAATTTTACTGCAGATGGAACTTTCTCCCACCACATCAACATCATCACCAAAACAGCCAGCAGGCTAATAGGGTGGATCCTCAGGACCTTTTGAACAAGAGAGAGGATTTGTATGTTAACACTCTGGAAGGCCTTGGTTCTCCCAAAGCTTGAATGCTATTGTAAGCTCTGGGAACCACATAAAATAGGAAACATAGCCAAACTTGACTCCATACAAAGGACCTTTACAACAAGATCTGGGATCTCCAACATATGAATTATTGTGAGTGGCTTGAACTCGTTACAAAGAAGTTGTGAGCACTACATAGTAATTTGTGTATGGAAGGCCTTGTTCCTAATGTGGGGCTTGAGGTAAACAACCATATAAGAAAAGGACAACTGTGCTTCATCAAGAGAACGGAAGCCATAACCCAGAGAACAACAATACTTTTGTAAGGAATTGTCTTTTCAGTGTTGTACCAAAGGCAATCTGAGAGCTGACAGGGGTTGCAACTGACTCTTTCGAGCATCAGCTGGACAGATGGCTGGCAATAGTAATTGAGGAGCCCCCAGCACTGGAATACCCCAACACTGCAACAAACTGCCTAGATAGCCTACACAGTGCTGGAGCAGTAAAGTTGACTGATCACAGCAGAAGCCCACTATAGTTGCACTCACTGAGACCAGAATTCTTCAAAGAGAGTTCAAAGTAAAACTAAGAAAACTTGTTAGAAATAAAGAAGGAAGAGAGTAGAGACAAGATTAGAAAGAAGAGAGTAGAACCAAAATGAAAGGAAGCTCATAAAAATTGGTTGCAGAGTAGAAGAAAAGAAACTTGTGAGAAGTACAGAAGGAAGGAAGTAGAGACAAAATTCAAAGGTGAGGAAGGCAAATAGGAGAGCAGATGTAAAATGGTGTAGGTATTTCACATAAGTTTTTGAAAAGAATAATTAGAGATTTATGGAAGAAATGAAAAGAGCCCCATATTAATACAACAGAGATTTTTGTAAGGGCCAACCATTGGGGTTGCTGGCATCCAGTCAATGGAACTCATCACAACAGTTATTGTTGTTTCCCCCTCTTACAATTCCTTCACAGTCCTTTTATGTAGGCATTTAGTACTCGTTCAATAAGGATAGCAAAAGAGTAATACATGTAGTAATGAGGTCATGAGAACATATTGAAAAAGACTATATGCCAGAAGGATATCAAAATGTAATTTTCCTTATAGATATGTTGACTTACGGAGAATATAGTTCAATCTAAAACTATAAATTGATATAAAGCTAAGTTTTAATCAATGGAAAAAAAGAGGTTGGACCCTATGAACACAACCTCTTTTCTGTATATTACAGTCAAGCAAAAAATAACAGAAGCATGTAGGAGCTAAGATGAGACAGAAACAATGGGTGGTGGAATGATTGGGAATGTGTGCATGCCTTGACTGGTTACCTCCCTTATAAGGAGGAAGAGGCCTGTAGTATATAGACAGAATCAAGAAATTATGGTTCAAGTCTTAACCACTTTAGTACGATGATGCCTACATAGGCACAAGTGAGTACATGAGGATGCCGGTGTCAGTGTCTTGATTATATATTTTTTCTGTAGTTGTACATGAGTTACCCCTGGATTCTGTGAACTGGTTTGATCATGTTTTCTGTGTTTATTATTACTAAGAGTAAGAAAGAACAAGTAATATAGCAGTGACTTTATAATGTGAGTAGTATGATGCATCGTACATATGGCAGCCAATGCTGCTCACGAAAATTTGACTCATACTGAAGTGGTTAAGAAGGCATTTTGTGAAAAGAAAATCTAGCTAACAGTTGCTTAATTTGATAATAGGTTGGATCAGCTGTATTAGGCAATATCTAGAATAAAGTCTAAATGATGAAGAAAAGAAAAAAAGAAATGTTAAACAGTTGCTTAGTTTCCTTATATAGGTTGGGTCATTCTTAGGGATTACCTACAGTAGGATAAAATCTGTAATGGATATCACTGGAATGAAGGATTTAAGTTTTCTTAATTTAGACTTCTCACCTTCTGTTATTGTCATTCAAGTCATCATTATAAAATGCTTGATAAGAAATGAGTGTAGACTTGATTGAGAGGAGTAGAAATTACAACAATTTTTTTTTTTTTTTACATTATGATATAGATATACAGTACTTATATGTAGCACACACATACCAGTTACCTTTGGGCTGAATGTGTCTTGCTAGAGAGAATTGAAGCAACTGTTTGGTTATTTGACATATTTGTCTATATATTCCAAAGAGTGACCAAGAAAAAACAACATGGAAGATTGCTGTGGAAAGAAAATAACCAAGAGTATTTTTTGGGCTAGAACTTTGTCAGGCACATTTGTAACTGTTTCAGAATCATATTTCATCATTGTTGATCAGAAGTTATATTGATGTATTATTGTAATTTATATTTTTTCTGTCAGAAGCTACATAGTTAATTCTTATTCATTTTTCTCTTGTAGAGTTCTGATGGCATCCAATGCATCAGGCAGCATTGGCCAGTATGAGAACAGTTCAAGGGAATCGGGTGGGGACCAGACAGGTCGCTCATCCTTGTTACATGAACCTGTTTGTGCTTTCCCACACCATAGTTCAGTTGTCATGGCAACATCACCCTCTACATCAAATGATGATATATTCTCAGCAGAGGTAATGTAGATCTTATATTCTCAGCAGAGGTAATGTAGATCTTAACAAAAGAAGTGTTTGTTTCTATTTGTAGCCATGAATTCTCTTGATTTCAGGAAAATCCAAATCAAGTCTCTCTTTGCTGCATCTTACAACTTAATATTTATCCTAGTTACTGCTAGTCG
Organism: Oratosquilla oratoria; assembly: GCF_046742065.1. Classification (NCBI taxonomy): domain Eukaryota; kingdom Metazoa; phylum Arthropoda; class Malacostraca; order Stomatopoda; family Squillidae; genus Oratosquilla; species Oratosquilla oratoria. The sequence goes on along the minus strand of NC_134792.1, from coordinate 40,942,799 downwards.
ATATTATTCAGCTGAGGAAAATCTTTTCAGTGAAAGGGTTCAGCACATCTTGAGCTTATCTCATTTAACCAGTTTGTTGTATTTTATAACTTAACTAATCATTTTAGCTACTGTCAGGTAATTAAATAGTGGAGGTAAACTTCTTTCAGTGAAAGTTAAGCAATTTTAAGTTCCTTTTATTGCTTTCACTTCTATCCTTTTGTTTCTCTATACAACTCTTGGAGCACCTCCTGCCTTTATCCCCTCCATCATTATATAGGTAATTTCTTGTCATTCTTTCTCTTTTATGTGTATCTGTTCCCAGATATCTATAAATTTCTACATGCTCCATTTTCTCCTCATTCAACTGGACATCAGCATGGTGCTTTCCACTATTGCCATAGATTTGTTCTTGGACTTGTTAGCTTTGAGTTTTCCCCTCCAGCATACTGAAAAGAAGAGCAAGAATCTAGCACATTTGTGTTTAGGGCATCATCCAGCATTAAGATAATACCAATACAGAATAGACAAAATCAAACCAATGCCTTTTCCCTTCATTACATTTACATCCAGAATTCTTCTAATCATCCCTATGGGTACTTCTACATAGTCTATCAACACCCTTGTAACTACCCTCTCACCCACCACTCTGACCCACATGCTTGTTTCTTTTCTTAAACACTGTTTGCTATCATCATTTTCCATTGAATACACATGTCTAACATTTCTCTGCTATAGTTTCTTCCTATCATCCCATACCTCCCTACTTCCATCTATTGATTCATGTACTTGATGAGACACCACATGACACCCATTCAACTCAGGTGCCTCTAATGAAAAATGGCACCTGTGAAGCTTTTTGTACCACAATAGTAGATGATCCTTGGTCCTACTGAGATCGTGAATGAATAATGATGGATGTCATTGTTATTCATCATATTATTATAAGTTAATTTTTTCTAAGGTTAAGGATGTTTCCTGCATAGATATAACTGAGGCAGGGTATACCATCAATAGATAGTAATATGGATAAGTGTTGAAACAAAGTTAATTTTTAAGAGTTACTTGTGTATGACAAACAGTTGATTAGGCATCATCACATACTATCTAACTTTAGTGTGTGTGCAGTTATTTTGTTGTTTAGTAAATGATGATATAATAGTATTTTATTAAATTGGTAAACCTTGGGTCTCCTGCAGAGAGAGACTTTGGATAACATATTGATCAATAGAATTTTTGTTTGAGAGTTTGGCCTGGTAGAGGTTGTGCACTGGTGGCATAATCAGAAGCATGCTGGTCTTGCATTGACTTAGTTGTGGGTTTGAATCCTGCACTCTTCTGGGATTCCCAATAGTCCAAGTGGTTAACCCTCATTTACATAGGGCAAGTGGAGAGGCAATTCAAGTGTGCAAGTCACTTGAAATGGAGAAGAGACAAGTGGTCTGTGTGAACATGTACTTGTTCACTTTTCTCCCCAGTTCAAGTAACTTGCACACTTGACTTGCCTCCCAACTTGTCTCATGTAAATGAGGCTTTAGGGCAAAGAGGACAGCTTTGGCCACAGCTATGCACCTTTGGCTTAGGCTCCTCACCTTCTTGTTAGAGGTTACCTGTAGTCTACTGAAGGCTGGCTGGGTAATTCATTAGTCTTTGTGTGATTAGAACTTCACATGTAAGGTGCAGGGTGCCTTTTTGTGTAAGTTACACTCCATATGCCAAACAAACTGTACCTATGAATTACAAAATTGATTTCATAATTCCATACTCTATAGGCAACCTTGATCACAGAGTCTCCCGGTGAGTCCAATAATACAACATCAGTGTTGCTCTACTGCAAGAAACGAATTCTTCGGCCAAGGGATATTATGTTATCCTTTTGTGGTAAGTATAGATTAGAATTATGAAGCTTTTTTTTATCTATTTATTTATTTATTTTTCATAAATTATTGTCAGATGCTACTGTAGATGTGCTGTGTTTCACTGCATTGCTTTTGACCTGAACAGTGTGGTGGGGGATCCATGGGGTGCTAAGATGAGAGGGACATTTAACGGGTTTCATTTTTTGTATGAAGTGGATATGTTTTGACTTAGCCACCTCCTTATAAAAGGAAAGGACTTTTGAAAAATGTGTGTATTTACCTAGTTGTATTCTACGGGAAGGGGAGCTATGCTCGTGGTGTCCTGTCTTTGTATCTCGCAACAAAGATGGGGCACCACGAGCATAACTCCCCTTCCCATAGAATACAACTAGGTAAATAAATACATTTTTCAAAAGTCCTTTCCTTTTATAAGGATGTGGCCAAGTCAAAACATATCCACTTCATATATTTGATATATATATATATATATATATATATATATATATATATATATATATATATATATAAAATAAAACCCATTAAATGCCCCTCTCATCTTAGCATCCCATGGATCCCTCACCACACTGTTCAGGTCAAGTGTGTGTGTATTTACTTAGCTGTATTTACCCAGTTGTATTTTGTGGGAAGGGGAGCTATGCTCGTGGTGTCCCGCCTTTGTATCTCGCAGTGTCTAGTTTGCTCTTAAACTCATGAATGGTTTTTGTGCACACTATTTTTTTGTCCAGTTTGTTCCAAGTGTCCACCACTCTATGTGGAAAACTGTTTTTCTTCAGATCTCTTCTGTAGCTATGTTTTTTTATTTTCTTTCCATGTCCTCATGTGTTTCTCTTATCCCATTTTAACATGTCCTCTCTGTTGAGCATTTCTGTGCCCTTCATGATTCTGTAGATGGTCAGTAGGTCACCTCTCTCTCTTCTTTGCTCCAGAGTCGGTAACTCCAGTTTAGCCAATCTCTCCTCATATGACAAGTTTGCAAGTGCAGGTGCCATTTTTGTGGCTGCTCTTTAGATTCTTTCTATTTTCTTTATATTCTTTTTGGTATTGGGTGACCACAATATTGCTGCATATTCTAGTCTAGGCCTTATCAGTGTGACCAATATTTTTTCATTATTTCTTCATCCAAATATGTAAATGCCACTTTTATTGATCTTAGGAGGTTGTAGGATTCTCCAACAATTATGTTTATCTGATTATCATAGGACAAGTTGTTTGAGATAATTACACCCAAATATTTTTTGGATCTCTCCTTCTTTACCTCCTTGTTTCCAATTTTATTTTGTCCCGATATTCTATTTTTACTTTTTCCAAACTCCATTATGCTGCACTTGTTAATATTGAAGTCCACTTCCCATTTCTGACTCCAGTTCCATACCTTATTCAGGTCTTCCTGCAGTGATTCGCAATTCTTTTCAGTTTTTACTTTCCTTAACAGTTTGGCATCGTCTGCAAAGAAGCTCATGTAACATTTCATATCATCATCCATGTCATTCACATAAATAGTAATCATTATTGGAGCCAATACAGATCCTTGTGGTACTCCACTGATCACCTCTTTCCAACATGAATATTTTTCTCTGAGCTTTACTCTCATCTTTCTACCAATCAGGAAGTCCTCCATTCATTTTAGTAGGTTCCCTTGTATCCCTCCTATATGTTCTAGTTTTTTAATAATTTTTTATGTGGTACTTTGTCAAAAGCTTTTTGTAAGTCCAAGAAAGCACAATCAGCCCATCCATTTCTTTCTTGCACTATGTCTATTAATCTTGAGTAGAAACATATCAAGTTTGTGGTATATGATCTTCCTTGTCTGAACCCAAATTGTCTTGGGTTTATTATATTATTGTCTTGCAGGTGTTTTACCCATCTATTCTTGATGATTTTCTCACAAATTTTGGCTATAGTGCTTGTTAGTGAGACTGGCCTGTAGTTAGTTCTTCCTTGTTTCCTCCTTTATATATTGGTACAATGTTAGCATTTTTCCAGTCTTTTGGTATTTTTCCTTTTACAAGTGAGCAACTTATTATGTTATGTATTTTGTCCATTAGTTCTTCTTTGCATTCTTTTAGAATCCAATTTGCAATTCCGTTCGGGCCATGTGATTTCCCGAAGTCAAAGTTTGATAGATGTTCCATTATTTATTTTTGTGTTATTTTTATCTTGCTCATGGGGGGGGGAGATTGCCTTTCATTTCCTTTGTCCCAGTATTGTGCTTTCTCTCTAGTGAAAACAGATTTGAAGTGATTATTCATGATTTCGGCCATTTCTAATTCTTCTGTGTACAGTATTCTACATTCCCTTGGCGTAGTTTCACCATTTCCTGTTTGCATGTGTGTGTATGTATTTACAGGGATTTCTCAATTTATGCAAGGGATACATTCCTGAAAGGATAGCGTAATGTAAAAATCACATAAAGTGAACAGTTAAGTTTTACTATTGTTTACTTGATTTTTTACATCATGTTTTTCTAAATCTGTGTAATTTGAAAAAATTACTGTGTTTTACCTCGTGTTATTCCAAAGTTGCATATTCTAAATACACATAAATTGAGAAATCCCTGTATATGTATACATAATTTATTTTATTCTATTTTTCCCTTTCTTTTTATGTACATCACTTTGTATATCTCATGATCAATGGCTTCAGGTTACCGAGCATGGAAGAGAGATGGATCTGACATGTGCTTATGTGTCCAGACTGTCAACAAATTGTACATGACCTTGGTATGCCTTTCACTGGCACTTGGCTTCATCTTTCAGTATGACACTTGTTTCAGGTAAGTTGAACTAATTTTGCCTTTTTCCATTGTGCCCAAACAGTGAATTCTGGTCCAAATTTCAGCTACTGCTATATAATTGTATATATTGATATCTGTGGGTTGTACAAGAACATGAAACATTTGGCAACAATTGTTTTTTCAATTGATTTTATAATTTGTGTTGAAATTCTTGTGTTTAAAGTCTAGTTCTAAAAAACCCAATTGAGACATTGGGTATCAACATTGAAGGTATAGCACTCTTGAAGTAGAAAAGTGTTTTTCTGGAGTTAGGCAGTGTTCATTGGAATAAAAAAGCCATGAGATTATGGTTGTCTCCATGGTACTGTGATGTATATATGCACACACGCACATGCACATATACATATATACTGGATGCTCACTGGCCAGTATATATGGGGAGGAAGTCAGGGTGATGGCAGTTTGAACCTTTGAACCCTGCCACCAATGAGTTGGACCAAGGGCATGGTTTATTAAATTCCACCCTATAAAGCCCTCTGTAAAGGACAATGTCCTAGCCTTGTGATAGGAGGAGTTTGTGACATTAAACTGAATCATATATATACACATACATGCATATACTATTTATAGTAGTGATTGTAGTAGTTTTAGAGGGCTCAGTATATTGAATGTGGTCAATAATTTTTATAGACATATGATGAATAAGAGGAATAGGAGTGGTGGATTCAAGGAGGAGACTGAAACAGTTGATGACTGAGTTTGGAAGGGTATGTGAAACGATCAATCAAACAATCCATTGCCCTTGATCTCTCACAGAAAACATATGGCCTTCAGGTAACTGTCAACAGCCTCCTGGTGGGTCCATGTGTCACTCAGGGAAGATATATTGTGTTGTCATGGGATTATTAGTGTGGGGCACTGTAGTATGAGGTATTTTTTATCTTCTGTGTGGTGGTTGCATCTGGTACAGTTTGAATCTGTGGCCAATCTTATTCTGTGTTGGTGGTTTCAATAATGGATGGTGCCTTAAACACAGTTATGCTCTCAAATTGGATGAAACAATAGTGTGTGCAAACACCATACATGAATTTAAGAACAAACTAGATGTTGTGAGATACAAAGACAGGTCACCACGAGCATGGCTCCCCTTCCTGTATAATACAACTAAGTAAATACAGCTTGTGTGAGAAAATAAAATTGAGAGTAAATGCTTGGAAAAGTAAAGTTATGAGATATGCAGGGAATGATAGTGGCAGGTTGAATGTGAGTGTGAAGCATGACTGTTTTGAGAGTTGAACTTGGTTGCATTTTTACTTTATATACATGATATGGGGTAACCGCATATTTGGTTAACCTGAATTAATGTCTTACTTGTACTGAAGGTTGGATTAAAACCTAATATATTTTATGCATTTTTTGTTTTCCTATCAGGCGGGATAAAGGATTTGTAGCAGTTCACAATGAAGGGATAAATACAACAGATTTGTATTCAGGTATGTTGTGGAATTATTAACATAGAATCAAATATATAAAGTGAGATTAATATTTTGTTGAATTTCATGTCCTTTGATTTCTTCAACAGATCCGAATGAAGGAAAGTGTCCAGAAGATTCTGTCTTCAGCTATGTGTTTCCAAACTCACTTCTTATTTTAGCATATTTAGTAACTTGCTACATTGTCAGATATGGTGAAGCTGAACACCTGCAGACTCTTCCAGAAAGGGTAAGTGAGAATGATTTTGGGTGTAGCAATGTTTATTTTTTACATGTAATTCAAATACACATGAGAGAGGTAGTCTGTGGTATTTTATTAGAAATTTGTAAAAAAAAAAATGTGTAGAGATAAATAGGGACTCTTATGTAGTTTCATTTGTATATGAATATTCTTAGGTAACAGCTGTCTTTATCATATTTACAAATATTAGAGTGTGTGATAATCTTAGTAGATTTATGCCTTTTGACTTTAGCTACCTCCCATGTAAGGAGGAAAAAGCCCTTGGTATATGCATTTATATATGTGATAATCTGAAATTGTGTGTGATTCATTATTCAAAACTGTTGATACCCACAAAGTGAGATAGCTAGGCATAGAAAAGGAAACGTTCTCATACCTTTCAATCCTGTTACATCATCCTGTTCACTTCTTTCCTTTTAAACTGTAAGAAGATTGCACCTCATTTACTATTCACTATGATGACTCTGCTAATGTTTAACTGCATTATGAAGAGTACTTTAAACCATTGTAATTTTTGTTATTTTCTTGTGTTACACAGGTCTATTTGATCACATTCTGCTCTCCATGTGAAGTAATGAAGCAGCGGAGATTAGGATGCATGTGGATGTTATGGCTCCTCTTTGCAGCACTATGCGTTGCCCTAAGCCTGGCGGCCATGATTCTCCATTACTTAGCCGCACAGCATATTACTTACACATTCTATGAACCAGAGTATGTGTCCTCGTTCATATTTTCTTGACTCATGTAATATAAGTGAACATGGATATATTATACCAGTTGTACCACTTTTGCCTTTATTTTATGTAGGGGATGGAATGGGTGGGAGTGGTTTCTATGCCTTTGTCTTTTGACTACCTCCCGTGTAAGGGGGAAAAGAGCCTTTGGTATATGTATGCATGTACTTTTAGGACCAGTGATGAGTTCCTGCAAATGGTTGTTATGCACAGTGAATGTCAAAGAGGATTGTCTCCCTATTGCCTCTTTTCAAATTTTGTCAATACACTCGCCTCCATTTGGTGGTGCAGCCTTGAGGGCTCAGGATCATTCTATCAACCTAAGCTGTATTTCCTTCACATTTTCTCATAAATAGAGCTGTCAACCAGGAATTACTCCCCTCCAACTAGTACCTGCTACCCTCTTCTACTAACCTATTACTATAAGCTGGTAACATAAAAATAGTCCCATATGAATGGAAAGTAGACAATAGTACAAGTTTGTTCTGTCCACTGGAAAAGAATCCTAAAATTCTGGGCCTCACATTTGATACACATGTGACTATCAACACACATATAATAACAAAATTCAGCAATAAAACAAATCTATTTAAATCCATCCCTAGCACTGACTTTGGACAACAGAAAGAAACTTTAATAACCATCTACAAACAATTCATAAGAACCACCTTCAACTATGCCTCCACAGCATGGTTTTTAACAATCAGCAAGATGAACACAATTTACAAATTTTACAGAATGGAGCATTGAGAATAAAAACAAGATGCACCAAAACCACCCCTATTAGACACCTGCATACAGAAACCAAAATCCTCCCCATAGAACACATGAAAATGACATATGCACCACACCCTTCACAATAAATTTCACAAGCATCAGCAACAGAAAGTTCCCAAAAACACTGTACCAGCAGCATAGTACAGTACTACCTCTCATTAAAGGACGTTAATTAGCTGTGTTTGCAGTGTTTTTGCTGTGTTTTCAGTGTTTTTGGTGCTGTCGTTTAGTGCGTGTAATCACGATGCCACCCAAAAACCACTCCAAATCAACAGATTATTCACATCAACGGACACCATTACCCCCCCCTTTTAGTCCGTTAATGAGAGGTAGTAGTGTATTCAAATATGTATAACAACCTACCACCTATACCACATTCAGATTACTAAAGAAGCCTTGCAAGACAGACTGCCAAACTCAATGCTCCATCAACAACCCCCAGAAATAAGCCCCACAGAAAAAAAAAAAAAAAAAATCCCACACCTGAGAAGAACCACACTGGCACACCTGTGCTCAGGACACCCAAAATTAAAACAGTACCAACACAGAGGCCTGGCTACAGATTCAAACTGCCCTAGGTGCAACCACCACATGGAGAACACAACACCATACTACAATGCCAAGAGCTAACAGTCCACAGACAGCAACACAGTACATCTTCCATGAGTGAATTGTGGTCTCACCCAGAGGCTGTTGCCAGTTACTAGAAGGCCACAGGTATTTTGTCTTCCAGGGGCAATGGATAGATTGAAAACATTAATTTCTCTGTTTCAAAAAGTCCTTCATAGAAAGGCATTGTCCAAGTCCACTGAGAGAGAGTTCATGACATCAAGCCAATCTTTTGACTTGGCTACCCCTATACAAAGGTGAAAAAGCACTGACATATATATAAATATTTGCATCACATCTCTTGTTTGGGCAATAACTCAAATGTTCATGTTTTCAGGACCAAAGCTTGGAGAATAGTGCTTATTTGTGTGATGATTTGGTCCCTGTTGATGAGCGATGTAGCACTGATTGTAGCAATATTGCTTTATTGTCTGCAAGCAATGCTTCTCTCTACACTACTTGACATTATTAATCACACCCTCATACAAGGAGCTTCATCACTTCATGTTATTAAAAAGGTAGTATTAATTTGCTCTTCATTTTCAAGGATTTGATATATGAAATTATATTCCATATTTTTCCAATTTAATGACCACCCCTTTTGGTATATGCACTTTATACTTTAGATTTGTTCATTGCAAAGACTGTTGAAAGCAACATATTTTTATATACATGACAGGGTAGACAGTAAGGCACTGTGGGAGGTATTGCAGATATATGGGATTGGAGGAAAGATGTTAAGAGCAGTCAGGAGTTTTTATGAGAGCAGTAGAGCCTGTGTTAGAATTAGAAATGGAGAGAACAAGTGGTTTGAGGTAAAGGTGGGACTTCATTAGAGATGTGTCTTGTTGCCATGGCTGTTCAATTTATACATGGATAGGGTGGTGTGAAAGGTAAATGCAAGGGTAATGGGCCAGGGATTGGAGATAGATAAAAAAGATGGAGAAAAATGGATGATAAGCCAGTTGTTGTTTGCTGACAATACTGTGTTTGCAGCAGGATCAGAGGGATTAAGGAAGTTAGTGTTGAAGTTTGGGAAGATGAGCAAAAGAAGGAAGTTGAAGATAAATGTGGGTAAAAGTAAGGTGATGAGATTTGTTAATTGCAAAAACTGTTTAAAGTGACTTATTTTTTATATATATGACAAGGTAGACAGAAAGGCACTGTGGGAGGTATTACAGATACATGGGATAGGAGGAAAGATGTTAAGAGCAGTCAAGAGTTTTTATGAAGGTAGTAGAGACTGTTAGAGTTAGAAATGGAGAGAGTGAGTGGTCTGAGGTAAAGGTGGGACTTTGCCAGGGATGTGTCATGTCACCATGGCTGTTCAATTCATATAGGGATGGGGTGGTGCAAGAGGTAAATGCAAGGGTAGTGGGCCATGGATTGGAGATAGATAAAGAAAATGGAGAAAAATGGATGGTAAGCCAGTTGTTGTTTGCTGATGACACTGCACTTTTAGCAGGATCAGAGGAATGATTAAGGAATTTAGTGACAGAATTTAGGAAGATGTGCAAAAGAAAGAATTTGAAGATAAATGTGGATAAAACTAAGGTGATGAGATGTATAAGGGGAAAGGATGGCAGCAAGTTGGAAATAAGTATTAAGGGAGAAAGGCTGGAGGAAGTAGATAGTTTTAGATGCTTGGGGGCAAATGTGTTGGGAAAGGGAGGAGATGAGGTGGAGGTAGAGTATAGATTGAGAGAAATAAGTAAATTCCTCAGTAGATTAAAAAGTGTAATGAGAAATAGATATTTGGGAATGGATACTAAGAGGAGATTATATGGAGTGATTGTGCCAGCAGCACTGTATGGGACAGAAATAAGGAACATAAGAGAGGAAGAGTTGAAATGTGTTTGAGATGAAATGCCTGAGAAGTATGGAAGGGGTTACTAGGCTGGATAGTGTGAGAGAAAAAAAGAGATGAAGAGGAGAGTGGAGGTGGAAAAGGAGTTGGGAGAAAAAAGTATTGGGATGGTTTGGACACATGGAAAGAATGAGTGAAGAAAGACTAGTAAATGAAATGTAGAAGGCAGAGATGTAAGGAGTGAACATGAGGGGGCAACCAAGGATGATATGGATGGATGGGGTAAAAGAGGCATTGGGAATGAAGGGAATATCTGTTGAGGAAGGAAGTGAGAAGACAGAAGATAGGGGTGAGTGGAAAATGGTTGTGTATGGATGATGCATGGAAGGGAGTGGGTGGGGGATGGGGGGTTTAGGGAGTACATGTGAATGATATTCTGATGCAGCCTGAAGGGATTTCTCCCCGTCTTCTCTTTTTCTGCATGAGGGGATGGAGAGGGGGGGTTACTGATAAAATGAAGTGGCTTTGCTCTGGATGTACTGTGTTTTGCTGCATTGGTTCTGACCAGGGTAGTAGGCAAGATGCAGGGATGAACTGTCATCCAGGAGGAGCCAAGAAAAGAAGGAGGGAGGGGTGGTGGGTGGGAGTAGAGTATGTGGGGATGAAGTGGGTGGGAGTGGATTTATGCTTTTGACTTTGGCTATCTCCCTTATAAAGGGGAAAAAGCCCTTAGTATATGTATGTATGTATATATAAGAAGTCTATTGGTATATACATACATATACCAAAGGCTTTTTCCCCCTTACAAGGGAGGTAGCCATAAAACGAAGGCATAAAATCTACTCCCACCATTCCATCTCCACATACTCAACTCCTATCCACCCCCTCCCTCCCTCATCTTGGCTCCTATTGGTATATAGATAGATATATATATATATACTGTTTATATATATATATATTTTGTTTTGTTTTTTCTAGCAAATTGATGAGTCTACAAGATTTCTTCGACACCTCAACCAGGACCTTTCAATTGGTGTTGGCCTTTTTCTCATGTTAGCAGTATTTAGGCTAGTCTGTGGGTCTGCAGAGATTGTGTCTCTTTTGAAGAGTATAGAGCATTCTCACAATGCACAGAATTACATTAGGCTTTTAAGCCTCATCAGTGCTGGAAAGCTTGATTTTCATGATTTCGTGGAACAAGTAATACTCTCTAGCAATAAGTCTGATGTACCTGAAAATATTAGAAATAATTTAATTGACTTGTATGCCTGTGACACTGGCTATAGAGATTTAGAGCTTTGTATTTTCAGTAACAAATATAAAGGTTTAGGGGAGAGTATGGTAATGTTACAGGCTGTTCAGGTATCAGCCTGCATTCTGAACACACTGCCCTGGCTTTTGCTCTTGATGGTACCCCTTATCATGGCCGCAAAAGTGACAAGTGCCTACAGGAAATTAAGCAAGGTGAGGAACACATTTCAGGTATTTTCTGAATTGAATTATCAATCACCTGGTGTAATTGTATTTAAATTGAAGGTGGCACTGATAAATATACTGATTTTCTTTTTGTTTTCTTTTTTCTTAATTTGTGTTACATTTTACAGGTAGGCAGCCAGCTACATGCCCGTCCTTTTGGTTATCAGCAAACAACTCAGCAGGACCTGGACTCATTTTTGTTATATGTCTCCTCACTTGAGCTCAGAGCCAAGATTCTCTTTATTCCTATAAGAACAAGTGCCCTTGTAGGTTTGGTTGTGTTAGGCACATTGGTTGGTTTGATCTATGGCAAATTGAATGTCTGAAAATTTATAAGAATGTATAGCAAATCATTGTCATATGTTTTTAATACTCTGGTTTCTAATTTTTGAATGTCATCTTGTAAAGTGGATTTGATTACTAATTTGTACTCAAGCTGTAGTTCTTTAGATTTTGTTATTATTTATTTTCTTAATGTTTCTAATGAATAAGGTTACTTGGAATGATATTATTGTCTAAACATGTATTTGAAACCCAACCAGATTCATTATTATAACACATTCATAAAATGCACTTTAAAAGTGCACTGTCAGAGAAAAGAAAACTGTTGAATGGCAATCCATATATTACATCCACAGTCTGTGGTCCTCTTTACTGGACAAAGATGACCACAGACTAGTTGTAATATACAGGATCACCATTCAATAGTGTCTCTTTTATTTGATAGTGGGTTTTACAGTTCATTTGATTAAAGTTTTAGATATAGAAATGTGCATACATGAAAGGATAGTAGATGAGAATGTCTTTTTCATAAGGAATGACCAACTGCATTGTAGTCAGCTGCTGGGTGCAGCATAAATGCAAAACATATAGTACTTTATATAAAATTGTTCTGGGATATTAGGGAGAGATGTCTGCTGACAAAACTTGATGAACTGTGATAATTGTGCTTAGCTCAAATAAATTTCTAAATGTTTCACCTGCACTTGTACAGACATACAGGCTCCTTTTGATCTATGTCAGTGGATTCTAGCAGTCACCAAGTAGCTGTTTATGGCCACTAGTCAGATCCAAAGATCTTTTTAGAAATATATTGTCTGTATTGTATGCACATGGAACAGTGGAGGAGAATGTGATCTGTGTCTTCTATTTTATGTAAGTATCTATCACTCAATCAGTTGTTGCTTCTAAGTTTTACTGATCAGAAATCTAGTAATTGTCCTTTAGCCTTCTCATGGGTTTGGTAAGGAATGTTAGATTACTATTTATGTTATCCAATTATAGTGAATGATTCTGCATTATTGGCTAAGAGGAGGAGGAAGAGGAAATTGTTCAATGACTGTCAGGTGGAAAAAAAATTGAATTGATAAAAGTCTTTGATTTGATATGGGAATCACCTTGTAGCTGTATCTCCAGGTAGAGGTGAGGATGTTGATGGGCTTTGAGGATGGGTAGTGGAAAGATATGTAGGTGCTCATATGTGTCTTAATGTGACATTTTAGGACATATGCTATCAGAAGTGAGTGATTTTCTCGTCTCCATCATTTTAACATTGGAAACTTTCCAAAGCAGAGGTATTTAAATGTGACTGGTTAGTGTGTTAGTATATACATACATACCAAAGGACCTGTCCCCCTTATAATAGGGGTGGCCAAGTCAAAACACATGTATATATAAAAATTTATTTATTGCCCCTGCCTTCTCAGGACATGGATGAAGAGTCATCCCCGTACCTTACTATACTGCAGGGTTGGTTTACCCTCCACCACTTCACTATATTGTGACCCCTTCCTCATCTACTCAAAAATTTGATGGAGCAGACAATAAGGACATCCCTTTGTACTACATTAATTTTTTGTTCATTCACAATCTTCTTCCATTTACTTCTATCTTCTGTATTCTTTCTACCATGCTCCATAGACATTCTTCATGTATCCAGAATACCCGTTACTGGGTTCACAAAGAATGTCTGGAGCACAGTAGAGAGAATGCAAAAATCAATCAATTGTTGGCTCAAGTTTCATGAAATGAAAACTTGCTGCCACCACAGCGACTGGTAACAGTCCTTAGAATCTCTCACAGATTTTCCTGGGAAGAAACTTTGGACTGTTGTCTGTGTTGTATCAGTGTGGGACTTTCTGTCACCAGCTCAGTGGGGTAAAGAGAGGAGATCAATTGCCAGTTGTGCTGTCAGCTCTTCATGTGTGAAAATGTATAAGAAATGCAGAGGAAGTTGGTAAAAAGAGATCTTTGGCCTGGAGGTAAGGGGGTTGACAGGTTTTGAAAATGGCCAGCTTTACAGTCCATCAAGCAGGATCACACATCCAGTTACCTGTCATGGGTCCTACGTGCAAAAAAGATAGGAGTGAATGGAGGAATATTGTGAATTGATGAAAAGAGGATACAATCCAAAGGGGGTTTCTTCTCATCCACTTTGTGTAAGTAGTTTAATTGATATTAGTTTGATTTGTTTGTGGATATAGTTTTGTAAACCAGTAATATGAGGAGCAGGTGATTGGTTTTGTTATATTTGTTCTTCTTCCTTGGATTTTTATACAATGAGGTATGCTGGAGTGCAGAGTTTCAAGGGTTTTGGCATGAAATTGTGTTGCTGTTATGTGGCATGTGTCTAATTGATGTTTGATACAGTCTGTTAGTGTTCCCCAGACTTTGTTTTGGTTTACTTGTATTGTTTTCTCTTGCTGTTGATATTTATCTATTTATGATAATTGTTTCTTTGAGTTCAAACTACTGAAAATCTATAGTAATCAGAAGTGGTCCTCATCCCATCCCTTCAGATTCTTTGTGAAAGAAACTTTGGATTGTTGTATGTGTTCAGTTTGCGAGTCTGTTTCTTTTACTGGCTAGCAGGAGGAGGTAAAGTAGGGAGCAGTTATATTTTGTTAGCTTTCCCTATGTGAATAAAGCAGGGAAAATGGTCAAAGTTGATAGATATCTTGGGCATGGTTGAGTGGCTGAGTGCCAGTCCCTCATGGCAGTATCATGTGAAGAGTCTCAACATTATTCTCACAAGAGGAACCAATGATGGGTGGTTCTGGAAGATGGGCAGCAGATCTGCTCATTTTCAAAACCCCTTCTTTCTCATTTAAGCAGTTTACTCTAAGCACCTCCCTATCATCTGTCCTTTTCCTCTTTCTCCATCTATACTCGACTCTTAACTTACCTTCCACCATAGAATTATCTGATATTCCCCCTTAGAACATGTACATCCAAAACTCCTCCTACGCTTCTCTTGGTTACCACTATGTAGTCCATTAAAGCCCTATCTACCACCCTTCCATCCACCACCCTCTCCCATGTGTACTTATGACTTTGTTCCTACATACATACATATACCAAGGCTTTTTCCCCCATACAAGGGAGGTAGCCAAAAAGGAAAAGGCATAGAAATCATTCCCACCCATTCCATCCCTGAATACACTTCACACCCCTCCACCCTCCCTCTCATCTTAGCACTTCCTGGATGACGGATCATCCCTGCACCTTGTCCACTGCCCTGGGTCAGAAGCAGTGTCGCAAGACACAGCACATCCACAGCAAGGCCGCTTCATTAAATCAGCGACCCCCCCCCCCTCTCCGTCCCCCCATGCATAAAAGGAGAAGACGGGGAGAAATCCCATTGGGCTGCGTCAAAATTTGCTCACACATACTACCTCACCCCCCCATTCCACCTACTGCATCACAACATCATCCATATACAACCATTCTCCATTCACCTGTCTTCTTTCATCTCCCGTCCTTCCTCAACAGACATTCCCCTCTTCCCCAAAGCCCCCTTCACCCCATCCATCCACCTCATCCTAGGACGTCCCTTCATGTTCACTCCCTCCACATCTGCCTTCCATACCTCTTTTACTAGTCTTTCTTCCCTCATTCTTTCCATGTGTCCAAACCATCCTAATACTCTTTCATCAACCCTATCTCCCAACTCCCTTTCCACCCTTGTTCTCCTCCTCACCCCCTCATTCCTCACTCTATCCAGCCTAGTAACCCCCATCATACTTCTCAGACACCTCATCTCAAACACATTCAAACTCCTTCTCTCTTATGTTCCATGTTTCTGCTCCATACAGTGCTGTTGGCACAATCACTCCTTCATATAGTCTCCTCTTAGCATCCATTCCCAAATGTCTATTCCTCATTACACTTTTTAATCCACCAAGGCATTTACTCGCTTCTCTCAATCTACATTCTACCTCCACCTTCACTCCACCTTTTCCTGCCACATTTGCACCCAAGTATCTAAAACTATCCACTTCCTCCAGTCGCTCTCCCTTAATGCTCACTTCCAGACTACTGCCACTTTCACCCCTTGTACATCTCATCACCTTACTTTTACCCACATTTATCTTCAGCTTTCTTCTATCACACACTCTCCCAAACTCTGTCACCAACAAGGAGGGATTGAGGAAGTTGGTGACAGAGTTTGGGAGAGTGTGTGATAGAAGAAAGCTGAAGATAAATGTGGGTAAAAGTAAGGTGATGAGATGTACAAGGGGTGAAAGTGGCAGTAGTCTGGAAGTGAGCATTAAGGGAGAGCGACTGGAGGAAGTGAATAGTTTTAGATACTTGGGTGCAAATGTGGCAGGAAAAGGTGGAGTGAAGGTGGAGGTAGAATGTAGATTGAGAGAAGTGAGTAAATGCCTTGGTAGATTAAATAGTGTAATGAGGAATAGACATTTGGGAATGGATGCTAAGAGGAGACTATATGAAGGAGTGATTGTTCCTAAACACCATTTATGCTATCATCAATTCTCTTTTAGACACATCTCCACCATCAACTCTCCACTACAATTTTTTCCTGGAATTCCACACTTCCTAACCACTGTGTCTATTGGTTTATTTCCTACTCTAACATTAAAGTCTCCCAATACCACCACATTGACATTTCTCTCCAAACCCTCTATGCACTCATTTAAATCTATTCAAAAAGCCTCCCTTTCCTCTACACTCTTCTCACTACCAGGCCCATATGCACTTACAAAAACCCACATCTCTCTTCCCAGTTTCACCTTCATCCACATTAACCTTGAAGAAACCTCCTTCCACTCCACCACACATTTACCTATCCCTTCACTTACTAGTATAGCCACCCCATCTTTCCTCTCTTCATTTCTGACACCCTCCCAACTACACTCCCAAACTCAAACTTGCCCCTCCCTTTCAACTTGGTTTCATTCAATGTCTACACATCAATCTTTCTTCTCACAAACATACTGCTTATCTCTTCCCTTTTATTTTCATCTTTACCACATCCATGCACATTAAAAGACCCAAACCTTAGGGTTCTGGTTGTAAAGCTCCTCCCAGACCCTCTTATGCCTTTGCTTTTTTTATGAATGTCCCCTTTGGGGCTACAGATAGTAGGATACCTAGTCCTATCCCTGTCCCATTTTTGTTTCTTTTTACGTCTCAATTGGGAACCCTCAGTGGCAGTATTCTTCTCCTTGACCACAGGGTTCGGCAAAAAAAGAAAATGAATATTCCTAGAAGTGGACAGTATAAAGAGTGGGGGACAGCATAACAGAGGGACAGTTGCAGTATAATAAAGTATCATAATTTTTCTCTGAATAGAGATTTCTACTGTCACAGGCAAAATGATGTGAGATCTGGTCTGTAGGGGTGCCCCATATTGAGCCTAAAGTATCAGCTGCATGCTACTGAGTAGCTTTTAACCCCAGAGTAATATGCAGCCAATACCCCAGATGGGGATATATATATTATATATATATATATATATATATATATATATATATATATATATATATATATATATATATATATATATATATATGCAATAAAAACACTAGGAGCGTGCGTTCACAAATGCGTAAGTAACCCCTAGGAAAAGTAAACTAACGAAGCAGAGCGCTTTCATATAATTATATCTTCAGTGCAGATACAAAGAAGGAATTATAAAATGAGGAAACAAGGTACAGAATATATGACATAGTGAAGAGGGCATTCGGAGAGGTAGGGGGAAGAAGTACACGTGACGGACGTTTGAACCGTCCTGGTAACCAACAAGTATGGGACAACTGCTCATAATTTATATTATAATTTTAATAATTTTGAAATTTCAAGAGAAATATAATCACCTAATTTCTACAAACCTTGATGAAGATTAACATTTACCCCCTTACTAGATTTGATCAAACTGCATTCAATTAAATTTCTTTCTGTTATGTTGTTGTTGTATGTGATGACTTTAGTGTTATCCCAGTCAACTGGGTGGTTAAAATGGTTCATGTGTTTAAATATACCACTAGATTGGTTTCCCTCTCTAACGTATTTCTTGTGTTGATTGATTTGTGTTTTTAGTGTTTTAGCAGTCTGACCAACATAAAACTGATTACATGATTTACAAGGTATTTTGTACACATACCCTTTATCACTATTGACAATTATTTATGAGCAATTGTCTTAGAGTGTTCTTATTGTATACAAAAACACTGTAAGACAATTGCTCATAAATAATTCTGTCAATAGTGATAAAGGGTGTGTGTACAAAATACCTTGTAAATCATGTAATCAGTTTTATGTTGGTCAGACTGCTAAAACACTCAAAACACGAATCAATCAACACAAGAAATACATTAGAGAGGGAAACCAATCTAGCGGTATATTCAACCACATAAACCATTTTAACCACCCAGTTGACTGGGATAATGCTAAAGTCATCACATACAACAACAACATAACAGAAAGAAATTTAATTGAATGCAGTTTGATCAAATCTAGTAAGGGGGTAAATGTTAATCTTCATCAAGGTTTGTACAAATTAGATAGTTATATTTCTCATGAAATTTCAAAATTATTAAAATTATAATATAAATTATAAGCAGTTGTCCCATACTTGTTGGTTACCAGGACGGTTCAAACGTCCGTCACGTGTACTTCTTCCCCTACCTCTCCGAATGCCCCCTTCACTATGTCATATATTCTGTACCTTGATTCTTCATTTTATAATTCCTTCTTTGTATCTGCACCACTGAAGATGTAATTATACGAAAGCGCTCTGCTTCGTTAGAGCTTCGTTAGAGCTTGGATTAGTAACAGAAAGCAACGGGTCACCATAAATGGAATAAAATCTAGGTGGGGCAATGTTACTAGCGGGGTTCCCCAGGGCTCGGTTTTGGGTCCCTTGTTGTTCATTATGTATATAAACGACTTAGACGAAGGGTTAAATAGTGATGTTAGTAAGTTTGCGGACGACACTAAAATAGGACGCCTAATTAGGTCAGGAGACGACGCCCAGATTCTGCAGGATGACCTTAATAAGCTGTTAACATGGTCGGTGAAGTGGCAAATGAACTTCAATATCTCTAAGTGTAGCGTGTTAAACGTAGGGCTACACAACCCCGAAAATAGATACAACTTAGATAACACGTTTTTAGAAAAATCTGAGTGCGAGAGGGACTTGGGAGTTCTGGTGAGTCCGGACCTTAAAACCAGGAAGCAGTGTATTAGCGCCAGAAATAAAGCTAACAGAGCATTAGGCTTCATTGCTAGGACGGTAACGAATAGAAGTGCAGAGGTAATTATTAAACTCTACCTAGCGATAGTTAGACCCATCCTTGACTATGCGGTACAGTTTTGGTCTCCGTCCTACAGAATGGATGTAAATTCATTAGAATCAGTACAGAGAAGAATGACCAAAATGATACAAGGACTCGGAAATTTGCCTTACGAAGAGAGGCTTAGGCACCTAAACTTACACTCTCTGGAAAGACGCAGAGTGCGGGGTGATCTAATAGAAGTGTTCAAGTGGATCAAAGGCTATAACAAGGGTGATGCAAACAAGGTCATCATAATAAAACAACAGGGCAGGACTCGCAGTAATGGGTACAAACTGGACAAATTTAGATTTAAGAAGGAAATAGGCAAGAATTGGTTTACTAATAGGGTGGTCGATGAATGGAATAAACTTAGTAACCATGTAGTAAGCGCTGAAACTATCAGTTGTTTTAAAAAACGATTAGACAACTTTATGGATGGGGATGACAGGTGGTGATGGATACGGAGCTGCCTAGTGTAGGCCTTATGGTCTTTTGCAGTCTCCTTTATTTCTTATGTTCTTATGTTCTTATGTTAGTTTACTTTTCCTAGTGGTTACTTACGCATATATATATATATATATATATATATATATATATATATATATATATATATATTACTCTCATCAGTTTCAGCTGTATTTCTTATATTTTTTGGCATATGGAGAGCTGACATCTGGCAACTGTTCCACTTCTTCCCTCTGATTACTTTCAGACACTTTTAGAAACAGTCCCACACCAATACATCACTGACATATCCAAAGTTTCTTCCCAGGGAGATCTGTGGGTGGGCATGAAGACCCACTGTGGGGCTGCAGGCCTTCCACTTAGTGAAACTTTGAGCAGCAATTGTTGTTATTCCATCTCAGGACCACTACTAGTAGGTATCTATCATTGGTTGTTCTGGATAACATCGAGTCAGATTGTTTTATGATTGTATGCTATATGGAGTGAATTTGTTTGGTTGCAAGTCCAAGAATTGTGCAAGAGTTTGTTTAATTTTTTTTTTTTTTTTTTTTTTTCTAATTGTACTGAGGTTTGTCTGTGTTATGAGAATATCCATTGAGGATATGTGTAAGCCCCTAAATTGGTTTCAATTATGCCATCCAGAAGGAGGGTAGGTGCTGACTATCTGCTTTATGTAATTGAGAAAAAAAATTAGAACATTATAAATGACCATAAAAGACTTGAGTTGTGGGCCTAATTTAGGGACTGGGTGCCGGCCTCAAAGGCTGTATCTCTGTTAGGGAGTGAAGATGGGCAATATATTGTCTCCAGGGGAATAGGCTTGTCTTCTCCATCACCCAGAGAACAGTACCAGCTCATGCAGTTGCTTGTCTGTTACTAGTTGCAATTGAACATTAAAGACAATTTAATGAGAGCACCTTTATACTTGAAAATTATATTGGTTTATTTTGAGTGCTTTTGGTGTAGTATTTATATTTTTATTTTGAATGCATCTAATTTGAAAGTTTAAATAGAATATGTAATTGGATTGTATAGATTATGGAATATATATAAAAGATATGTTTATACACACACTAAGGGCCCTTTCTCCTTTATAAAAAGGGTAGCCAAGTCAAAGCACACATTCATTTTGTACACCCATTTAGTGCCACTCTCATTGTAGTACCTCATGAGTGATGGGTCATCACTTTCTCCCTTCACAATACTCAGGTTGAGGGTGATGCAGCAAGGCACAGCATTTAAACAGCAGAGACCAACAGCTGGAACTGGTTTGCACTACTTCATCATACTGTGGCACCCCTCCTCATCCACTCCTTATCCACTTACACCTTTTTACTGTACATAAAATGATTATGTTGGTTGGGTGTAGGGTGGTTGTAAGCTTTGACTCGGTCACCTCCTTGGTAAGTGGGAAAAGGCCTTTTGATATGTGTGTTATAACCACTTATATTAGGTGGGAAACCGTATACTCTATGAAATATTTATCAAATGTTCCAAGAATGTTTGGTGCTAAAAGCATATACTGAATATGATGGTCTCTTCACATAGTGAAATGGTAAGCTGTACTCATTCTATGAGTTAGTATGCACCTGTATTTTTCTATCCACTTAAAGACTGCTTGAAGAAGGTAGTGATGAGCTTGTGCCAATTGGTGCTTTTCTGCAGCATATGCCACCAGGACAAGTAGCAATCCCTGTAAGCTATTGGAATTGACCCAAGGTCAATTGGACAGGGGCAGCACTGTTCCTATAATTAATTATTAAAATATTATGATTGACTCAACATATGGTTGTACTTGTCCTAGACTAGTTATTATTACTGTAATGACCAATTTCCTTGGTTGTATTAAGGAATCTTCAAGACAGATAGTCATGAACTATACACATTGAACTGTATATTAATTCTGGAATTGAATAATTTAATTTACAGAGCTTTTGCCAACAGAAGAATACAAAGTATAAGTGCTCTACTTGTGGATGGGCTGATTATGTTACTAATAATTAGAAGGACTGGTGGTTTTCTTTGAGACAGTATTTGTGGATGAGATATTCAGAAGTAAATATGTGATGTGTCTTGCTACATTGGTTCTGACCTAGGCAATGAGAGGGAAATAGGGATGACCTCTCATCCATAAGGAGCTAAGATGGGAGGGAAACAAATGAGTGGTGGACAGGAGTGAAATGGGTGGGGTTGGGTGCATACCCTAGCTGGCTACCTCCTTTATAGTGGGAAGAGGCCAATGGTATACAGATAGAAATATGTAGTGGCTTAGTGAATTAGGGTACCAGTGTCAAGAGGTAAGAAGAGAGGTGGATGGTGGTAAAACCTACTAAGAGAGCCAGTGCTTGATGGCAGTAAGGGTATACAGTGTTAAATCCCTGAGCTCCAACAATAATATTAAAACCTAGCCATTTTGCAGAGTGGGTAATGGCCATAAAGTTGGAAAAGTGCCATATGAAACATTTCTGTTTCAATGTAATTATTACAGTTAGAGAGGTAGAGACAGGACCACCATAAGTGTTGTTCCTTTCTTATTTAGCACAATTAGTTATACAGGATCATGGCCTATATGTTTTCATTTTCTTCTTGACAGGCACACTGTGAGCTTCTTTGCATAGAACATTAATAAGGATTATTATTGCCTTAAGTTTGACTAGAATCCTGCAACCACACAGTGACTGATAGGGGTTCTTGGATCTTCCCATAGATATCACTAGGAAGAATTTTTTTTACTGTTGTCTATATTGTATTGTATAAGTGTGGGACTGGTTGTCAGCTTTTCATATGTGAAAAAGTAGAATGAATAATGTTGAAGTTGATAGAAATCCTGGGCCTGGTCTAGAGACTGAAAACCAATCCCATGCTCAAATCCATGCATTGAATAGTGACAGAAAACAGGGGGTCACCTTTAACATTGTAAAATCCAAATGGGGTAGTCTTACTATTCAAGTTCCCCAGGGCTCAGGTTTGGATCCTTTATTGTCTATTATGTATATAAATGACTTGATAGTGATGTTAGCAAGTTTGCAGATTACACTAAAATTGGATGCCATGTTAGGTCTGGGGAACATGCTGGGATATGGCAGGAAGATCTTAGCAAATTGTTTGCATGGTTGGTGAAATGGCAAGTGAACTTCAATATCTCAAAGTGCAGTGTGTTAAACTTAGGTTAACTCAGAAAACAGGTATAGTTTAGGTAACACCATTATAGAGAAAATAGAATGTGAAAAAGTTTTGGGAGTGTTAGTGAGTCCTGACCTTAAATCCAAGAAAAAGTGCATTAGTGCCAGGAATAGAGCTAACAGGGCATTTGGATTTATTACTAGGATGGCCACAAAAAAAAGTGCAGATTAACCCATATAGAATCAACAGTGTTAATTTAATCCCACAACATTTGACTAGTTTGAGTGTCAACAGCATTAATCTAACTCCACAATAGTTGCCATAGCAGTTGCTTCTTAACTGAATGTGAGCAAATCCTATCCAAAGTACATAAATATATAACTGATAAACAGAGGAGATTAACCAAAATGATACATGGGCTCAGAAATTTACCTTACAAAGATGTAGAGTGCAGGGTGACCAAATAGAGGTATTCAAATGGGTCAAGGGGTTTAACAAGGGTGATACAGACAAAGGTATCATATTAAGACAGCAGGGCAGGACTCATAGTAATGGATTTGAATTGGACAAATTTATATTTAAGAAGGGAATAGGCAAGAATGGTTTATGAATAGAGTAGTTAACAAATGGAATAAACTTGGCAACCATCTAATAAATGCTGAAACAATTGGTGTTTTAAGAGAAAGATAACTATGGATGGGGATGATAGATGGTAATGGACATGGAACTCCCAAGTGTAGGCCTTATGGTCCCTTACAATCTCCTTTATTCTTATGTTCTTACCAACCCCACTGGGCTACACTTTTTGGTGGAGGTGAGAAGAGGCGGATTTAAGTCATGGAATAAAAACTTATTAACTTGTGTGACTTTTGAGATGATTGATTGCAGTACCAATAGTGTGAAAATTGGCTAGTCTGTTTATAGATAGTGGGAATAGAGTCTCATGGCTTTTGCTCACAAATGAGCACAAGTTCTACTGATTGTGAAGGAATGTAATGATATGGTATTGGTAGGTCTATAAACAACATCTTAAGTGAATGGAAGTAGGGCATAAGAGAAGCTAGTGCTGCTTGTAGTCTTATGTATTGCTATACTTTTCAGTTCGTACCCATGGTTAATTTTTTGTTGGTAATCCTTTTCTTTTTACATTAATGGTTATTGTTTGTGAGTGAGTGTTTACATAAGGCTAAATTTGATCAATAGAGATAAAGATGGGAGTCCATGAGTATAGGTCCTTTCCTGTACATTACAATTAAGTGTTTATTTTAATTATAAAGACAGGAAATGAGCTATGCTCATGGGTTCTGTCTCTTCATTTCCATTGATCAGAATTAGTCTTAAATTGCGTAGATGCAATTCTAAAGGTGGGAAATGGTCAACATAAAAACATGCCTCTTTATTAGTAATATTAAATAGGTATCCAACTTCCTTCTCACATGACTTAGAGATTTGGAAATTTACTACTGATTGTAAGTCAGATCTTTATATGTAGATAACAGGGCACAAAACCAGTATTAATGATAAGATTGGATGTGTTCAACTGGGTCTTCATACTATGATATTTATACTCTACCGTATTATCATTGGTGTGAAATTGTCCATATGAATAGAAGTGCTGGTAAATTACAGCCCATAACAACAACAACCACCACCATATCATCATTGTTGTATAAGATGTATATCCATTACAAATACAGTATCAAAGAATTGAAGTTTTTCTTTTTCCCTTCTTTTTTCAATTGAAAGAAATACTGGATTATTTTCAGGTCGATTAATTTGGGCCTTGGTGTAGTTCATCACCTCCATCACCACTGCTGTCACCACCATACTACTTCAATTACTATCACCACCACTTTTGTATTCACCATTGTCATTAACACCACTACTAATACTGTTATCATAATTGTACCTTCTCCGACACTATCAGCACCACTAAAACTACTATCACCATTCGACCATTGCTTTTAGCAGTACTACCAACACCACTTTTACTACCACTATCATCATCTCAACTGCCACCATTGCTATCACCATCATACCACTTTTACTGTTACTGGCACTACCAATACCACAATACCACCGCTGGTGCTATTACCTTCATATCTACCATCACTATCACCATCATTACATCTGCTTCCATGGTCACTATTGTTATTACTGCTACTATTACTATCACTATGAACGTCCCTATTGTGATCACACTTTCCACCACAACCATTACTATCACCACTGTTATCCCTATCACCACCACTATTAGCACCTAGACCCTCACTGTCCCTACATCATTTTCACCTTAACTGACACTGCAGCTACTACCACAACTAAAGCTATCACCCATTATTGCCATAAGTACTACCACCAACCATGACACCACCACTATTACCTCTTACACTGTCACCGCTACTATTTGTACTACTATTATTTATACCGTGATTACAATCACTGCAACCACCACCACTTCTAGCAATACTATCATTACAGCAACGAGTACCACTCTAGAAGTGATCGTTATTGATAATACAGCCATTACCCACACCATCACTGCTACCACCACTACCAACATCACTTTTACTACCACCAGCGGTAGTAGCCGTGACAGTGATTATGGTGTTGCTGGTAAAGCGGCATTAGTGATAGTAGAAGTGATGGTACTATCATTTGTGGTAGTGGTGTATAAATGATGGTGATAGTAATGGTGCTGCAAGAGATGGTATCAGAAATGTGGACATCAGGAGTACCTTGGGAGTGGAATATCACCTACTCATAAACAAATCTTCCCACTACGACCACATACAACATATACCAGAAGCAGTGCATAACAAGACTGGAACTCTTCAGTCATCTTAGGATCCACCAGAAACAGTTAACCTCAAACATTAAAGCAGACAATCATCATCGGATAGCCAACAGAGCACTCTGGCAGAGTAGGACCAAGTAAATAAGAACGTTAAGCAACAGAGAAGAATGAACTACGCTGGCGCAAGTGACATGTGTAACATTATGTGAACATTACTTGGACTATGGTGCTGAGGGAGTAAATGAAACTCAAGTGGGTTTGTTGGCGTTATTCTGGTTAGTGCAAGTGTCGACCTAGGCTGGGTCGGGCGGTCAGGCTCCGAGGAAACCCGACTGCA
This sequence comes from Oratosquilla oratoria, assembly GCF_046742065.1. NCBI lineage: Eukaryota > Metazoa > Arthropoda > Malacostraca > Stomatopoda > Squillidae > Oratosquilla > Oratosquilla oratoria. Next base: position 40,916,767 of record NC_134792.1, on the reverse strand, counting down.
AGGTTGACCGCGTGGGCCTTGGGACGCGCTCCGCCGAGTTACAAGTGCTGAAGAGAACTGCCTTTGGAAACCAAAACCACGCTCTTTATATACACAGCCGACGTACTGAAAAGTAGCGAAGGACACATCCTCGCCAAAACATGGCTCAGCAAGGCCAAGGTTGTGCTTTATGAGGATACAAATGCCTGTAGTACAGGTGTAATATGGACTTAATCTACACAATAATAATATAAGACCTAAGGTCAGCTGTTTCTACACAACATATAAGTTTCTTATTCACCCCATTTCCGCAGCAACGATACTATAAGCCAAAATGTCGCGTAGACGCACATGTGGGGAAATTATAGACGCCACATTTCCCACTTTCCCCTGCGAAGCGTTGGGAGGCGTCAGAGTACAGGAAGGCACAGCAGCAGGAGGGGAAGCGCGCAAGTGGGTGATGTCGATCTGCGTTGATCGTGACGTCGGTGTGTCTAAGCGGGGAGGCGGCCGTGAGCGACGTAAGTGGAAGTGGGAACCCCCTGAGGGCTGGAGGCGGCGGCGACGTCGGAAGCTGTGACATCCCTGGTGTAGTAACGTCGATCTGCGTCGATCGTGACGTCCAGTGCGGGGAAGCGGCCGTGAACGACGTTAGTGGAAGCGGGAACTCCCTGGAGGCGGCGCAGACAGCAATGTTGGAAGCGGTGACTTCCCTGAAGTAGCGACGTCGATCTGCGTCGATCGTGACGTTCAGTGCGTGGAAACGGTCGTGTGTGGCGTCACTGGAGCTGGGCGTCGTTGGCAGAGGCGGCGACGTCGGAAGCGGTGACAGCCCTAAAGTAGCGACGTCGATCTGCGGCGATCGTGACGTCCAGTGCGGGAAAGCGGCCGTGAGCGACGTCAGTGGAAGCGGGAACTCCCAGGAGGCGGCGCAGACAGTAATGTTAGAAGCGGTGACAGTCCCGGCGTAGCGACGTCGATTTGCATCGATCGTGACGTCCAGTGCGGGGAAGCGGCCGTGAGCGACGTCGATTTGCATCGATCGTGACGTCCAGTGCGGGGAAGCGGCCGTGAGCGACGTCAGTGGAAGCGGGAACTCCCTGGAAACGGCGCAGACAGCAATGTTAGAAGCGTTGACAGCCCTGGCGTAGCGACGTCTATCTGCGTCGATTGTGACGTCGGTGTGCGGCGCTCGTGACGTTGATCTGCGTTGATTGTGACGTCAAGCGGGGAGGTGGTCATGAATGACGTGCCGCAGCAGCGGTAGCTGCGATGGACGGTGCGGTGGCTGTGACTGTGGTGGGGTTGAAGAACGCCCAAGGAGATCACACAGGTTGTGGATGATGCAGGGTCGGTTGGGTGCACTCGCGTCAAAACTCCCGGGGTCAGCAATGCAGCATTACGTGATCGTTACTTGGACTATGGTGCCGAGGGAGTAAATTAAGCTCAAGTCGGTTTGTTGGCTTTATTCTGGTTAGTGCGAGTGTCGACCTAGGCTGGGTCGGGCGGTCAGGCTCCGTGGAAACCCGACCACATGGTTGACCGCGTGGGCTTTGGGACGCGCTCCGCTAAGTTACAAGTGCTGAAGAGAACTGTCTTTGAAAACCAAAACCTGGCTCTTTACATACACAGTTGTCGTACTGAAAAGTAGCGAAGGACACATCCTCGCCGAAACATGGTTAGCAAGGCCAAGGTTGTATTTTCATGAGGATACAAATACCAAGTACAGGCGTAATATGGACTTAATCCACACAATAGTAATATAAGGCCTAAGGCCAGCTGTTTCTACACAACATATGAATTCCTTATCCACCCCATTTCTGCAGCAACGACACTATAAGCCAAAATGTCGCGTAGATGCACATGTGGGGGAGTTAGAAACACAACACGGGCATACCAAGGATGGCGATGGGGAGACCAGTGCGCAGAGTAGGAGTGAACAAGAGGCCACGTGGGAAACCGTGCACGAGATGAAGGGGTTCCGTGGCAGACATCGTCCAGGGGAAAAGCATGAATTTACAGCAGATGGGGTGACTCAAGATCGGGTGCAGTGGAGCTCATTCGCTCGCTAACCGACAGGCCAACTTAGGCCTAACTGACGTCAGGGTATGCAGGCGAGTATCGGTGATGATCATATTATAGATAACAGTGATGATAGTGTTGTTAGTAGTAGTGATAAAGATAATGATAATAATAGTAATAGAGACGATGGTAAAGACGTTGGTAGTAATAGTGGTGGTACGGTAGTGGAGGGGGTGATGGTAAATAAATAATGATACACTGTGGTATCGTCAACTCGTTCTTCAGTCTTGGTACTGAACATATTCTTTTTTAGTTCACTAATCTCGTTCAATTGCACTTTATCATAATTTTTTTTTATTTTTTTTCCTAATGTATGACCTCCACCAATATCTTCCAACTTGACGGCTGAGAATTTTGTTCTTCAATATCAAATCTTCTAATAGTCGGGGACCGTGCATTTTTTGGGTTAAAACATGAAACTTAGCACGCTTATAGAATAACATTAAGTAAACATTTTTGGATATGTAGGCAAGCTGTCAGAGTCCCCTGATGGCCACAGAAATTAATTAAGTCGTCTTAAATATTTTATTTTTTAAATCAGAGATATGAAACTTGGTAGGTTTCTAAAATATTTAATAAGAACTATTTCTTGATAATAAAACATGGAATCAGACACTGATCTAAAAATAACTGGATCACGGATCGGTGTCCTGATTATGAGGTCGGCGGCAGCCATGTTGGTAGTACCAAAACAAACCCACGACACGCGATTGACTGATAGTTCTCGGCAGCTTTCGCTCCTATATATACTGGGGTGTTTTACATATTTAACGATCATTTTACAATGCCAACTTGTGCTGCATTCAACTGCACCAACCGGAGAAAAGGTGGATGTGAGCAGTCCTTCCACTCGTAAGTAAATTAAGGTTTTATTACCCAAAACATCCCGATACCCATCAACAAATAATGCGGCCATCAGGAGCCATAAAATGTTGCCCACCAACTGTTTTGTTAGGTGTTGTCATGCTAATGCTATGTATTTATTATCTGTAAGAAGTAGATATAGCAGCAACCCATTTATCACGAATGTAATCGTGGCAATAGCAGGATAAATATTTATCATTTAAAATATCTTATAAGGCTCAAACGCTGTCCAGAGCTGTGTAGCTGTATAGAACCAGTTGTTCTTCCTGATTACATGTGTAGGCTTTTTCTATATTGTGAAGTGTGAGGAATTCATATTAGATGGGCTGAATTACTATTCGGGGCCCGTTAAAAAATTATGTAACGTTTTTTTTCTGGTGAAATTCGACACCCCCCATCCCATGTACTATTGTTTCAACTTATAAGAATTGATCCATCTACCGGTCTCAACTACTGTTACGGAAGAGTATGATTTTTCAGGACCAAACATAGCGGGTATGTGTCTTCGTTTCTATTTAATGAATATGAACCACTAGTACTATTGTAACTGATGTATGTACATTCTTTTTACTGAACGATTTCCGTGTCAAAGTTTCTGTTTCAGGATCGATGTGAAATATATTGTTTCAAAAGCACCGATGCATATCCATGTATATCACTATCGTCCAATATTTAAGGCACCTGTAATGTGCTGTACACGATACAATAGCAATATTCACAATAAATACTAATGTAGGTTTTGTTCTGTAAAGATTCACTGGAGGTTACTTGGAATATTGTGGATACGTGTATGTTTACTGTGACAGGTGAAATTTGTTTGTTGAAATACATGTGTAGTTAGTTGTGCAAATAAAGTAATTGTAATCCAGTAATTAACTGTGTGCATTTCAATGATCAGATGATTAGATTTCGAAAAACGCCGAAGATGACTGCTTGTCAAGATTTGAGAGATTGAGATTATAACATGTGGTCACACTCACACACACATATGTGAAGGCCTAATTTATGCTTCGCACAAAATAATGTACATAGGATACAACCACTGATCTATATTGTTATGCAGATCAGTGGATACAAGTTAAAACATCTACATGTTCTCTTGTTTATGTCAGTTTTAGCGTACTTGTTTGATTACTTTTATGGTCAAATACCGGTACATGTAGACTGTTTCAGTACATGTACATGTACTGTTTCATAAACCACACAGGAAAACTTATTTACAGATCGCATCACTATCACGCAGCCCATATCAGCCACATGGCCACGAGAGTAACACGACACCTCCCATGACCGGCGGAGCGGTTCACACGTGCTAATGTTTTGGTACTACCAATATGGCGGCCATGTCCCGCCTGCTCGCCTCACTCCTGGGGCAGCCCACGGCCCGTATACGCTATCCAGGTGTTATACAGATCAGTGGAATCAGAGCACCATAGTGACCAAAACTGCAAACAGTTTTTTGTTGCAACCACTGAATACTCGTACAATTTTGAAAGACCTGGCTTTTTTTGTGCATTTTGTCAATATAAAAGCTAAAAATTTCCACCACAATGGATCAAATATTTAATATGCAAATGTTCTTGAAGTATTTATCTGAGTATACACAATAAACACTGCAGTTAAAATTGAACATTCATTCCAACAAGAAAACAGACTGAATAACAACGATCATCTTTACAAACGACAAAATAAGTTGTTTTGTCGTTTGTTTCATAACTTTGAATTTTATAACCACACACCACAAAACCAGAATGAATACTGTCAATTTATTAAGTGGTACATTTAAGTCACAAAAAGCTTCAGTTTAAGGTGCCTATGTTTGGAAACAGTCCCCTTCACAGTTGCACAGCGCAGTGCATTTGAACTGTGCTTTGCTGCATTTACACAGACCTCTGCAATATTTCTTGTATTTGCAGCATATCCGTTCATAGCACATATCATGTGCTTGTTGAAGGTTAGTCCACTTTGGTGTCCACCTGGAACATGCTGCATCCCATTCCCATCCAAAGAGCGATGGACTGGGCAAGGCTGGGTCTTTCTCCAGGAATTGACCCCACACATGTCCTCCTTGGAATGGTGCTCTCAGAGTATGTTACTTTAAAGCAGTTTCTGTAGAAGGAATGCTTTCCAGAGACTTTGATTTCCTGGAGAATATGTAACGTAATATTAGATATTACGTCATATGTGTAATTATGTTATAGAATTGTGTTCCTTTGTATTACATAACTATGTTCATATTTCTTGTCTATGTATGTATTGTAACAATGTTAAGCAGTAACGCCCGTCCACTATATGTAATCTTGCCTACGTGCGGAGAGGTGCGCACTCTTGTAGAACAAACAGACAAGCGAAATCCTGAATAGTTCGGAGCGCACAGATTTGACAGTTACTAAATAAATAGATTGTTCAAGCGAGTCGAGGGTCCTAAAACTACCCATGTTGACGTGTTAACTTACCCTCCTCCTCACCCGCACCCTTAACCGGAAGTATCCCGCTTCCGGTCCAATGGTATATAAGCGGTGGTATTCGCTCACTCGTCGTCATTTTTCGCTCTATTGATCTCTTGATAAAAATACAAGTTTGGACTCATGAGACGATTGGTGTGAAGTGATCACCCTTTTTGCCTACATTACGTGTCTGATATACATTGCATTACTTTACTTATATTTGTACTTATTACTTATTCTGATGCATGTTCCTGATCTCTTTGTACTTAGATAGTACCATATTGTATACTTATCTTGTGTTTCTTATTTGAACGATAATTTCCATATTCTTATAATCATGTAACGGTCCCATTGACCCTACTGCCCATTCTCTTTTGTGTTGATTGCCTGTAAATATTTTCCATTAATAATTTCGTTTACTAGTTTTATCGCTAGTTTAATATTCCTTTCCTGGAATCTTCTTTGTTACCTATACTTCTAGTCTTACGAATTATCTAGGCCCTGACCAGATAGTTCAGTCCTACAGTGGCTTCTAGAAGTGAGCTGGTTCTTAAGCACTTAGACGTTATACGTAACGTCTCTTCACATACCAGCCGCCCGTAACAAAGTGGCGACCTTGCCAGGATATTGGATCAGGTATTTAACACATTCTTATAGAGATGGATGATATAGTTCAAGAATTCGTTCAAAATCCCAAGGTAAGTTTCTTAAAGAAACAAACTAAAGACACTTTGATAGAAATAGGCAAGCACTTTGGAGTAGACATTGATACAAGTTTGCGAAAGAAAAAAATACTTCAGGAACTCGTTGAAAATCTGATCGAAGATGAGATCATATCTCCAGAAGAGATTACAGCTATACAAATTCCTTCAAATAGGTTAGAAATAGAGGCACGACTAACCGAACTTAAGATTAAGGAGATTGAATTAAAGGTCAGGAGAGTAGAAATTGAGGAGGAAGCTAAACTGAAACAAATGCAAATTGAGGCAGAATTTAGAGCTAGAGAAGAGGAAGCTAAAGCGAAACGAGTAGCTAAAGAGGAGGAAACTAAACTGAAACAAATGCAAATTGAGGCAGAATTTAGAGCTAGAGAAGAGGAAGCTAAAGTGAAACAAATAGAAAGAGAACGAAACTAAAGTCAAATTGGCAGAGTTAGAATTAAAGAAGGCGGAAGTAGAAGCTAGGATTGTTGATAGACAACCCGTAGTTCAGGAAGGTCATATAGATATTTCCAAGTATGTAAAACTTTTACCCAAATTTTCAGAAGGAGAGCCAGAAATTTTCTTTCTTCAGTGGGAAAAATTGGCGCAACAGTTACAAATCCCTAAAGAAAATTGGCCATTAATCATTCAAACACAATTTAAGGGTAAGGCTCAGCAAATTTATACTTCTCTTTCAGAAGCAGAAAGCGAGTATGATAATATGAAAGCTTGTATTTTAAAAGCTTATGAACTAATACCAGAGGCCTATAGACAGAAATTCCGTAATTATAGGAAGACACCTCAGTTAACATACGTAGAATATGCGGCTCAACAAGAGAGGTTATTCAATAGGTGGTGTTTGGCTAGTGAAACGGACACCTTAGACTTAAACAGTTGATTTTATTGGAGCAGTTTAAGAATACCTTAGAGACAGATCTTAGGATTTTTATAGATGATCATGTTCCCGAAACTTTAACTAAAGCTGCTGTATTGGCTGATGAGTTCACACTAAATCATAAACCTAAGTCAAGACAAATGGAATCCCAAAAGTCAGTCATATATTCCAGATTCAACAAAATACTCTGATCCTTGGTCCCCAAAGAAACGCTTTGAAAATCAGTCTAGCCCATCACATTTCAGTTACAGGTCTGATTTCAATCAATATCCTCCAAACCAACCTTGGCAAAGAATGGAAAGGTTTAAGACTAATCCCCCTGTAACTTGTTCATATTGTAAACAGGTTGGCCATCACATTTCTAATTGCAGAAAGAGACTGACACCCTCATTCTCCAATAAGACACCAACTCTTGTAAGTAATATAAAATCAGATGATTCAAAATCCTCTATTCAGGATACACTACCAAAGAAGCCGGTATTGTCAAGTAATGTAGAACCCCCCTCATCAGATCATGATCCTTGTTTCAAACCATTTGTATCTTCAGGAACTATATCTCATAGTAGTAGTTCACAACAATATCCTATTTCCATACTCCGAGACACAGGAGCAAAGCAAAGTCTGATTTTAAATTCTGTCTTGCAGAATCTGGGTGAGTCATATACAGGTTATGATATATTGATAGAAGGAGTTGGAGGAATTGTAAAATGTCCATTACATAATGTTTTCTTGCGGTCTGATTTAACAACCGGAATGGTTAAAGTAGCAGTAGTAGACTCTCTTCCCATAGTAGGAATATCCTTATTGTTGGCCAATGACATCGCTGGAAGCAAAGTCATTTCTCCCTTAATAACAAATAACCCTAAGACCTCAGTAGAACCTTCAGATAACTTACAGTTGTTTCCCGCTTGCGCTGTAACCAGATCTCGGTACAAGAAATCTGAAGAGGAGACTTATAATTTAGAATCCCTATTCTCCCAAACTGACCCATCTTCTTCTTCACCAGTTTCTCTATCTAGAGCAGAATTAATCAAAGAACAGAAGTCAGATCATTCTCTTAAAAATTTGTACGAGATTGTTTATATAGAAAACGGAGTCCTAATGCGAAAATGGAGAGCATCCACCGCAACCGCTGACCAGCCATGGCAAGTAAGGAATCAAATAGTCCTCCCTCTTGGTTTCAGGAATAATGTTCTAAGATTGGCTCATGATACTCCCTTAGCAGGTCACTTAGGGGTAAGAAAGACCTTGTTCAACATAACCCAACATTTCCATTGGCCCACGGTTGTCAAAGATGTTGCCCAATATTGTAAAACATGTCATACATGTCAACTTGTAGGTAAGCCCAACCAGAAAATTGTAGAAGCTCCACTCCATCCCATTCCTGTAATGGAAGATCCATTTAAAAAAGTTCTTATTGACTGTGTAGGACCTTTACCTCCTTCAAGTAAAGGAAATCAGTACATTCTCACAATCATGTGTATGAGCACTCGTTTTCCAGAAGCAATTCCTTTGAAAAATATTAAAGCTCAAAACATAATCCGAGAAATGTTGAAATATTTCACTATGGTAGGATTTCCCAAGAACATTCAAAGTGATCAAGGAAGTAATTTTCTTTCCAACAAGTTTAGAGAAACTCTTGTAACACTAGGTATAAATCATGTAACTTCCTCCGCCTATCATCCTCAATCACAAGGTGCACTAGAGCGCTTTCACCAAACGCTCAAGACAATGTTAAGAATCTTCTGTGCTGAGAACACTCGAAATTGGGAAGACGGACTCCCCTTTTTGTTGTTCGCCACCCGAACAACAATTCAAGAAAGCCTTGGATTCAGCCCGTCAGAATTAGTCTTCGGTCATGAAGTCCGTGGTCCCCTAAAGATACTTCATGAACAATGGATGAAAGAAGAACCACCTGTTCCTTCTTTGAAATACGTGTCCCAGGTCACCGAGAATTTGTTAGAAGCTTGGAAGTTGGCAAGAGAGAACTTGGCGAATGCTCAACGAGAAATGAAAGGTCGGTATGATAAAAATTCTAAACTTAGAACTTTCTCTCCAGGAGATCAAGTGTTACTTTATCTTCCCATACCAGGAGATCCATTGCAGGCTAAATACAAAGGACCCTATGAAGTCTTGTCCAGAGCCAGTGATCTCAACTACATAATCAAAACTCCAGACAGAAGAAAGAGTTCCCGTCTCTGTCACATAAATACCTTAAAACCTTATCATTCCAGAGATCCAATTCCAATTTGCAGCTCTACCACAATAAAATCGGAAGAGCCTCCTGATAACCTGCCTAATCCTCCTGAGATTCCCTTGGAAAACTCCCAGATACTACAAAATCTTCACTTATCTAAGAAACAAGATGTAGCAGAACCATTGACTGACCTGTTGAGAAAAGACCACGACTTCGTGTGGACACCTACCTGTGAGACGGCCTTCAAAAACCTGAAGTCCCTTCTCACTAACGCACCAGTTCTAAGGGCACCCGATTTCCAACGACCCTTTCTTCTGCAAGTCGACGCCAGCGACACCGGTATCGGTGCCGCCCTCTTACAAGAACACAATGAAGTTCTTCACGCTATCGCCTACTACAGCAAGAAGCTGTCCCCTGCGCAGAAGAACTACTCAACAATTGAGAAGGAGACGCTCGCTTTGGTCCAGGCCCTTATCCACTTCGAAGTCTACCTGGGTTCCTCAACTACCATTCAAGTATATTCGGATCACAACCCCTTAAAGTTCCTACAGACTATGAGAAACAAGAATCCGAGACTTACACGTTGGAGTTTATTTCTCCAACCCTTTAATCTAACAATTCATCATATAAAAGGCGTCTTTAATGTTTTAGCCGACGTCCTTTCTAGAACATAGCTTTTCAACAGAAAGTGAAAAGCTTTCCCAAACGGTGGAGGTGTAACGTAATATTAGATATTACGTCATATGTGTAATTATGTTATAGAATTGTGTTCCTTTGTATTACATAACTATGTTCATATTTCTTGTCTATGTATGTATTGTAACAATGTTAAGCAGTAACGCCCGTCCACTATATGTAATCTTGCCTACGTGCGGAGAGGTGCGCACTCTTGTAGAACAAACAGACAAGCGAAATCCTGAATAGTTCGGAGCGCACAGATTTGACAGTTACTAAATAAATAGATTGTTCAAGCGAGTCGAGGGTCCTAAAACTACCCATGTTGACGTGTTAACTTACCCTCCTCCTCACCCGCACCCTTAACCGGAAGTATCCCGCTTCCGGTCCAATGGTATATAAGCGGTGGTATTCGCTCACTCGTCGTCATTTTTCGCTCTATTGATCTCTTGATAAAAATACAAGTTTGGACTCATGAGACGATTGGTGTGAAGTGATCACCCTTTTTGCCTACATTACGTGTCTGATATACATTGCATTACTTTACTTATATTTGTACTTATTACTTATTCTGATGCATGTTCCTGATCTCTTTGTACTTAGATAGTACCATATTGTATACTTATCTTGTGTTTCTTATTTGAACGATAATTTCCATATTCTTATAATCATGTAACGGTCCCATTGACCCTACTGCCCATTCTCTTTTGTGTTGATTGCCTGTAAATATTTTCCATTAATAATTTCGTTTACTAGTTTTATCGCTAGTTTAATATTCCTTTCCTGGAATCTTCTTTGTTACCTATACTTCTAGTCTTACGAATTATCTAGGCCCTGACCAGATAGTTCAGTCCTACAGTGGCTTCTAGAAGTGAGCTGGTTCTTAAGCACTTAGACGTTATACGTAACGTCTCTTCACATACCAGCCGCCCGTAACAAATATCTGCTGCCTTGCTTCGTTGATATTGGAGAGCTCAATAGTGCGGTCACACCACAGCACCACGAATTTGACAGTGACAAGAAAGCTTCTGTGACCTCAGGAAAAACATGCCATGTATCCCATGCACTCTTTTTGCCTCTTCCGGCAAAGAAAAATGTCACACCATAGTCTGTGAAAGCATGGAAGAATGACAGAACCTAGGCCCGGGTGTAGGGTTCCAGGAACGTTGCAGACCACTTGCTCGTTCAGAGTACAGAGAACTTGTTTGTTGCCCTCCTCAATGACTGCAGCATGTTCAGCAAGAAGAGAACAGTTCAGTTTTGTTGTCATTATTGCGGAGAAAAATCTGCCAGTTTCCTGGGATCTGGGTGGGGAGAGTTATTTTCCTGAGAACACCACTGCCTCTCTTCTCCCTGACTGATGTCTAGAGGCTTTGTTCATTGTAGACATCAGAAACGATATCTACTCTGTCTACATTCTTCAAGATATTTTGAATGTGGGGCACAAAGACTTGCGTAACATAGAGAAGGTCTTTGAAGCAACTGGAGTTAGAGAGTGCACCACCATAGCACCATCCAGCACAAGTGCAATAATCTGAGGGACTGTGTGGTTAGAGTTAGATAGACCTTCCAGGGGAGAGAGCAAGTCAGACTTCCTACCTGATCCCATCTCCCCTGACTTTGACAGAAAGTGGCCATGTCTGGTTCTCAAACTTGAAGAACTCCTCAAGTTTTCCCTCTCGAGATTAGCAGGCGATGTACAGCCTGGAAAACAATACACAGTCGTCCTTCAATGCAGATACCTGACTTTTCTATTTTGAAAGACTTTGGGACTTCGAGAACAGCGACAGCTTGTTCTTGATAGGCTGTGTAACTGACTTTGAGTTGTGATGCGTTCAGTTACAAATGTCTCATACTGACGCTGCCCCAAGTCATACACACTCTTGAAACAAACTTTCTACAGCTGACTGGCTGATGACAACTTTGCTGTCAAATGTCAACATATCGTTGATGCCCTCTAGGAAAGGACTTTCAAGATCTTCTATAACCTTATTGAGAGCAGTTACCTCCTTCACAAAGGAATTCTGAACACTTGGTGTCTGCTCATGGTGTTTGTCATTGGTTGCTTTCCCTGAAGTGTTCTCAAAGTTGCGGATGAGTCTGCTGACCTCTGGACCACCAATCATCCAACGTCTTAGTGGTGGAGGATTGTTTGCCAAGCCCACATCCCCACCTTCTCCTTTGATCAGAGCATTTTTTTGCTCATGTGCCTGATCTAGTGTCATTGCAGAGAGCCTGTGACCTGTTTTCTGGACTACAAACGCACCTTCAGTGAACTCCAGAAATACTGCAGGATGAGACTGCTGCAGACCTGACATTATAGCAAGGTCACGCCTTGAAGAATTCCTTTTCTGTAGAATTCGCGCACCATAAGTTAATTTTCTGTATTAATATTGTCACCCCGCTAGAACTTGCATTATGGAACTATTACATTATTAATACTGTTACCTCTTTCATATTTATGTGTAAATGTCTGTAAACACAAGTATCATTATTCCATAATATCTAAATTGTAATACGCAAACCAAATTATTTGTGGTGATAATAAATATAACATGTGTCATTCTTAGATAAAGAATTATGTTCCACAGCCAAGACATTGGCTTAGTTCAGCTATACTAGCAATATATTTCCAAGAAACAAAGTCCCAAGAGAATTGGAGTTTACTTGATTCCATCTTTCCTCTCGGGGAAGTGTATCTTCACCAACTGCAGTAACCTAACACTACAACATGTCATGGATGCGAATTGGTAACCACCTGGCATAGTTGGTGTGATCTGTAGAAAATGCCCAAGGTGTCAGTTTAACTAGTGACTCAATATACTGTTTGAAGTCACTCTCCCGAAGTGATTGTACATACTAAAGAATATCCATCTCCAACTTCAGCACTAAGTTCCAAAACTGGAACTGTGGACGCTCTACACACATCTTCTTGACCCACTCATGAAACTCAACAATGTCTTCGCCAGAAGAAATGCTTTGCTTGTAACTTTCATAGGCCTGGCACTGTAGGAGGTAGAGAGCAGCTGCAGTGACAGTGGGGGGCATGACGTGTCCTAGTTAGGTGTGCTGTTTTGAGATGTGAATCAGCAACACCAGCAGGTGATATGACTGTCAGCAGGTCTCCTAGGACCATTAAGGTCATCTCAGTGTGCATTGCACCCAGCATCAGCACAATCTCGCCTTAACCATGACTATCTGGAAGTGCCCACTGAATCATTTTGCCAAGGGCAACGAGAGGTTGGTCCATCGCCAACACAGGAACTTGACTATGATTCACTGCCTGAGTAGCTGCCCTTACAACATCCATGGCATGTTTAATCGTTGCAGGCATGTATGCCATTTCTGTAAAATTTGGCATCAAGGCTACTATGCCAGGATACAGACGTGACGTCTGCAGACTGGCATGGAAAGCTGCTCACGAGATGGCATCTGACTCACTCAGGCCTGGTTTGTCCAGGACGTTTCTCACATTCTCAAAACCAAGCACGTTGTTTCAAAGGAGTATTTGATGGCAGTATTGTGGGACATGCAGGTCCATGTACCAATGTGACTACAGGATCCTTCTTTGACAGAGCAACTGGTTGAACATTTGTGAAGCTTGTTGGAAGACTAGTTATTTGTTTCTCATTGGTTACCAACCCAGTGGTCATGAGATGATCTCTCTTAGTACCTAGCTTGCCTTCTCGTGGATGTTGTGCTAGAGAAATACTGGTACCATGGAAAAAATCCATTAAAGTGGTAGCACTGGGGTTATGGTCGATGTTGTCAACAGCAGCTGTTGTGAACACTCCACTGGACAGTTGTGGAGGACACACAAGCCCTTGTTCTTTGTACATATTGCAAACACTGTTTGCCACATCTGCAGACAGAGAGCAATCTCGGGTATGAAATACAAAGACCCATGCTTGTACGAGGGTGGGTAATGAAAGTATATTACAAGGGAAAAAGAGTGAAAAAGTGTATTAATTCTATAAATCAAAGCACTGCAACAAAAACGTGTGTGCACTTTGGGGCGTAATAGCAACTGACGCCACTTTGGGTTGACGGGAAAAACATACACGACCACATGGAAGCGCAATTAATACAATTATTGTAATAAATTAATATAAATAAATTTCATAGTATTTATAGCAAAGGAGGAAACATGTATTTCCCAATCTACTCACAAGTACTATGCATGACAATCGTACAGTGCCCTTAGCATGCACGTACACCACAGCATACTATGAAATGTGTCCACCAACTTACGCTTTCTGGTTTACCATGCCCTTTTAATGCAAGATAGATTGAAGCTGGGGTTTCACGATCTCTGTTGTGGCGGACATGCCCCGTAACGATAGTAGATAGAGACCTAGATTTCACTGTGTTGAAAGCCATCAACTGACTGTTAGAGATGCCTGTGAATCGATGCCTTCTAAGCTTAACTGATCTTTATTTGGACCATTCAACATCATGCTTATCAGTGAAGTCAGTGTTGTTGGAGCAGATTTCTGTTGACAGTTCTCTATAAACTGACCACTAGATATTTGGTTGATCTTGAAAATATATCTCGTATAATATTTGCAACCTTTGCGAACAACATACCTTCTGGATCATAGTCAGCGTCACATCCATATTTTTAAGCAGACACAATATCTCTCGTGAATGCCAGAAGTACTTCTTTGCCTTTATTTTGTGCTTGCAAATCAGGTACTGCAGCAAGAATGCGTTCCAACCGTGTTGTGTGCAACTGCCCATTCTCAGCACCTAGCTCTTCAATTCTATCCGAGTAGAACTTTTTAAGAGTTTGTAATTTGAACACAGGCCATGTTTCAGGAGACTCGATTTGACTCAATGTATGATATCAGTTCAGCGAATGCAATGCCATGCACAGCACTTGACTCATTTAGATCGTTGTATTGATTTCTCTCGTACTATTTGGCACGTTTGTATAATTTTTCTAAGCACAGTGTAATATTGTGCCTCTATTCCCACTATATCTCCTGCAGCTGGTTTTGACAACACCTTTGTGTCGCGGAGGTCAGTGGCAATTCGGCGGACCTTGTAATCCAGCTCAAAGGTTGAAGCCCTATGCGGGCCAGATGACCCACCCTTCTCATCACAGAAGAAGCATACTGGACTCAGTCATCAATTGACACAAACTGTCGCCTAGTTTTGACTGGACTAGCTGTATTTTCTGTTTCACACTTGCGATTGACTGCTCTTTCAAGCATCCTGGTGTTAATCAATATTTACTGAAAAGGTAGCTGGTTCATTTCATAAAACTTCTTGATATTTTCAGCCATGTACTTGTACTCAGCACCTTTATCTTTCCTCTTTAAAGAAGTAGGACATTGTACAGGCTCACTTGTCAGTGCTTGGCATAGAAACCATGTCTTCCAGTCCACAAAAACTGGTTCTGTTTGACCAGAAGTGCTGGGTACTGGTTCGTCAATTAACTGAAATGACATCGTTAGAGTAATTCAATGCACAACAGTATCAACATAAAGTGTACGACTTTTAATGGATTTGCAATCCAGTAACTAAATGTACAACAGTATCAATATAAAGAGTGCGACTTTTAAATGATTTGCAATCCAGTAACTAAATGTACAAAAGTATCAACATAAAGTGTACGACTTTTAATGAATTTGCACTGGTTATGCACTCCAGCTCATAGATCGGTGGTGGGGGCGGTTGAGCGATTGAGCTCTACTTTGGTTCTTCTGCTGCTTCCACCGATGACTGCTCTTGATGCGGCCTGGACTACACTCAATGTTCAATTTTCAATGCTATTTAGTCCAACACCGTAGAACCTTAAAATAAAATCACTTGTGTTGTACACTTGAATATCTATATATCTATCAACCACGGTTTGTTTTACAGGATCCGGCACATGATTTTTCGTTAATTTTGGTCACTAGGGGGCTCTGATTACATTTTTATTATCAAGAGATAGTTCTTATTAATATTTTAGAAACTTGTCAAGTTTCATATTCCTAACTTAAAAAATAAAACATTTAAAACCATTTTAAGTAATTTCTGTGACGTCCGTCACATGACAAGATGATAGTCCCTGCTGTGGCCACCAGGGGATTCTGACAGCTTGCCTTCATATCCTAAAATGTTCACCTAGGGTTACTCTATAAGTGTGCCAAGTTTCATACTTTTAATACAAAAATGCACGGAATGGCCCCGGGGCTGGTCTTGGATTTCCCACTAAAAGTCAAAGTTCTTCAAAGTATGGACGACGACCCATTGCTGGGCTAAAGGCCCTTCTTCATTGTATCTTCACGACGTAAATATATAAATGGTAATAAGCATTATACATACACACACACACAGACACAACGGTAGTGTGGTCTCCGCATGAAGTGAAAGATATAAAGAAGAATGAGAGACCACAAAGAGCAGCGACCAAATTAGGTCCAGCGTTGCAGAGAAAACGTAGGAAGAAAATAATGAGACCTGGCATCACTGAAAGAAAGAAGTGATGACAGTAATGTTTTGGTCATCAAAGTGAATAGACAAAACTAGCAGAGAAGATATCTGTGTCTGGAACAAGAGAGTCAGGAAACTATGAATAAAATCGTGCCAAAAGGATACCAAGAACTAATTTTCCATACAGATGCACCAGCTAAAACCTTAAGTGAATTCAAATCTAGGGATGATAGATGGAAAAAGACAGGACTTCATGAGTTTAGCTCCTTTCCTCTATATAACAATTAGGTAAACAGATACGCACACACACATACATTGTATATATGTATTTATATTTGTATATATAATATATATATATATATATATATATATATATATATATATATATATATACACAAGCCGCGGGCTTCGCCCTCTCCGGCTTCGCCGGGGGCTTGGCTGCGCAAACAGCGGCCTACGGCCGCAGCTTTCCGCGCTCAAATCCCTCGTTTTCCCCTTCGGCCTCGGCCTCGGGGCGGAACCCCAACACGGGATCCCCAGCACGAAGAAGAACGCGAAGAAGAACGCGAAGAAGAACGCGAAGAAGA
Organism: Oratosquilla oratoria; assembly: GCF_046742065.1. NCBI lineage: Eukaryota > Metazoa > Arthropoda > Malacostraca > Stomatopoda > Squillidae > Oratosquilla > Oratosquilla oratoria. The sequence continues at coordinate 40,899,917 of NC_134792.1, read as the reverse complement.
ACACGAAGTAGAATGCG
>NC_134792.1:40889900-40897400 GCF_046742065.1 Oratosquilla oratoria | reverse complement strand
GTAAGGGACCTGGTCTGGATGGATGCCATGCAGAATGCCTAAAAAAAGGAGGTACAGTGATGGTGGACTGGCTGGTGAGGTTATTTAACGTTTCCTGGAGAGAGGGTAGAGTGCCGGAGGACTAGAGGAGTGCCTGTATAGTTCCACTTTACAAGGGAAAAGGGGACAAGTGTGAATGTTGTAGTTTCAGAGGGATTAGTTTGTTAAGTGTAGTTTGGAAGGCTTATGGGAGGATCTTGATTGTGCGGAACAGAGGGAGTAATTGGTGAGGAACAGTGTGGATTTAGGACGGGTAGAGGTTGTGTAGATCAGATCTTTGTGGTAAGACAGATATGTGAGAAAGCTATAGGAAAGAGAAGGATGTTTTTTGGGCTTTTATGGATCTGGAAAAGGCTTACGACAGGGTAGACAGGAGGGGACTGTGGGAGGTTTTGCGGATATACGGGATAGGAGGAAAGCTTCTAGGGGCTGTCAAGAGTTTTTATGAGAGTAGTAGAACATGTGTCAGGATTAGAAATGGAGAGAGTGAGTGGTTTGAGGTAAAGGTGGGACTTCGTCAAGGATGCGTTATGTCGCCCTGGCTGTTCAACTTGTACATGGATGGGGTAGTGCGAGAGGTAAATGCAAGGGTGGTGGATCAGGGATTGGAGATGGTTAAAGAAAATGGAGAAAAGTGGGAGGTGAGCCAGCTGTTGTTTGTGAATGACACTGCACTTGTGGCAGGATCGGAGGAGGGATTGAGGAAGTTGGTGACAGAGTTTGGGAGAGTGTGTGATAGAAGAAAGCTAAAGATAAATGTGGGTAAAAGTAAGGTGATGAGATGTACAAGGGGTGAAAGTGGCAGTAGACTGGAAGTGAGCATTAAGGGAGAGCGACTGGAGGAAGTGGATAGTTTTAGATACTTGGGTGCAAATGTGGCAGGAAAAGGTGGAGTGGAGGTGGAGGTAGAATGTAGATTGAGAGAAGCGAGTAAATGCCTTGGTGGATTAAAAAGTGTAATGAGGAATAGACATTTGGGAATGGATGCTAAGAGGAGACTATATGAAGGAGTGATTGTGCCAACAGCACTGTATGGAGCAGAAACATGGAACATAAGAGAGGAAGAGAGAAGGAGTTTGAATGTGTTTGAGATGAGGTGTCTGAGAAGTATGATGGGGGTTACTAGGCTAGATAGAATGAGAAATGAGGAGGTGAGGAGGAGAACAGGGGTGGAAAGGGAGTTGGGAGATAGGGTTGATGAAAAACTATTAGGATGGTTTGGACACATGGAAAGAATGAGTGAAGAAAGACTAGTAAAAGAGGTATGGAAGGCAGATGTGGAGGGAGTGAACATGAGGTGACGTCCTAGGATGAGGTGGATGGATGGGGTGAAGGGGGTTTTGGGGAAGAGGGGACTGTCTGTTGAGGAAGGACGGGAGAGGACAGAGGACAGGGGTGAATGGAGAGTGGTTGTATATGGATGATGTTGTGATGCATGAGGTGGAATGGGAGGGGGGATGGGGGTGAGGTAGTATGTGTGAGCAAAATTTGACGTAGCCCGATGGGATTTCTCCCCGTCTTCTCTTTTTATACATGGGGGGGACGGGGAGGGGGGTCGCCGATTTAATGAAGCAGCCTTGCTGTGGATGTGCTGTGTCTTGCGACACTGCTTCTGACCCAAGGCAGTGGACAAGGTGCAGGGATGACCCGTCATCCAGGAGGTGCTAAGATAAGAGGGAGGGTGGAGTGGAGTGTATTCAGGGATGGAATGGGTGGGAATGATTTCTATGCCTTTTTCTTTTTGGCTACCTCCCTTGTATGGGGGAAAAAGCCTTAGTATACTGTATGTATGTATGTATGTATGTATGTATGTATGTATGTATTATTATTATTATAATCATTATTATTACTATTATTATTATTATTATTATTATTATTATTATTATTATTATTATTATTATTATTATTATTATTATTATTATTATTATTATTATTATTATTATTATTATTATTATTATTATTATTATTATTATTATTATTATCATTATTATTATCATTATTATTATCATTATTATTATTATCATTATTATTATTATTATTATCATTATTATTATTATTATTATTATTATTATTATTATTATTATTATTATTATTATTATTATTATTATTATTATTATTATTATTATTATTATTATTATTATTATCATTATTATTATTATTATTATCATTATTATCATTATTATTACTATTATTATTATTATTATCATTAGTATTAGTATTACTATTATTATTATTACTATTATCATCATCATCATCATCATCATCATCATCATCATCATCATCATCATCATCATCATCATCATCATCATCATCATCATCATCATCATCATCATCATCATCATTATGAGCACCATCACCACCACCGCCATTACCACCATCACCATCACCATCACCACCACCACCACTACCATCATCATCATAATCATCATCATCATCATCATCATCATCATCATCATCATCATCATCATCATCATCATCATCATCATCATCATCATCATCATCATCATCATCATCATCTTCATCATCCAGTGGCATACCTTTGGTAGCGATATAGGTTCCAGCCAATCTCGATTTTTAGTTGGATTTAGAATACAAAATCAACAATCCACTTACCTCTTTCATAAGTGAAATCGTTTGACGCGAGAAAAAGTCTATTAAGAGTTTTTCCCCGGCTGCGGGGTCCTCTCAGCAGAATAAAAAATTCGTCTGGCGTTATCCATTAAAATACTAAAGTTGTCCCCTCAGAATGAACAGGTTAAATTTCTCAGTTTGTTAAACCCGATCGCCACGTTAACTACCTTTGCATACTTTGTTCTGGCTGTAATTTATACGATTTTATTCGTTTGCGGTCAGGACCGTGGTTAAAGATTGTACATTCAATTCATTCGTCCATTTATTTCATTATAAACATCGTGTTCATTTACGTATATTTTACAGTTTTTATTAAAAATATTCAATTCTCAATTTAAGTTTCGTTTCAGTATCAGTCATTACTGTTAGTGGTCATACAATTGTCTTGCACTGAAACAGACCTAAAATATTCCTGTACACTTCGGTTAACATTCTTCGGCTAATATTCTTTTGCACATTTATGATATGTGACCTTTGGCTGGAGGTATCTGGCAACCGTGCCCTCACCTCGGATCCGATGGTCCCATCACAGTCGTCCTAGTCGAGGTCTCTCAGTGTAGTTGTGGACGTGACGCGCAAAAGAAGGAGGGGAAGCCACGATGTGATTTTTTTTTCTTGTAGCTTAGTCCGAGTTCGTATTCCATCGTTTACTATGAACCGAACAATTAAGGAATAGTTCACCTGAAGGCAGTGAGTGCTAAGTGTAGTCATGGTATGTGTGAAGTGTTTTCCTAGGTGATGGCATACGTGTATATAATAAAATTGTATAATTCACTTAACGAGCAAGCATTGCTGGTACATTCCCAGGAGAGCTATGCAGTTTATAATTGACTAAAATGATGTCTGGGATCCCGGCGTTTCTGTTTCATTGAAGTTACAATGAGCTAAAAGACCGTGCGTGTTGTTATTGTTGTATATATTGAATGACATATATTTCTTGCCATTCTCACTTTTAAAAATTCTGTTTTGATGTATAATTGCCATGATTGGAATTGCGAGAGTGTGTGTATGTGAGGGGACATGCTTGTCAAATATGGACTGACATGCGGAGAGGGGGAGGGAGGGAGGGAGAGGGAGGGGGGTTGGGCTCTACAGAAGTGTAGCTATTGCGTAGAGCTCACCTCCATCCACTCCCATCCCCAACCCCCAACCCCCAACCCCATCCCTTGTAGCCTACCCATCCCTGGCATGCCTGAGTGAACTAGGATGTAACTGCAGTAGCTGTTTCAGCACTAGCAGCCTCCATATCAGCTGTTTCAGCAGTAGCAACTTAGGAACTTGAAGTCTGAACCATGCTTCAGGGATGTCTGGCGGGCATTTCAGGATTTCATTTCTTTTTGTGACTATGCAAGATCGAAAGTAAAGGGGGAGGAAGTCAGTGTGTATGTACAGTCACGAGCAAAAGTTTTGACCCATGCGACAGTTCTCACAACGTCAGCATGATCTCTTTTTTGTCAAGTACGTGATATTTCTGAAGTAATATTTAGCTTAGAGTTAGGTAATTTTGTTGAATAGATGAAACAAAAGTAAGGCAAATCATTTGAATGTTGTATTACGAAAAATTATGAGTGGGTCAAAACTTTTGCTAGTGACTACCATTAACCCCCCCCCCCCCACACACACACACCTCACCCCCTTAACTACGACGTAATGAACTTTACTGATTTACCTTTGGTTTAGGTTAGACTGATGTTGTTACTGAGAAGGTGGATGAGGGGCAAGTTTTTTTTTTTTTTTTTTTTTTTTTTTTTTTTTTTTTGAGCTCTGAACGAAACCCCGATCGATCAAGACCCAAAGAATCCTTGTCCTCATGTGAAAGAAATCGTCTGACTACCTTAACCAGAATATAAATTCTCAAGGATACCAGCGGAGGATACGGAAGGAAAGAGGATGGGTAATTTGTTTTATGTAGATAAACAAATATGTGTACGTCACTTCTGTATAAACCAATCGAGATATTCTTGCACCATTATGTGAATTTAGACTTTTGTTGTACAACATAACGTTTGGTGCGAAGAGTTGTTATAGTTCTCCCTGCATTATTCGCCTCGCATTGCTAAAACACGTTCCTTGGAAAGCAAAATATGTGTGAATGTATGTACTCGTTTATGTATGAATACATACGCTTGAACACGCGCGCACGGACACACACACACACACACACACACACACACACACACGCACACACACACACACACACACACACACACACACACACACACACACACACACAAGCTCTCATGGCGCTGTGGTTAGAGCTCTGGTCTGCCACTACGGAGGTCCGGGTTCGATCCTCGCCCGGGGCTGAAATAATATCAGTATCGCAGCGCTGAGGGGTGTTACTCCAACTCTCATGGGCGGGGAGTTGGGGGTGTGGCAAGGTCATAGCATTACCCATAGATCGGACCTACGAGCTCTGAGCTCTCTTCCAGGAGGGAAATAGCTGTCGATCACGAGTCCAACACGTGATCCAAAGACCAAGTGAATACACGCGACCCGCTGGCGCAGTGTTAGCGAGCGTGACGGCTCTCGTAGTGGTCCGCGTTCGATTCCCGCCCAGGGCTGAAGTTAACTTCAATATCGCTGCGCTGCGAGTCGATACTAAAGTCTCGTGGGCGGGAAGTTGGGGTTGTGTGTGCATGTGCATGCATGTATGTGCACACACACACACACACACACACACACACACACACACACACACACACACACACACACACACACACACACACACATTCGTACAAAAGTACGTAAGTTTGATGAGGAGCCCTCGTGTTGCAGTGGGTAGCGTTCCGGACTATCATACACATGAGGCCCGGGTTGGGTCTACGGCAAGTGACAGATTAATAATAATAATAATAAGAAAACGAAAACGACAATACGAAATGAATATCGCTGATAAATCCAAAGAGAATCCCAAAGAATTCTATAGTTACATTAGAGATAAAAAGGTTGTTAGGAATCACATTGGTCCACTATTATCTGCTGACGGTGAACTTGAATACTCAAATGAAGGAATGTGTAATATTTTAAACAATTATTTTAGCTCGGTATTCGTAAACAAAACACCTCAAAGTGAACTCCAAATTGAAACCTGTGAAAAGTCTAGGGTAAACTTACTACGGTAAATATAACAAAATAAAAAAAAATTAAAAGGTGTATAGAGAAACTCAAAAGTTAATAAAACACCAGGGCCTGACGGTTGGCATTCAAAAATCTTAAAGGAAATGAAAAACGAGGTGGTTGTTCCATTAGAAATTATTTTCAAGAAATCCATCATATTCGGAGATGTCCCAAGAGAATGGAAGCTAGCTAACGTTACTCCCATATTCAAAAAGATGACAAAAAGAAACCAAATAACTATAGGCCTATAAGTTTGACTTCAATCGTAGGAAAAATAATGGGAACTATCATTGGAGATGCTATCGAACATCATTTAGAAAACAACCGTTTGATAAATGATAGCAAACATGGTTTCAGACGGAATCGTTCTTGGGTGACTAACTTACTCGAATTCTACAACACAGCTGTCTCGAATTATGAAAAAAAAAACTATAGATCTAATAAATCTAGACTTTGCAAAAGCTTTTGATACCGTCCTCCACGAAAGACTACTTACAAAATTAGCTTCACATGGAATAAGTGGTAGCCTATTAAGTTGGACTAGTAATTGGTTGAATGATCGAAAACAGAGAGTTGTTTTAAATGGAAAAATTTCTAGATGGAAAAATGTTAGAGTTCCTCAGGGTTCCGTTCTTGGACCACTTCTATTCATAGTATATATAAATGATATAGACCATGGACTAAAATCTACTGTTTCCAAATTTGCTGATGATACAAAAATGTGCGGAATGGCAAATGGAAACTTAAACCAATTAGATATTCAAGAAAATTTAGATAAATTACAGCAATGGTCTGAAAAGTGGCTAATGAAATTTAACACAAGTAAATGCAAGGTAATGTACATAGGTAAAAATAACAGTAAGTACGCTTTCAAGTTATTTGGAAATTCGTTAACAGAAGTGAATAGTGAAAAAGATCTCGGCGTAATTATCAATAACGATCTCAAATCATCCAAGCAGTGTATTTCAGCCTCTGAGAAAGCAAATAAGATTCTAGAACTGATTGCGCGATCTTTTGACTTAAAAAATCTATCAATCATTAACAAGCTATATAAATCGTTAGTTCGTCCACATGCTGTTTCCGTATGGTCACCGAATAGACATTGACAGACTGGAAAAAGTACAACGGCGGGCCACAAAACTGATTCCAAATATAAAAAATAAATCATACGAAAATAGACTAAAACATATGAGTCTGTTTTCCCTAAAAAAGCGTAGACTCAGAGGTGACTTGATACAGGTGTTTAAAAGTCTAAAGGGAATTGACAACATCAAAAGTGACCAAATTTTCACACTGAATGAAAATCAGACAAGAAACAATGGTCTCAAACTGTCCGGAAATAGATTCAATTTGGAAATGGGTAGAAACAACTTCGCCAACCGTGTAGTTAATGAATGGAATAAACTTCCTGCAGAGGCAGTGCAATGTGTTCAGTTCGAAGCTTTAAGAATCATATAGATAAACACCTAAGCAAGATGCTGTAATGATTATCATTTATTTTATATTGTTTTTGTTTTGTTATCATTTGTCTGTTTGATTTTCATTTATTATTAGTTATATGTCAATTTATTATTATTTACTATTTACCTGTTTGTTTATTATTTAACTATACCTATGCATTTATTTATGTATTGTATTTGTTATTTATATTATTATAGTTTTTATTTATTCATTTAGTATTATTATGATCTTTTTCCCATCCGACCTAGA
>NC_134792.1:40854900-40884900 GCF_046742065.1 Oratosquilla oratoria | reverse complement strand
GCTTTACACTTCCCGCTAAGAAGTCTGTTAGCCACTTTTTGTTGTTGTAGATGTCTGTCTCAATGATGTTTTTGGTATTACATGTCTGAGGCTTTATTGAATGCTTTCTTCACGACTTGCCACCATAAATGTTCGTTTATTTCGTATTAATCCCCTATAATACCTGTTTAATAACGTTTGTGAAAGGCGTGCTGGTGGAGTGGCCCTCCTTGAATCAGTATTAAGGGCCATTTACACGGTCTAACAATTTGACATCATCATCATCATCATCATCATCATCATCATCATCATCATCATCATCATCATCATCATCATCATCATCATCATCATCATCATCATCATCATCATCATCATCATCATCATCATCATCATCATCACTACCACCATGATCATCATCATTATCATCATTATCATCATTTACATAATTACCATTATTATAATCATTATCATCATCATCATCATCACCATAATCATTATCTTGCCATTATTATTGTTATCATTATTATCATTATTATCATTATCATCATCATTACCATTATTATCATTATCATTATTATCATCATTGTCATCATCATCATCATCATCATCATCATTACCATTATCATCATCATCATTACCATTATTATCATTATCATTATTATCATCATTGTCATCATCGTCATCATCGTCATCATCATTATCATCATTATCACCATTATCATCATTATCATCATTATCATCATTATCATCATTATCATCATTATATCATCATTATCATCATTATATCATCATTATCATCATCATTATCATCATCATTATCATCATCATTATCATCATCATTATCATCATCATCATTATTATTATCATAATTATTGCTAATATTGTTATTATCATTGTTGTTGCTGCTATTATTTTCATCATTATTGTCGTTATAATTCTTTATCACTGTCATCATTATCAATTATAAATTTTCTTTCTAATCTTAATCTTATTATTATTATTGTTATTAGTAGTAGTATCTATTTGTCTTTTTTTCATTTCTTGTATGAACATATATATTTTTTCGGGGGTATGTATTCCATTCCACTTCGACCACGTTGTGGTAAACACTTCAGAAGAGATGCCAACACACTTGCTACACGAACGAATTGTACCAATGCAACTTGCGGGCAAAAAAACAAAAAAAACGACACAGCAGAGCCCAATATTCGCCTGGTTGCTCCTGGGATGTGACAAGTTTCATATGCTCATGTGTTTGTAGGGTTGCTGGAATGGAAACGCACAAATTGTTCAATTACTAGCTGTGTCAAGAGTACTGAATGTTATGCTGATCTGTGTCAGGTTATTATGTCTGCAACTGTGCACCGAGATTGTGTTGTCCGTATCTGCTATTAGATGGCGTCTTGGTCAATGTACTGTATATTCGTTACACTGTTGATATGTTTGCTAATACGTATAAAATTGAAATATTACATGAGTAGATAAATATTTGAATAAATGATCAACATAAACAGATAAATTGATAATTGCATATTTTTTATATTTAAACAAATATATAATAAAAATATTTTGCCGTGCGATCTGTTACCAGATAAGTGTACTACAAGACTGTCGGCGGAGTTCGGAATCCAACTGTGGACATAAGTTCGCACACTATATACATTATGTGCGGTTACTCGCGTTTGCACAACGAGTGTTGTTGTTTAATAAAGTAACGGACGGAAGGAAACGTTTTACGGGTTTCGGGTGTCCCTTGACACAGCCGTAGGCCTAACGGCCATTGGAAACTCGGAAACGGATATCCTCGACACGGCAATTTCGAGCTGGACAGTTTGTTCTTAGCAATATTTTACTTGCTATTTTTTCTAATTATATACTGTCTTTATTCAATATTGCTCATTTTCTTGTTTTTAAATTTTATTCGTCCATTCAATTCACTCAAAAACACAGTAGTTGCAGAAAGACGAATGTTTACTTTCATCAACAAATTAGAAACCTTCGTATAAAATCAGACGAACTTTCTTCACAAAGGATTTCATTATTAGATTATAATGAAATAACTGCTGTCGGGCACTACTTGTTCTTATTTACTCTATAATCTCTCTTCAGTGGATAATGAGAGGGGAGAACGCCATACAGTGAAGCGGTGGGAGTGATCCATCTCCGGCTGCCGAGCCCCGTTATGGAGGACTGTGCCTCACTACATTGTGTTTGACCCCAAACGGTGTGGCAGGGGGAGGGGGAGGGGGCCAGGCCAGTCCTTCTTTCCGGAGGTGCTGAGATAGGAGAGGTGGTTGGATGGGGTTTTGTGCATGATGTCGGTGTGTGGTTTGGCTCGGGCATCTCCTTTATAAGGAGGAAATGGCCTTTGGTAAACACACACACACACATACACACATACGCACACACACATACACACACACATACGCGCGCGCGCACACACACACACATGCACACACACACACACACACACACACACACACACACACACACACACACACACACACACACACACACACACACACACACACACACACACACACACACACACACACACACACACACACACACACACACACACACACACACACACACACACACACACACACACACACACATACACATGTATATACAAAAACGTGTGTGTGCGTGTTGTTATGTAGCATATATGTATATATTCATTCGTTTATGTTTATTTAATTTTCTGTTCGTGACGATTAAAGCTTTTGGTGCAAAGGAGATTTTTAGCTGAATATTATCGCTTGGTGGCAGTAGGAATAGGTACTAAAGCAAAACGGGGCGTAAAGGATGGTATGTTGGACTCTGATATACATTGTGCATTTCACTTAACCTCTTCCATTCCTGGTACCGTCGGAAGGGGTAAAAGTAGCCACATGGTTCCCTGTCTGTTACATACCTAATTATGACAGACAAGGAACTAAAACCACCAACTACTATGTGTTTTGTAGAATTTCTTTATCTTACCCCATGTGGCTACTTTTGCCCTTTCCTACGGTAATAATTTTCTTTTCAGTTTGTCGCTTTGTGATTTTATTCACTGTAGTACCCGTTAGTGAAAGGGTTAACGCCTCTATCGATTAAGACGAGATGGGGAAGGATTCTTTTTTTTTCCCGTCACTCGATCCCGTCTCTGTTGAAGGATTAGCCTGTGACCGCTTGTTGGGGCCCATTGGTGAGTTGATGAGTGGCGTAATCTAAGCCACCTTCCCTTTCCACCACCACAGAGTACATTCCAGGCGAGCCTGCACCTGACGCTTGGCCGCACCCGTGCCTCAACACCCTCCACCCACCCACCTTTCCTCCTCTCTCTTCCCGCCCCTCCTCCTCTCCTCCTCTCCTTCACTTCCCGCCAAGATCGCCACCTTCAATTCCCCTCCCTCTGCCGAGCTATCCGGCGGCTTTCTGCACTATGAGCAGGATATCGCAGTGCTATACAGATTTTTTCTGGTGATCTGGGAGATAATGATAATATGAATATATATTATTGTGTTGTTTTTTCCTCAGTTATAGTTGTAAATGAGTTCTCGCATATTTGGGTTGAGCTTACGAAATTGTAAAAAAAAATGCTGTAATGTAAGCTAGGATGACACAATGTCGTATATGCTTTCGGTGTCGTCTTGTAGTGGTTTGCAGACTGACTTTTCATCTTTATTTATTTTTTTGCGGGTATTATTTTTCTCCTCAGTGCAAACTTGTTTCTTGTGATATTTGTTTGTTATTGTTTATATGATTCATTGTTTTTCACGTGCCCATTACATGATCTTTTTTTTGTAATTTTGAAAAGGTCGCTGTCTTATTGTCTTGTATTTTTAGTGTTGAAGATTTCCTTGTTTCTGCTTAGTTGAGGGTTTCGCTACTTTGAAGACTTGTTTCTTTGTGCGTAAGTGTTCAAAAGTTTCGTTAAAAAAAGGATTAATTTCATTCTGTACCGGTTCGTTCTCATGGTAAGCACTCCGTAGAGAAATTGCGGTGTGGGTCACGAAACTTAAAAAAAAAAAAAAAAAAAAAAAAAAAAAAATCCTCCCACGAAGATTTTCCCAATGTATCATTTCTCTTGTAAAAAATATAAATACTTTCTGTATGCATCAACAGTCTTCCTTGTGTATATGCATTGTCTGTACACACGCACACACACACACACACACACACACACACACACACACACACACACACACACACACACACACACACACACACACACACACACACATATATATATATATGTATATATATATATAATATATATAATATGCGTGTGTATGTGTGTATGTCAAAGACCTATTAAAGGGAATAACCATATGCAAACAGACGTGCCTTGGATGGTGCTAATCTGGAAACAAGAATATAATTGAATTTACGTTGAGGTAATGTACTGAAATACAGGAAACAAAGATAATTTTTTAATCCCGTGGCAATGAGCTAGGTAATACACAGACATGGTATCGCAAAAGAGAAATAAGAAATGGTAGTTTCTGTTGCCTTCAGAGATGTTAGTTTTGAATGCACTCCTTTAGGAAAGACATCTATGCACACTGTATATCTCTTGAAGGAGATATATGGAACGTTTGATTACAGACAGTTCTTTATTTGGGACCTTTAAGGAATTCGGAAATATTTAATTTGTGGAACGAAAAAATCTGGAGTCTAGAGAAATATGTATAAATGAAAGTATGTTTTGGTATATTTCTGAAAGACATTCTCGTTCCAAATAATAGAGAATTTAGAATTCTAGAGATTCCCAACAGAGAGTTATCTTTAGACTCTTATGTGGTGCTATTGGAAAATTTTCAAACTTAGACAAGTATGGAGACGTAGATTTTCACTTGTCATCGACAATGTTGCATTGCAGTTAAGTTGCATGGTCGATTTATTTTCAAAAGCGGCATTAATAGTGTCCGACATTTTGTCTTTATTATTATACTTTAGCGGGTCTGAATAGCTGGTAGGCACTGGGAGTCATTCGTGTGGTGGTTTGCCTTCAGACCCTTCCACGTTATCAAGATTCTTTGTTATGTAATATAGATTTTGCGGTAACTTGCAGGAGCTCCGGATGGCTCGGTGGTAATGCGCTCGTCCCAAACCCGAGAGGTCTTGAGATGAAATCCTTAAGTTGCATACATATATGTTGGTAGTCGGCTTCACACGGACGTTCTGTAGGTTTGCGGCTTGTCAGGCTCGTCTGATGCCCTGTTCAGACAAAACACACACACACACACACACACACACACACACACACACACACACACACACACACACACACACACACACACACACACACACACACACACACACACACACACAAACAAACAAACAAACCTATCTTTGGAAGAAGAGCACTCACTAACGGCCTTAGGGTCTTTCCCAAGGTTCCTTACCCAGGTAGGGGCTGTCCATAGTCCAGCGAGACAAGTTGCGATAAACTAAGGAACCCATTGCATGGCTCCCTGGGTCCTGGTATCAGCGCTGCTGGCCGGAGAGGAACACCCACTCTGCACCAGCTACACACAGCTCGCCACCTGTACTCACTCTTGACGCTGCGCCAGCTGTCTCGTAAATACTTGTTGCTCGTATGTCCCATTTTCTTCCTGGATTACTTCTACTTGGTGTACACACAGTTGGACTCGAAAGTCTTTCATCCACTCCACGTTTAGTCATTATGTAAATATAACTTTGGTTGTTGCGTTTTTGTTTGTGTATGTCTAATATATATATATATATATATATATATATATATATATATATATATTATATATATATATATATTATATATATATATATATACATATTTCACTTTGCAATATGAAGTGCTTTTCTAATTTGCAACATAAGGTGTATTCTTTCATAGATGCATACGAAACTAGACAATAAACATAGTATGTCTCTAAGTACTATTATATTGCAGCTAAATTGAAATAAGCGAAACAGCCTGGTGGCAGAAAAAATTAGCAAGTGAAGACAACGAATAAAGAAATGAATGAATGAGTAGATATATGAATAAATGTATTAATTAATACAAAGTTGAAAAAAAACGTTTAGAAAGTGAATTAATAAGACGTGCTTCACGGTATGGAAGGTGGTTGAGATGCGCAACGACAGGAATTAATAAAACAGTCTGACGGCAGCCATGATAAAGGATAGAACGCCATCCATCACAAAATGGGGTTGAAGGACTTCTGAACACGGCTGTACAGCTGAGCAAACAAGCTTCTTGACACTTCCTGGTGTGTGCCACTCTTGGAATTTGGTAACACAAAGTCTTTCCTTTGGTTCTGTTACCAAGACTGTTACTGATGATCCCTTTTTCTCTTACATGTGACTTTGAACCTTTGTAACAAGAACCCACGCCATCAAAGTGTCGAAAACTTTGTTTCCCCAGCTAGCTGCTCGGGTCTTGTTTAGGAATTCAGCTGGTACGGGCAGGGGGTGCCGCGGCCAGGCACCGCCCCCGTCTTGGGTTTCATTTGGGGGTAGACTTGCTCTCTCTCCCTCTTCTCTCGTCAACTTATGGTTTGATCAGTTGACCTCCCTGCATGTCACACTCCGGTCTCCCTCCCCTTCCAGTCTTGCTGACTTCTTTACAGCTTGCATGGCCTCCCTCCAAAGACAGACGGGGAGGCAGGGACAGATAAGTAGATACAGACAAGCAGAGACAGACAAGTAGACAGATACACAGGCAGGGAGAGTCAAACAGACGAGAAGACGGACAAGCGGAGACAGACGGGAGGACGGACAGGCGGAGACTGACAGACAAACTGACGGACGAATGGGCAGACAAGTTTGGACAGACGGATGGACGGACGGACAAGTTGGGACGGACGGACGAACGGACGGACAAGTTGGGACGGACAGACATGCAGGCGGACCGACGAACAGATATACGGGCCGACGGACGGACGCACACGTACACAAGCGCACACGCACGCGCTCTCACACACGCACACGCTCACACACACACATTCACGCACCTACACACATGCTCCTACACACACTCACGCTCCTACACACACTCACGCTCCTACACACACGTTCACACACACTCATACACACACGTTCAAACACACACTCACGCTCATATACATACGTTCACACACACACACACACACACACACACACACACACACACACACACACACACACACACACACACACACACACACACACACGTTCATACACACACACGTTCATACACACACACTCACGTACGCTCCCACACACCTACGCTCACATATACACGTACGTTCACACATGCACATACGCTCACACATGCACAGACTCACGCACGCTCACACATGCATACACGCACGACACGTGCTCATACGCACGGTCGCACATGCACACTCGCATGCTCACACATGTATATACTCACGCTCACATATGGACGCACGCTCACATACACATACGCAAACACACACACACACACACACACACACACACACACACACACACACACACACACACACACACACACACATGCACGCTCACACATACACACACACACACACACACACATGCACGCTTACACATATATACACACACACGTACTACGCTCTCTCTCTCTCTCTCTCTCTCTCTCTCTCTCTCTCTCTCTCTCTCTCTCTCTCTCTCTCTCTCTCTCTCTCTCTCTCTCTCTCTCTGTGTCTCTCTCTCTGTCTCTCTCTATCTCTATCTCTCTCTCTCTCTCTTTGTGTGTCTCTCTCTCTTCCTCTCTCTCTCTCTCTCTCTCTCTCTCTCTCTCTCACACACACACACACACACACACACACACACACACACACACACACACACACACACACACACACACACACACACACACACACACACACACACGTGGCGCAGTTGGTAGATTTCCCGGCTGCCACTACGGCGGTTCGGGTTCGAATCCCGCCCAGGGCTCAAATAATTTCAGTGTCGCTGCGCTGTGGGCTGTTACTCCAACTCTCGTGGACGGGGAGTTGCGGGTGTGTGTGCGTGTAAGGTCACAGCATTACCCATAGCTCGGTCATATGAGCTTTGAGCTCTCTTCCAGGAGGGAAGTAACCGTCGATCACGAGTCCAACACGTGATCCAAGAGCATGTTGAATCACACACACACACACACACACAGGTCTTCTATATCGTATTCAAATTACAGTGTGTGTGTGTGTGTGTGTGTGTGTGTGTGTGTGTGTGTGTGTGTGTGTGTGTGTGTGTGTGTATTCACCTCGGATCTGCTGCAGTCTCGAAAAGAGGCTGCAGCAGATCCGAGGTGAATACACACACACACACACACACACACACACACACACACACACACACACACACACACACACACACACACACACACACACACACACACACACACACACACACACACACACACACACACACACACACACACACACACACACACACACACACACACACACACACACACACACACTGTAATTTGAATACGATATAGAAGACCAGTCGGCAATAAAAGAATGATATCTGCAAACTATAATCCGTCGGGTGCTTCAAGACTTCTCTCTGTAGAGTGTAAGTACATCATTTTCCCGTGATACTGTTGCGGCTTTTGCGCATGCGCAGAACCGCGCACAACAACACCCTGCGCAGCGACGGAACTTGGCGCACTTCATCACCCTTGTCTGTCTTCGCCTTCCTCTTGGTCCTTTTTCCTCGTGAGTTCCTCGCTTATGTAACGCTGTTGGCCAAGATTCCGGAGAAGCTTTCCAATGTGTAGAATTTAACTGGCGGCCACCGGCAACCAGTTTTAGGTCTTCTCCATCTGAGAACCAGCTGTTTTGTATCCACAAGGAGTACAAGGGGAGTGTCCTTGTTCCTCGTAAACACTGCGTTCCCAGTTACGAAACTGGCCACCAACGTCGAGTCTGGGGTTGTTGGCCTTGTCCGTAACTACTGTCTGGTCCCTTCGCCACGGGGGTGAATAGAAGAGTCTGGCGGTAGCCACAGTGGAAAGGAAAGGATCTCGTGGTATGGAAGGAGTCGCCGATGGCTTTTCCGGCGCGAGCTTAGGGTCGGTGTACTTCCGCTCTCTTTCTTGGCGTTAGGTACTGTTCACTTGGGCGACTGTCTCTCACGAATATATACGAGTCGTCGTCCTTTATGTAATCTTTTATCTATTCATACACTTATTGCATTACTTGATTTTATCTATTTGTCTTTTTATTCATTTAGTCAATTACCTATTCGTTTATCAAATTAAGTTCCCTTATCAATTAATTAATTTATTTATTTGCTAATTTAATTTATTTGATTGATCTATTCTGTTTACGTTTTTATTTACAGGTATTTGTCTAGTTTATTTTATTTATATATAGTCCAATAAAAAACGATATAGCGTGTTCAGTTGGTCTTAATACTACTACCGATGAATTTAACCTGGTGATAGCCAGAATGATGGTCCAATTACACGAATGGGGTTAAGGGATTCATAACCTGCGCTGTGAATGAGGGTTAACTAGGGTGAGGAAACACGTCAAAGGATTTATCCAGAGACTAATTAAAATCACTGTAACTACAATGTGCGGATGTCCTCGATTTTTTTTGTAACACCAGACTAGTTCAGTTCTTCGAGTTCGAGACTCCGTTTTTGTCACATAGCTGCTGGAATGGATAATGATGATGATGAAGATGGCGATGACGATGACATAATGACGACGACGACGATGATGATAAATTATGATAGTGGTGATGGTGATGTTTAACAGTTTTCCAAATCGAGGAACTGTAGTTGTATTAATCTCTTACTAAGGTGGAAGGGGAAGTGGAGGCGGAGGGGGAAGTGGACGAAAAGGCAAACGTAAAGGGGATGGTGGAAGTGGAGGGATGGTAGAGGTGGAAGGGGTGGTAGTGGAGATGGATGTATGGGTTAGACGGGTCCCGTCCTTTGGATAGATGGCCCCACGCATGGCGGCTGTTGACATTGTAGTTAAGCAACTCCGACTTCCTGGTAGAACGAGTTATATACATATTACATTGCAAACTTCGCCCTGGGTCACGCATGTTGCATTTTTTTCGTCGTTTTATTGTGAAGATATATTCCCTTGACGTCGAAAATGTTTATACAGATGATTGTGGTTCAACACTCAAGCACGAGAAGAGTATTAAGTTACAAGCATAAATGTGATTATATGTATACACGCATGCACATACTCAACCCTGTTTAAATGTGCATACATATGTTTGTGTAGCCACATTCCAAAGTTCGAAGACAACCTTATATTACAACTATCTGAATTTAGATGGCGTTTAGTCGTTATATTCTTACTATAGTAATATTGTTACATACATACATATACCAAAGGCTTTTTCCCCCTTACACGGGGGGTAGCCAAAATATAATAATAAAACCGGTATCCTATGTACTGTGAAACTCGTTGTTGAACTTTGGAGCTCGACCGTTCGTCTCAAAAGGGTCAGTAACCTGAGGTCCGTGTCTCCCAAGAGGTCCATTACAAGAGAGTTGGCCTGCTGTTACGAATTGTACATTTCTATGTAATTTAAAGAATCTGAATAAAGAAATTTCCATCGCCGTGTCCTGGCAGAAGAAGTATAAGATAACTATGATTTTCAGCTTTGTAATAAAGCAAAATGTTTCTTTTCATCAGCATTTTATCATCATTATCATTGTTTATCTTATTTATCTATTTATTTATTTATTTATATATTTATTTATTTATTATTATTATTTTTTTATATATTTTACTTTATTTTTTGTCGAAGTGGAATTTGGGAAAAAATGAAGGGGGCGGCACATGAATACTGAGAACTCATGAAGGGAGAATAAAGTGAAAAAGGTTGAGAACCATTTTCATTATCTTGACAAAACCCTACCACACCGAATGGCGTTTTTACGTTTACGCTGGCTGTTGACATGCGATTTCATTCGTCTCCATGGCATCCCGTCGGTAGAGAAGGTCTTGGTGACATCAAAGGGGACCGTAGCAGACTGGGAATTAACGTTTAGTGCAGCAGTCGCTCTTGCTGTCCACTTCTGTAGCCACAAGAGTTGATCCACATATAAACGTTGTTAAACATGACGTCGCTTCCATTGTAGTTTTTTCCAAACTGTGTAAAGAGTGGCAGTGGTTTCAGAAATAATAATACACAATGGCCCAGTATGTAAAGAGAGAGATGCACACATGCATACGCACGCGCGCACACACATTTACACACGCGCGCAAATACAAGCACGCACGCACGTACGCAGGCACTCACGCGCGCACACATTTACACTCACTCGCTCTCAAACGCACGCACGCACGCGGGGTTGGGCCTCGAGGTGGTG
Organism: Oratosquilla oratoria; assembly: GCF_046742065.1. NCBI lineage: Eukaryota > Metazoa > Arthropoda > Malacostraca > Stomatopoda > Squillidae > Oratosquilla > Oratosquilla oratoria. The sequence continues at coordinate 40,873,610 of NC_134792.1, read as the reverse complement.
TTAGTTAACTGCAGCCTGTCACACTGTACTGTGTCGATGGGAACCTTAGGCGAGGCCTTCTTCCACACAGACATGACCCTCCTTCATTCAGAAATGCCGTGCATGTGTGCACGAGTAAATAAAAGGCTTTAGTGTAAGAGTGGTGTGTATATAAGTAGCAAGAAGGTATTAGATTAGTTTTGGTGTGTGCGTTGTCTGAATAAAGCATAAGGCGCGCCGTAACTCGAAAGAATGAAACCTTGTTACCAGTGCCCATTTTTGTGTCCGGACTGGTGTGTATACACCCGGAACAGTGAAACACTGCATGTGTACCGGATGACTTGTCTCCAGAAACCAGACTCTGGGGTTGGTCACAGGGTGGTCTCTTGATCTCGGAAACGGCTAGTCCGGGTGAGATGGCTTGGCGCTGGTCCTGGTGGTGCAAGATTTTTTTCTTTTTCGTCCATCTATACTGAGTGTACTATTGCGGACATTCAAAAATGACCCACAATGTTTCGGGACTCCTCTCTCCTCTCTTTTCCCTCCCTCTTCCTCCCTCCTTCCTCCTTCCTCCTTCTTCCTTCTTCCTTCTTCCTTCTTCTTTCTTCCTCCTACTCTTCCTCCTTCTTCCTTCCTCCTCCCTCCTCCTCACCTCTTCCCCCTTCCTCCCTCCGCCCTCCTTTCTCCATCTCCCACTCCCTCCTTTCTCCTTATCCCTCCTCCCTCCTTCTCTCTCCTCCCTCCTCCCTGAGATCGAGGGAGAAGACGCCTTCTAGGACGAGGGTCGAGGAGGAGAGCAGATGGGAGAAGATAGAGAAGAATGAACTTGCAAAACTTCTAGTATGTTCTTTCGGTGAATTTTACTTATTTAGCTGCTTACAGATATTTAGTAATTTGCCTGTATTTAATGTATTTGTTGTTAGTGACTAGTTTTTAATTCTATAGTTTAATTGAAGTTCCTTTCCGGTTTGTAAATGATTAATATGTTTCAAACATTCAGAACCGGGGAGCTTGTCAGAGCTTTAATCTCTCCGCGATTGACGTGGGTAATTTGCGTCATATATGCTGGTATGCATATGTATTTAAGAGTGTGCATGTGTGTGTGTGCGTGCGTGTGTGTGTGTGTGTGTGTGTGTGTGTGTGTGTGTGTGTGTGTGTGTGTGTGTATGTGTTTATGTGTGTGTGTGTGCGTGTGTATCTGTGTGTGTTATTACGAGTGGAAAATCTGTACACATATTAATACCCGACCAAATTTGATGTTGAAAAAAGCGTTGCAAAAGCTTTGAACTGATCCCCATGAAACTTTGCATACGAGTTGAGGGTACCAAACTTTAACACTAATTAGATCGTCCAAACAATCTGGTATAGAAAATGTGTAACAGTTTTGATTCATTTAAAAAGATAATGATAATGTCGACTATATGTAGCTCTACACGTTATTACGATGTCAAATAATAGTGTTTATGGACTTCCCACGAGCTTTGTCGACTTTGTCTTCTTTATTTTCTTTTTTTCTTTTCAGGGACACGGCTGTGATGACGCCATGGAAAGATGTAACGGTACAACATATCTGTAAGGAACTATAACGATCCTCAGTGGTGGCAGAGAGAAAATTGAGTGTGATGATTATGTAGAAGCAAGTTACCATCAGTGTTTATCATTTCGTTAAAAAATAATGAACAGTGGCTGTGAAGAAAAGTTGAAATCGCGTGAAACGAGGTAGATTTTAAGTATATATATATAAGTATATATTATATATAGTACAAGAAAGATTCAGCACAGAGAAGCTTGCTGGAGACAATGCCAAGTGATCAGTGGTGGAGGAAAGTATTTTTAGGGAAATAATATCGAGTTCCAAAGAAGGTCGAGTGAATGAAACCCGACCTCTAGGATTTGTGGAGGCGGGTAATTTGTTCTGGACTGACTAGTGGGATTGGAGTAGGTGTGCATTGGACGGCCGTCTGCCACGAGAGAGGCACTTGGCTACAAGCGACAAGAGGCCTTCCTTCCTTCCTGGAAAAGCTTAGGTAAGTTGCATTTACTGGCTGCTCGGATTTATAAGAAGTGTGTCCAGGCTTCGGTCTGATGTTTCTGATGTTTTGTTGTATGTTTGTAAAGTGCAGCGCACTTCAGACTGGAGTGCTCATATTCCTGGGGCTACGTAGCATAGTTCAGAGTGGTACAGAAATTGATAATAATGAGATACATATCATAGTCGAACTACCTGGCGTTGCCTTGGGTGTGAAATAACTAAGTCTGACACGTTGACAAAATTATGAAAATAAATACACAAAGGAAGAAAAATAGGAAATCAACGGTGATACAGACAAGGTCATCATATCAAGACAGTAGTGCAGGACTCGTTATGGATTTATATTGAACAATTTTAGGTTTAAAAAGGAAATAGCCAATAACTGGCATACCAACAGTATTTAATGTGTGAGCACTGAAACACTTAATCGTTTTAAGAGAATTAGATAATGGGTAGGGATGACGGTGGTAAGGGAGATGGAACTGCCTAGTTATGCTTTATGGTCTCTTGCATTCTCTCCAATTCTTATGTTCTTATGTAATGTTTCTTTTGGGGTAGCTCAGAGGGGGTACTTGTACAAGAAGTCAAAGAGGAATACCGTATACCTGAAGAGTCTGAATGGTGGTCATTCATGTAACCAGTTAATTTTATCTTTCGTGCCAGAAGGTTTGGTCGAACTCTATCTGCGTCTCATGGGTAGTTGGGTCGAAGCTTCTGAAGCCTTGTTTATGTTCTGAAACTGAATCGCTGTTCATTCAGTGGACGGGAGGAATCCAACTAATCAATGTGATCGCACGTTGGATTTCGAAATAATCCGAGAATTTACTTCATCTTCCAGCTGATGTTGTGGATATTGATATGTTTTAATTGGGAGCCAAGAAAAATCAATACCTTCAATGCGGTGACGATTCTCCCTCCCGTATCACCTGAATAAAGTCTTTTGGTTCAATCGTGACAAAACTTCAATTATGTGACGTCGTTTTAGCAGAGTAACATTGTCTAGAATTAATCATAATAGAATATTCGTTAAATACACATATACTTGTACATATACGTGTACAAACACGAGCATATGGTAGACACAATATCTGCATGCATATATACATGCATGGATTCATACATACATACATACATACATACATACATATTCGTTACATACACATATATTTGTACATATAAATATACGTGTACAAACACGAACATATGGTAGACACAATATCTGCATGCATATGTACATGCATGGATTCATACATACATACATACATACATACATACATACATACATACATACATACATAAATACGTACATACATACATACATACATACATACATACATACATACATACATACATATATACATACATATACATGTACTCGCATACATACATACACGCGCGCGCGCACACACACACATATACACATACATACCGTGCACGAAATATTGCCACTGGGAACATTGCCACTGGGAATATTGCCAATGTGGGAACATTGCCACTGGGAACATTGCCACTGGGAACATTGCCACTGGGGACATTGCCACTGGGAACATTGCCACTGGGAATATTGCCAATGTGGGAACATTGCCACTGGGAACATTGCCAATATGAAAGTGCCCATTTTTTAATAACTTTTATTTAAACAGACATTTAACTTTGATTAAAATAGAATTAGCTAGTTTACCACTTAACTACCATTTACATTTTTTAAGCTAGTTTACAGCAATTTTTCGTTGGTGTTTTGTTTACATAACTTTGTTGAAAATTTTTGGCTTTGAATTGTTTACGGTTTTAAAATAAATTTATTCATTCTAAGATAAGACCCATTATGGCACGCGTGATAAAAAGTGAACGTGGAAGTGATATGTTCGTGGATGAGCTGCAATATCAATGTACTAAAATGCGTTTACCCAAATACAATTTTAAATGGCTGTTTCTTTCACTTCTTTAAGTCATTATACAGAAAGGCAGTAAAGTTGTTGATCTTGGTTATGAACAACAATATCACAACGATAATACATTCACTCTTTTAATGAGGCATTTTTCCGCACTTGCATTTGTACCACCCGATGAAGTTATTGAAGTTTTTGAAAAGCTATCAGAGGATGAACGTATACCATCGGTATTTATCTTATACTTTGAAATTACTTACATAGGGGTATTAAGATGAAGAAGAAACAACCAACGCAGAGATCAGTCTATGTTTCCAATTGCTTTCTGGAATGTTTTCAGTCGAACTAAACTAGCTTTACCACGTACCAATAATAGTGTTGAAGCATTTCATAATGCGTTAAATAAATCTATGAGTAATTCTCACCCTAACCTTTGGAAAATTATCCTTACATTGAAATAGGAGGAAAGCTTTGCTACAGCCATGCATGTATAGTTTCAACGTGGTGACCCTTTCCTCGGCGTAATTATCAGTAACGATCTCAAATCATCTAAGCAGTGTATTTCAGCCTCTGAGAAAACAAATAAGATTCTAGGACAGATTGTGCGATCCTTTGACTTCAAAAGTCCGTCTCTCATTAACAAGCTATAAATCGTTAGTTCGTCCACATTTGGAATATGCTGTTTCCGTATGGTCACCGAACCTCATCAAAGACATTGACAGATTGGAAAATGTACAACGGTGAGCCACAAAATTGATTCCAAATATAAAAAATAGATCATACGAAAATCGACAAAAACATATGAATCTGTTTTCCCTAAAAAAGCGTAGACTCAGAGGTGACTTGATACAGGTCTTTAAGATTCTAAAGGGGATTGACAACATCTAAAGTGACAAAATTCTTACACAGAATGAGAATCCGACAAGAAATAATGGTCTCAAACTGTCGGGAAATAGATTTAATTTGGAAGTGGGTAGAAACAACTTCGCCAACCGTGTAGTTAATAAATGGAATATAGTTCCTGCAGAGGCAGTGCAATGTAGTTCAGTTCGAAGCTTTAAGATTCGTTTAGAAAAGCATCTAAGCAAGATGCTGTAATGACTGACATTTATTTTATATTATTTGTTTATTTGTTTGTTATTATTTGTCTGTGTATTATTTACTTGATTTTCATTTATTATTATTTACCAAGTCAATTTATTATTATTTACTATTTACCTGTTTGTGTATTATGCATTTATTTTATTTATTATTATTTATATTACTATAATTTTTATCTTATTTATTTTATCTTATGTTATTTCTTTTATCATTATCATATATATTTTTCTTCGCATCTTACCTAGTTGTGGACCTAGGGTTCTCCTGTCGACATGCTCCGCATTTGTAATAAAATAAATACTCTGCATTTGTAATAAAATAAATGCTCTGCATTTGTAATAAAATAAATGCTCTGCATTTGTAATAAAATAAATGCTCTGCATTTGTAATAAAATAAATGCTCTGCATTTGTAATAAAATAAATGCTCTGCATTTGTAATAAAATAAATGCTCTGCATTTGTAATAAAAAATGTCGACATTAATGCGCGCATAAGAAATATTGTTGATAATTATGGAAATGCCCATGATCAATTGGTATATTTGAAGTCTATTGCATATAACATGCAAATATTTTAAATAAATTTCTAAATGCTGTTTGAACAATCATTTATTAAATTGTAAATTTATTCAATTTCTAATTATACTATCACCTTTATATAAATTCAATTTCTAGATATCATAATGCTTTTTAGATAAATCATTAATTGCTTTTTAAATAAAAGCTTGATTTTTTCAAAACAATTCTTATCCTTAATTTCAACTATAAGGCTACACACATGTGTTGAAAAGAATGGGCAATGTTCCCAGTGGCAGTTTTCCCACATGGGTAATGTTCCCAGTGGCAATGTTCCCACATTGGCAATGGTCCCAGTGACAATGTTCCTAGTGGCAATAATACACACACACACACACACACACACACACACACACACACACACACACACACACACACACACACACACACACACACACACACACACACACACAGTTGGTAGAGCGATGAACTGGGAAGTAGAAGTGCTCCCAGTACCCAGTTCGAATCCTGCCCAGGGCCGAAATTATTTCGGTATCGCTGTGCCTCGGGTCGTTACTCTGACTCTCGTGGGCGGGGAGTTGGGGGTGTGTGTGTGTGCAAGGTCATAGCATTACACATAGATCGGACCTACGAGCTCTGAGCTCTCTTCCAGGAGGGAAATAGCTGTCGATCACGAGTCCAACACGTGATCCAAAGACCAAGTGAATACACACACGTATGTATGTTTAAACATTCTAATACATACGTCTAGTACAAACAAAAGTGTACTTCTTTTGCGAGTATATGCATTTTTTTTTTAGTTTTTACGAGTACATTTTTTGCATACCTTGCATATATACTACCAGCGATAAGCCACGGATTATGTCCTGTGTAAAATGCGATGCTCACGCTTTGTAATGTAAGCTCCACGTACAGCCAGTATACAAAGTTCGACGGCATTCTTGTGTTATCCGTAGGTGTTCGTAGATAGTTGTTCTATTCTTAGCATGTATATAATATATGTCAGTATTTATTTCATATATTGAAATGCTACAAAAAATAAAACTAGTGTATTAATGTACCTTTCGTTGTAGTAGATAGGATTTTGATTGCTGATGCATACATGTCTTTTACGTTGTGATATATTGAAGTTTTGTGAAAATAAAACCTGTGTATCGTGGTAACTCTCGCTTTAAAAAGCAAGTAAACAGTAAGTCTGTTGTTGAAGTTAGGAGTCCGGCTACACAGGTACTCAAGCTTGCCGTCGTGTCCTTGTCTCTCGGTCGAGCCTGAGCCTCACTCCTTCCCCCTACTCCCTAGAGTCCCTCTTCCTCACCCTCACCCTCCCTCCAGTCCCTCAGGTCCCTCTCCACCCCTCCATCGTTCTTTTGCCCCCGTGGAGTACGTAAGGGACGATGGCCTGTTCCTCTCATCATGCCGGACGTCGCGGGCTTTAATATACGGACCTGTGCAACCGCAGACGGATCCGTTGGTACCCCTGCGGACAGTCATATGTCAGAACTATACAAATATGTGTTCAGTTGTTGAGTATTAACATCAGACCTATGGAAATGCATCCTTCTTATATTCAATATGTTTACAAATACAGTAGTTATATAATAGACATTATTTTGTAAATAGATTTAATACGACTACAACAACGGATGAACTTGCTGTTGTGGTGTACCTTAGCCTTGAGGGTCAGATAGGGGTGTCTACAATAGTATGTCGACGAGACCGGCGCGGCGTCACTCGTCGACCGAGTTAGGTCCAGTTGTGAAGAAAATTTATTTAGGTTTTGACCAGAGAGTGGTAGGTTGCCCTGCCTGAGTGGTGTACGTTTCCAAACCCGGGTACCAGTCATACGATGTATGCTATTTTTTATAAGTTTATTGATTTATTGATTTATTCATTCTGTTATTTGTTTAATTTTGTTGTATTGATTTTATTGATTTGATTTATTTGATCAATTTGATTTATTTGATTTATTTAGATATTTGTTATCTATTATATATTTATTAATTTAATTGATTTATTTAGATATCTGTTATCTACTATATATTCATTAATTTATTTAGTATTATTACATATATCTATTTTCTGCAACAATTGTTGTCTTTGTTATAAAATCCACCATGGAAGTAAATACTAATTTTTAGATTTTCAAAATACTCCGCCAGGGAACCATGTCTTCATTTCATGATACTCGACAGTGAAAGAGTTAATTAACCCTCAGTGTCCTTATTTCCTTTTCTCCTGTTTCTTTATCTCTTCCTTGTCCTCTTTCCTCCTAATTTGTACCATTATCTTTATCCACATCCTCTCCGTTGATTTTTTTTTATTTTTTTCCAAGTTGTGATCACAGATTCCGTCCGTAAAATATGTTTGCTTTCGTTATTCATCACTTCCATTTCCATCCCTTTTTCACTTTCCTACATCGAGTGTTTATTTTTGGTAAATATCTTGACAAATTTTCCTAGCTTTATGTAGGTCATATGAAAAATTGTCACCCCAGAACGCTCACATGAAGAATCGTCACCCCATGAGATCCCACCTGAAGAATTGTCATCCCAGTACACCGAATATCAACAGTGGAATAAATATAAGGTTAGGTTAGGTTGAATGAGGGTTATACTTACTGTCATCAACTTATACAACCAAAGAATTGTAAACCCAGGATGGTCCATATGAAGAATTATCACCCTAGGATAGCCCACATGAAGAATTGTCACCCTGGGGTGGCAATTCTTCTCGAGATCCCTTTTTTTTTTTAATAAGATTATATCAAAATGTCATCACAGATCTCGTCCGCAGCTTTGCCTTATTTATTTCTTACTTCCATTCCTTCTTTCGTCTTTGATATGTTTCTATCTGGATAAATGTTGTGCTTATTTTCCCTTCAAACTTCTGGGAGCTTTTGGGCTATCTTCTCGTTGCTCCCTAAGATTTTTATTCATTATATACACATCATTATTATTTTTATTACTATATATATATTATCATTCATTATATTTATACATTTATTCATTATGTGTATATTCATAGCAAGAAATTCTGTTGTTTAAACCATAACGTGATTCAGAAAATATCGGAGCTATGCAAATATATACACATCCATGTCCACAATTTATTAGATTTTTCTTTTCAGTTGTTTCCTTTCGAAATTTATTTCCAAGCAAGATTATAATAAAACAACAGTGATGAAACATTTTTGTGTAATTTTGAAGTACTATGGGTCACTTTCGGACGTGTTTTGGTTATGAACTCTCTAGTGCGTGCGAAACAGTGTGTATGGAGGGAGGTATATGGATCGTGACGTCACATCCGGCCGAGGAGTGGAAGGAAATGAGGTCAGAGACCGAGAACACACATATCAGGTTACATGGACTGGGTGTCAGGAATATCATCTCTATGCTCTTCGCTTTGACGAAACTTCATCTCGTTTGGAGATAAAAGTGGAATGTTAGTTTACAGCGTCAATCATTTTTAACCTCTTTTACTACCAAAGGAAACTTGCTGGCTGTGCCGGTTAGGGCGTCGTTTCTTGCGGCGAAGGTCGAGGGGATGGCGGTTCGAATCCTGCCACCGGTGAAATTAAACCAAAGGCATGGGTCATTAAATTTCACGCTACAAAGCCCTCTGGGAGGGCCACCGTCCTAGCCTTCCGATAGGGGGGAGTTTATGACGTTAAACCATATCATCATCATTACTACCTAAGGGATCCTATGGAGACGAAAGAGGTAATGTGGTTGGCAACCAGAGTGAAGCAAGAGGTGGCATCCTGTACGGAAGGGGCTGACAGATCAAGACGATAGATTATCTACAGCGAGAACAGTTATTTTCCTTCACCCCTGCTTTTCTCTCTCTCTCTCTCTCTCTCTCTCTCTCTCTCTCTCTCTCTCTCTCTCTCTCTCTCTCTCTCTCTCTCTCTCTCTCTCTCTCTCTCTCTCTCTCTCTCACACACTCACTCACTCTCTCTCTCTCTCTCTCTCTCTCTCTCACACACACACACACACACACACACACACACACACACACACACACACACACACACACACACACACACACACACACACACACACACACACACACACACACACACACACCTTCCTTTTCATTATTTTTTTTTTCGTTGTGAAACAAAAGTCGGAAAAATGTTTTCATGAAGACTACCGATGACCTCATGGCGCACTTTTTACATTTTGTGCTCGTTAGCTCTGGACGGTTTTAACCCATTCAACTCCGATGACAAGATGTCTTGTCATTTGGTCAAATAAAACAAAAAATCATAAAACACCAAAATGTTTTATCAAACACCAGAAAAATATGACGTCAATCCTCGCTTCGCTCGCAGCGAAGCGAGGACTGACGTCATATTTTTCTGGTGTTTGATCAAACATTTTGGTGTTTTATGATTTTTTGTTTTATTTGACCAAATGACAAGACATCTTGTCATCGGAGTTGAATGGGTTAATGTGGTGTCCATTTCCAGAGGAATTCGCCTAATATGTGACATTTGTACTGAATGACGTCAGGCGATTTTATTCAGATGAGGCGAGGGCAGAGCCGAAGGGGCTAAGGCCGTGTTGAATAAATTCCTAAAACAGAGCGTCATGAGTTGAAAAGACCGACAGGCTTAATTTTCTCTAAATCAATTCTTGCTGTCTATACAGACTGCACTGGTGAATTTGAAAGAGTTAAGGCTCGTATCAGACGTATCGACTTTTCGCCGTGCGCCATCCACGACACGACGCTTTCATACGTCACAACCACGACCCCATGTGAAGGCGTCCATAGACACCCATGGTTATTTGAGAGCACGACGTCGTGTCGTGGACGGCACACGTGGAAAAGTCGATACGTGTGAAACGAGCCCAACTCCTTTTCCTAGGCTTTGGCTAAAATGTGCATTCCCTCGTTGATCGGATAAGTATTTACAAACTCATTCCAGACAGATTGGATAAATGACTAACCCAGGTGGGATTAAGGACAAGGATTTGGTTATTACACCTTCCATTGTTATACAAGCCTCAGACAGATTCCGTATTTGTCCCCTGCTGGGACTGGAACCAGGGACTTTGTGATCACAGCGTTATAACCTTAGCTGCTGCAAGTTTTTATGGTTTAATCTATTCCTGTGTAGACTCGTGATCCCAGTCAGCAGTTCGAATCCCAGCATGAGTAATCGTTAATTCAGTGTATGAAACAAGTGTATAAGTATATACTCCCATTTCACCTCTCTATAGTTGTAATCTCCCATCAGTTATATTTCTGCTCTGTATCGCGTGAAAGGGTCCGGGTGGGTTCGTGTCAGGCAGAACACACACACACACACACATACACACACACACACACACACACACACACACACACACACACACACACACACACACACACACACACACACACACACACACACACACACACACACACACACACACACACACACACACACACACACACACACACACACACACAACCATACGCACACACACCATATGCCACTTTAGGTATAAGACTATACTTGGTAATTTTTTGTTGACTACTAGAACGGCCAACAGGTGTTTGTGTGTGTGTGTGTGTGTGTGTTTTATGCAAGTACACATAAACATAAACACTCGCACACAGGTACTCACATACAAACACCCATTCAATTATTACCGTCCCTTAACGGCCCATGTTGCGAGGTGTATTGGCTAACGACAACAGCGAGACGACGACGGCGACGACGACGACGAGGCGCGTCGGTGTGTCGTCACCGGCGGTGGTAACGACGAGTGCAATCTCGCCATGTCGACCCACACGATGACGAGTGTTGAGTGTCGCACAGCGGTCAGGGTCGAGTATTAAACCATCCAATACGGTGACGCTTCCTGTACGGTTAATCGAGTTGTAAGGAATTGGCCAGAACAGAATCCGTAGAGAGGGGGGGTTACCGTATTGTATGCGTTGATGGAGTTGCTGATTTGAGATGAATAAACTCGGGTGGTATTTTCACAGAACGGAATCCGTAGAACGATCGGTCGGCGGGTAGGGGGGACCCTATTGGATGAGGTAATGAAAAGGGCGTACTCGGTGATACTTTTTCTATTTATTCATTTATTTATTTATTTACATTTTTTTTCGTATCTGGTAGCACCCATATTTTCATTCTGGCTGCTGCATTCATCTTTGTGGCACCTCTTTGGTACGGGAAGCCGTTGGAAGAGACGCTAGCTTCCAAAAATTGCCCTAAACTTTTAGCACTTTCGCTGCGCCCAAAGAATAAGGTTTAATTCTGTCGGCTGAATGAAATCTGGTGAGGGTAGAATGAAGTATAAAAGGCCACTATCCTCAGATAGTACTTGGCAATACTATTCTCGTTGCCGCCAGGCAATTCTTTTTATTTCTATGGCATTTCTTCGAAAAGGAAGGGATTAATGATATCGTTTTGTGTAGAAACGTGTGTGTGTGTGTGTGTGTGTGTGTGTGTGTGTGTGTGTGTGTGTGTGTGTGTGTGTGTGTGTGTGTGTGTGTGTGTGTGTGTGTGTGTGTGTGTGTGTGTGTGTGTGTGTGTGTGTGTGTGTGTGTGTGTGTGTATGTGTGTGTGTGTGTGTGTGTGTGTGCGCGTGTGTGCGTGCATATCTCGTGTATAGAGTATACACTCGATCGTAACTGGTAAGCGTCATTTTCTCTAGAAGCCATGTGGGACTTAGGGGTCGGTCTGCTCACTGAACTTGTCCAGCGACACCCGCTGCCACCCCATCCCCCCAACCCCCAACTCCCAACTCCCAACCCCCAACCCCCCAACACACTGATACATATCCCAACGCAACCCCCACTGGTGCCAGCCCTCTGTGCTCTGACACTCACTGGCCCAGAGCCGATACCAACCAATGTAGCCTTTGTAGTGGTACAGCCGAAAAAAAAAAAAAAATCTTCGGCACTTTATAGTTATTGCTTTTGTGGGCCAATAGGCTTCTTTGGATGGAAATATATATATATGCATGTATGTATGTATGTATGTATATATATATATATATATATATAAACGTATGTATATATGTATATATATATATATATGTATATATGTATGTATATATGTATATATATATATGTATATATGTATATATATGTATACATATATATATATATATATATAATATATATATATGTGTGTGTGTGTGTGTGTGTGTGTGTGTGTGTGTGTGTACACATTTACAATAAAATAACACTGTATCGAAGCGGATGGGAAGACTGATTTTTAGAATAAAAAAAACTTTTCACCTTTTTAAACCAACATAGATCTAAGAAGGTCCACTCCATCTGCACGCTTCTCACGAACATCACTCAAGTTTTAGAAGTATTAGTCGAGAGTACCACATGAAAAAACAGTTATGGTGGAACAGCTTAATGTAGGCCTTATGGTTCCCCGTAGTCTTCTTCATTCTTATGTTCATTAGAAAAAGGAATGTCAATAAAGTTCCCAGACAATTACTATAAAAATCACTAATACAGGAATAGTACAGAGCATCCAAAAACAATCAATTACCGAGGACCAAAAGACTGGAGTACTTCCCAAAGGAACAATGCTTTCACTTGGTTTAACCTTTTCATAATTGATTAGATCTAAAGCACAACACCAAAGCGCTCATCCATGCAGACGACCTAACAGTAATAACCCAACCCAGTAACTGCAAAAAGCTGCTAAGAATACTCACTCAAGTATATTTAATTTAAACAATAGATAAGACGAACTAGAAGAGAAACCTCCCCTCAGAAGTCATCCGTGACATCGCTTACCCCCAGACACTAAGAAATGTCTGTCAACAGAATTGAATGGCCAACTCCCTCCATCGGGCAAGAGACCTAAAATCCTGGGTCCTATTTTTGATACATGTAGCCCGTACATCAAAAGCTTAACACTGAAAGTCATACCAACAAGAAATAAACACATTAAGATCTGTAGCAAAAGTATTGGATGTGGCCAGCAGAAACACTAATCACAGTTTACAAACTGTCCATAAGCACCACACTAGACTACGTCTTTCTGACATGGTTCCCTGCAGTCAAGAAAACAAACATGGACACGCTTCAAATTGCACAAACCAAAAAGTTAAGAAAAATAAGAATATGCAACATAACCACCTTAATAAAGCATCTACCCATAGACACCAAAATCCTTTCTAAAGATTAACACATGAAAAAGATAAGCACACAATTATTTCTTTTTTTTATTCGTCTGCATTTTATTCATCTTACTATTTACTTACTATTTACTCTTTTTCTCAACACATTGTGTGAGGGGCTAGATTACATAATCTATCCATGTTATTCCAGAAGAAATACTAATCACAGTTTACAAACTGTCCATAAAAACCACACGAGACTACGTCTTTCTGACATGGTTCCCTGCAGTCAAGAAAACAAACATGGACACGCTTCAAATTGCACAAACCAAAAAGTTAAGAAAAATAAGAATATGTAACATAACCACCTCAATAAAGCATCTACCCATAGACACCAAAACCTTTCCAAAGATTAACACATGAAAAAGATAAGCACACAATTCTTTCTCTTTTTTATCTATTCTGCATTTTATTCATCTTACCATTTACTCTTTTTCCCCACAAATTGTGTGAGGTGCTAGATTACATAACGTATCCATGTTATTCCATAAAGTGCTGATCATATCCCTAAGCGACCCCATCCACGGTACGATCTGGACTTGAGGCCGCCGGACAGATCTGGTTGGATCCAACCAGATTGGATTGTATATGTCTGTTGGACAAACCAAAATCAGTAGGCTACATACCAGATCGTACCGTCGCTGAGGTCCCGCAGCCAGGAGGGGTCATAAAAACGACCCTGCTGGAAATAGAACTCTTAGACCAGTGGTTCCTGAACCAGATGTCGTGACCCCAAAAGGGGTCGCTTGTAAGCATTTCTTGTAAGGGCCACCAAACCCTTCAAGAAATAGTGTTTTTATTCATTGATTTTTTGCATCCTAACTTGGTGAAGTAAGGAGACTGTTGGGATTGCGGTTATGGTGTGTGGTACCTGATCGAGTTCGTAGGAATAAAAAGATTGGGAATTGTTACCTCAGACACTTGAGTTGCATCACCGGTTCACACTTGTGCCCGGGGCTGGACCTAATCACCCGAGGATAAAGAAAACTATTGAATCTAAATATCTTAACATCTTCCTACACACGTCAGCTATTCGTTTCTTACTTCTCTTCCCCCATTTCACGTCCACTTTCCTTCGCTGCCCATCTTCTGTTACCTCTTCCCCTTCCTCTGACCTCCCCAGTCGGCCCACCAATGGAATCCCTACACCTTTCCTCTCATTCAATCTCAGTCAGACCCGTCCACCCAACCCCAAACCTCGTCTAATGTTTCTCCTCTTCCTCCTATTCCCGCTCTTCCCAGTCTTCTCACTCTACCATCTTTTCTTCTTCTTCTTTCTTTTCATCCTCTTCCTTCTTTTCCTCCTCTTCCTTTTCCTCTTCATTCTTGTTCCTCCTCCTCCTTGTCCTCCTCCTCCTCCTCTTCCTCGCCCTCCTCGTCCCCCTCCCTCTCCTCGTCCTCGTCCTCGTACGATCGCCCCGTCTTTTACCGTAACAAAATTGGTGAATATGGGTCACTGTAGATGATCTGTTGCAAGATGATTGAAGGAAAGATTCAGTCTTTTAGATGTCCAGCCTACACACGTTCACACGCACAGATTAGCTACAGAATGTCAGGTCCGATCTCTCTATAAAACTTCCGCGGCACCGCCTATTATTTCTGACCTCACCGAGGTCATTTGGGCTGAGCGCGAAAGGACACCTGCGTACAAATTGCCAACTGCAAGTCGTCATATGACCAATATTATTTTTAATATGTGTTTTCATTGCTTGTATATAAATAACCTATGCATAAATACTGAGTGTCCATACTCAGTTCATGTATTGTACATTGTAGAAGTAGAGTAGGCAGTAGATAGTAGAGAATAAATTGTATATAGCTCTTTGATTTGGCAACAGCCACCATGTGTATGTAAATAGTACCATTGGCAACCGCCAGTGTTTTCCTCGTGGAATGTTCCGAGATGTAGATCAGTCTAGACGGAGAGATTAAAGACCAGAAACCAACGCTTCGTTTGTCTCAAGACCTCCAAACTCAATGTAGACCACAAAATAAATCTATAATCTCTCGAAGAGGAGACGAAGACACTCATTAGTTGGTCAACTTGTGCCTCGAGAGTCCGAAACCTGGGCTGCGTAACTTAGAGAACCATCTAACTTACCTATTCAAGAAAGCGTCTAAGGTATTCAGAGGAGTTTCTGTGGCCCGAATAATATCCAGGACTAATCTAACAAAATGAGAAGCTTTCTTTATTATCGCTATCATTATCATTATCATTATTATCATTATTATTACTATTATTATTATTATTATTATTATTATTATTTTATTATTATTATCATTATTAATAATATATTATTATTACTATTATTACTATTATTACTATTATTACTATTATTATCATTATCATTATCATTATTATTATTATTATCATTATCATTATCGATCATTAATGTAAAATTGGAGTGAGTATGGGAAAAAGACGAAGTGGATAGTTTTAGATACTTGGGTGCGAATGTGGCAGGAAAAGGGAGGAGTGGAGGTGGAGGTAGAATGTAGATTGAGAGAAGAACCTTGGGGGTTAAAAAATGTAATGAGAAATAGGAATGGATGCTATAAGGAGATTGTATGAAGGAGTGATTGTATCTGAGAAGTATGACAAGGGTTATTAGGCTGGATAGGGTGAGAAACGAGGAGGTGAGGTATGTATGTATATTATCAGTTATTATCAATCATTATCATCATCATTATCATTATTATCGACGTCGTCGCCGCCGTCGCTGTCATTATCATTGATGTCATTATCATCATTATCATTGATATAATTACTATTAGTATTACTATTATTATTACTATTATTATTGTTATTATTATTACTACTATCATCATCATCATCATTTCATTATTACTTTTGTTATTAGTATTTGTATATATATATATATATATACACATATATATATGAATAATTCGCTAGTTATATATATATATATATATATATATATACATACATATATATATATATATATATATATATATATATATATATATATATATATATATATAATTATCAAAAAGAACTATATACATTTACGTACCTAACCCGAAGTACAGAGGTCCCCAGAAGCCCACGGTACCTTCAAAGAAGGGCCCACAGGGTGAAACCCCGAAACAGTGGACCGATACCAGACGATTCTATTAAATGTTGACATAATTTCCCGGGGAGGAGGGAGAAGAGAGGCGGGGGCTAGTGTGGGGGTGGGGGGGGAGCAGGGAAACCTAATCGCCCAGCCGGGGGATCGAAGAGCGAAGAGTCTGGGAACCACTTTGGCGTAGAATGTGAAGGCTACCGCGCACACACTTTGCATTTCGTTCAAGCAAACTTGCGGTTCACTCGAGGGTCGCAAGTAGACGAAAGGTTACAGAAGTCGTTGATGTGCATGGCATCAGTATGCAGCCAAGACGATATCGGTGAACTGGGAACGTTCTTGCATGCTTCTGTCCCTCTACCTCGGCTTTGGGTCTTCGCAGAGAGTAAGGTTGAACCTGCTCAGGTTGTACTGGAAGAGACCACTTCAGTAATTACACTGTGTTGTGCATATCACTTCCTCTCTCTCTCTCTCTCTCTCTCTCTCTCTCTCTCTCTCTCTCTCTCTCTCTCTCTCTCTCTCTCTCTCTCTCTCTCTCTCTCTCTCTCTCTCTCTCTCTCTCTCTCTCTCTCTCTCTCTTTCTCTCTCTCTGTCTGTCTCTCTCTCTCTCTCTCTCTCTCTCTCTCTCTCTCTCTCTCTCTCTCTCTCTCTCTCTCTCTCTCTCTCTCTCTCTCTCTCTCTCTCTCTCTCTCTCTCTCTCTCTCTCTCTCTCTCTCTCTCTCTCTCTCTCTCTCTCTCTCTCTCTCTCTCTCTCTCTCTCTCTCCCCTTCACTTCCTCACTCCCTCTCTCTCCTTCACTTCCTCACTCCCTCACTCCCTCTCTCCCCTTCACTTCCTCACTCCCTCTCTCTCCTTTACTTCCTCACTCCCTCTCTCTCCTTCACTTCCTCACTCCCTCTCTCTCCTTCACTTCCTCACTCCCTCTCTCTCCTTCACTTCCTCACTCCCTCACTCCCTCTCTCCCCTTCACTTCCTCCTCTCTCATTTTCTCTCTCCTTTACTCCCTCACTCTCTTTCCTTCATTCCCTTCTCCCTCCCTCTCTCCCTCCCCCTCCCTCTCTCCCTCATTCTCTCTCTCCTTCATTCCCTCACTCTCTCTCCCTCCCTCCTTCATTCTCTCGCTCCTTCACTCCCTCCTTCACTCCCTCCTTCATTCTCTCTCTCCTTCACTCCCTCACTCTCTCTCATTCACTCCCTCATTCTCTCTCTCCTTCATTCCCTCACTCCCTCTCTCCCTCTCTCTCTTTCACTTCCTCTCTCTCTTTCACTCCCTCTCTCTCTTTCACTCCCTCTCTCTCTTTTTCACTCCCTCTCTCTCTTTCACTCCCTCATTCCCTCACTCCCTCTATCCCTCTCTCCTTCTCTCCTTCTCTCCTTCTCTCCTTCTCTCCTTCTCTCCTTTACTCCTTTACTTCCTTATTCCCTCTCTCCTTTATTCCCATATTCCCTCTCTCTTCCCTTCATTCCCTCTCTCCTTTATTCCCATATTCCCTCTCTCCTTTACTCCCTCACTCCCTCCTTCCCTCTCCCCTTCACTCCCTCCCTCTCTCCTTCACTCCCTCCCTCTCTCCTTCACTCCCTCCCTCTCTCCTTCACTCCCTCCCTCTCTCCTTCACTCCCTCCCTCTCTCCTTCACTCCCTCCCTCTCTCCTTCACTCCCTCCCTCTCTCCTTCACTTCCTCACTCTCTCTTTCCTTTAGTCCCTCACTCCCTCTCTCCTTCACTCACTCTCTCTCTTTCACTCCCTCTCTCTCCTTCACTCACTCTCTCTCTTTCACTCCCTCTCTCTCTTTCACTCCCTCACTCCCTCACTCCCTCACTCCCTGACTCCCTCTCTCCCTCTCTCCCTCTCTCCTTCTCTCCTTTACTCCCTCCCTCCCGCTCTCCCTCTTTCCCTCTCCTTCACTCCCTCCTTCTCTCCCTCCTTCTCTCCCTCTCCT
>NC_134792.1:40807400-40852400 GCF_046742065.1 Oratosquilla oratoria | reverse complement strand
CTCTCTCGCTCCCTCTCTTCCTCGCTACCCTTCCCTCCCTCTCTCCCTCGCTACCCTTCCCTCCCTCGCTCCCCTTCCTTCTTTCCTCCCTCTTTCCATGTATACAACATACCATACAAATGCATGAACATACATATACACATACTATACATTAGACTTGATTCTGGAGTACATGTCAGGTCGCTAGCAATGGTGTTTCGTAGCGCGAGCAGTACATTAGAAATCTCCTTACCCTTTGAGTCTGTGCCTACTAAGGTGACGACTTCGGCCGCAGTTACAGGCCTCCTGGCCCAGGGTCCTCGCCTTCCTCTGAGCTCTCGAGCTAAGATCTTGAAGGTGTCTCAAGCGATCGGGAACACGTCGGTCGAAGCAGGAGTTTCGCTCTCACTGCTGCACATGACATTGCTTCAAATGTCGTGGCCCCCGACCCCTGGTCTCAGTCTCACGCATTCTCAGACAGAACCACACAGCGTACAGGTATACTACCCGTGTTAGAAAGAATTAGTAGAGAAAGGATATATTTTTTTTGTAGAAATCGTTTTAGATAATTCTTCTTTCCCCCTTCCCTCAATGTATATATATATATACATATGTATATGTATATATATATACATATATATATATATGTATATATATATATATATATATATATATATATATATATATAGAGTACTTCTGCTTCTTCCTGGACTTTACCTATAACACTCTTGCCATACATTTGTCTTTTCTCTTGTCATATATATATATATATATATATATATATATATATATATATATATATATATATATATATATATATGTACATATATATGTACACATATACTTAGAGACTTACTCCCAATAATTTGAGGACCATCTTGTGGTTCTGGTCTTGTGCGCTTCAGCTTCCTTATCGCTGCTGACTTCCCCCAAATGACCCACCTCACCCGCCCCTATACAGCTGCGGGCACGACCCCCCCCCCCCACACACACACCACCTCCTACGGAACCCCTCGTACTCTTCTCTCCTTTGAGATCCGCCGGCTGGCCGGTCGGCCCTCACACCGGCTCACGCCCAAGATCGGATCTTGCTCACATCCAGCCGGCTGTTTATGCTAAGCCTTTCTCTGCACAGGAGTTTCCTCTATGTCTGAATGAAATCGCCTGGCGGCAACCAGATAAACACACGTCAATTAATAATAATAATGACAATAATAAGGATAATAATGATGATAATGATAATAATAATAATAATAATAATAATAATAATAATAATAATGATATTTTATTTGGCATTAAATCAATATACATGAAGTGCAGATAATGAAAATAACACATAGTTCGAAATAACAATTACAATTGCTGAGGTGAAGGGATTGTTTTTGCTATCTATTTATCTTTAATTCTTTATTTTATCCTGTTTTATTTATTCATGCATTTATTTAACTTTTTATCTTTTTATTTCTTTAATTATTTTTATTCATTCAGTTATTTACTTATTTATTTTTTGTGATTCCCAGGACTCGTACCTTCCAGGACCTTAACTTTGCGATGGTCCAGAACTAAGTTTCACGTACGGCTGAATAAAATCGCCTGGCGACAGCCAAAACAAACATACAAACTGTGAACAGGGTTAACAGCCTCGGGGTAAAGTTTAGTAACTACTTGACTCCTGTAGCAGGACTTTGACTCCATATCTACCACATGACCCTTTCCTCTGTCTCCAATTTTCTTTTCTTTTCTCTCTCTCCTCTCGTTCTTCTGTTTTTCCTTCTCTCCTCCCACATTTCTCCCTCTCCATTATCTCTCTCATTCCTTGTTCTACTTCTCTTCTCACTCCCAATGTTTGTCTCTTGCTGCCTCGATGCTTTAATTTGTTTTATTTCTTTTCTTTGTTTCTCGTCGTTTCATTTTGTTTTCTTTACACTGTCTTCGTTCCTTGCCGTTCCCTTTAATTTGTCTGTTACTTTTTTATTTTTTTTTATTTCCTATATTTTTTATGTCTTTCCTTTAAGACGTTATCCTCGTTTTGCCTTTCGCTTGCCCACCCATGCAGCCCCTCTTTTTTTTTTTTTTTTTTTTTTTTTTTTTTTTTTCCTGACGACCCCATTTGTTATTTTTCCATTTTTTGTCCACCCTGGCCCTGCCCTATTCCTGCCGCCTGAACGCGCCCTCCTCTTCTTCTCCTCCTCCTCTCCTCCTTCTCCTCCTCCCTCATGAATGTCCCTGATGTATTCTTCCATTTGGGTGAAGTGCCTCCTCCACAGCAGGCACCTCCCCTCTTTCCTTCCCTCCCTCCTTCCTTCCATCCCTCCTTCCTTCCATCCCTCCTTCCTTCCATCCCTCCCTGCCTACAGCAGGCACCTTCCTCCTTGAATGGAAACTGTTACCCCTTCAACACAGGGACGCACTTAAAGGTTTTTATTCATGCCAAGACAGGATATTTTTATTCCATTGAGGCCGAGGAACCTTCTTATACAATTCAATCCTTAGCAGAATAAAATAGTCCAGGTTCCATGTGTGTGTGTGTGTGTGTGTGTGTGTGTGTGTGTGTGTGTGTGTGTGTGTGTGTGTGTGTGTGTGTGTGTGTGTGTGTGTGTGTGTGTGTGTGTGTGTGTGTGTGTGTATGTCTGTATCTTTCTGAGATCGTGAATGTACATTTATTTTGTGTGTGTACTTAGGTACGAGTGCGCGTGCACTTTTTTTTTCCCAAGTTTCTCAATCCGGGGGAACTCACCGTGATGACCCTCACTTGGGTGGCGCCCATGGGTTCGACACCCGCTGTGTGTGTGTGTGTGTGTGTGTGTGTGTGTGTGTGTGTGTGTGTGTGTGTGTGTGTGTGTGTGTGTGTGTGTGTGTGTGTGTGTGTGTGTGTGTGTGTGTGTGTGTGTGTGTGTGTGTGAGAGATTTACCATGGTTTTGGATCACATGCTGGACTCGTGATCGACAGCTATTTCCCTCCCGGAGGAGAGTTCAGAGCTCATATATGACCAATCTATGGATAATGCTGTGACCTTACACGGACACCCACCCACCCAACTCCCCGCCCACGAGAGCTGGAGTAACGACTCGCAGCGCAGCGATACCGAAATTATTTCAGCCCTCTGTGTGTGTGTGTTTGTGTGTGTGTGTGTGTGTGTGTGTGTGTGTGTGTGTGTGTGTGTGTGTGTGTGTGTATGTGTGTGTGTGTGTGTGTGTGTGTGTGGATGTGTGTGTGTGTGTGTGTGTATGTGTGTGTGTGTGTGTGTGTGTGTGTGTATGTATGTGTGTGTGTGTACATGTGTACGTGCCCCAGAGGAACCAGGCGCAGGAATGAAGTACTTAAGCCCGTCATCGTTCGTGGTCGTATCGCACATTGTGAACTCTCCTTGTGTGTACAAAATAGGCCTAACTAGGTTATCAGCGGGGGGACACTTATTGTGGCTGCCGGGGTTTGGGGATGGGGGGTAATGGGGGGATGGGGAGGACTTACCTCCTCCTCTCCCTCTCCTCTCCGCCTCCTTCATCTCCTCCCGCCATCCTCCCCGACTTAACTTAGCCCGGAAGGAACTTCTCAACCGAACTCAAATTACAGTTTAGTCCTCCTCCTCTTCTTCTACCTCCACCTCCTCTTCCTCCTCCTCCTCTTCCTCCTCATCCCATCCTCCTCCTCTTCCTCCTCCTCCCCCTCCTCCTCCACCACCAACTTCTCCCCCTTCTCTTCCTCTTTCTACTCCTCCTACTCCACCTCTTCCACCTTCACCTTCTCCACCTCCTCCACTTTCTCCTCCTCCTCCTCTTCCTCTTCTGATACACATTAATGACCTGGATGAAAATATAGTGTAAGTTATCAAAATTCGCGGATGATACCAAAATTGCAAATAAGATGATATCCAAAACACAACTACAAGAGTTACAAAATTATTTGAACACATTGTATGAATGTTCCGAAAATTCCCAGACGTTTTTCAATAATAGATAAATGTAAAATACTCCATATTGCTAATATTAATGTCCAGGCCAACTACACGATGAATGGTGTACAACTAGCAAATGTAGAACAAGAGGTGTTGTGATCTCAAATGACCTCAAACCAAGCAAACAGAGCTCGGAGGTCTGCAAATAAATTAATTGGATTTATAGTTAGATTTTTTGAGAATAGAACTGAAGAAATTATTCTCAATCTTTACAATGCCCTAGTCAGACCTAACCT
Source organism: Oratosquilla oratoria (assembly GCF_046742065.1). Taxonomy (NCBI): domain Eukaryota; kingdom Metazoa; phylum Arthropoda; class Malacostraca; order Stomatopoda; family Squillidae; genus Oratosquilla; species Oratosquilla oratoria. Next base: position 40,848,229 of record NC_134792.1, on the reverse strand, counting down.
AGAATACGATTACAGAGGTTAGAAAGAGATGGGAGGATTGGAAAGGGTGGTGGAAGGGAGTGGAATGGTTGGGAATAGGTATGTTACATCGGGGCGTACGCTAAAGTAGCACACGGCCCATCCTGACCGAAACATGGCTCGGCAGAGCTTAGGTTGTGCTCTCAAGAGGATACAAATGCATGTAATACAGGCGTACTATAGACTTAACCTACATACAATTAATATAAGGCCGAAGGCCAGCTACTTCTACACATTATATCCATTCCTGGTCCATCCCATTTCTGCGGCGGCGATGCTATAAGCCAAAATACCGCGTCGAAGCACATGTGGGGGGCTTGTCCACCACAGGTACGTGACTCTATCTTGGCTACCCCCCTTATAAGGGGGAAAAAGCTCTTGGTATATAGATGAATAGAAAGAATGCAACATAGAGTAACAAAGCTCATTCCTATGTTGCGGATCAAGCCCTATGAAGAATGCTTAAGTGAGCTAAATTTGTTTAGTCTCTCGAAACGGAGAATGAGAAGTGATCTAATTGAGGTCTTCAAAATTGTAAAAGGAATTGAAAATATTGATATGGAAAAACATTTCAAAATTGACGCCTCCAACACAACTAAGAATAATGGATGCAAAATTGTTGGAAAACGATTTCAAAACAGACGTGGCAAAATACCCTTTCTTCAGTCGCGTTGTTGATATACGGAATGGTCTACCATTCAACGTCATTGGTTGTTCCACTGTAAAGGTATTCAAAAAACGTCTTTACATTTACTTAGCCACAAATCCCAAACTAGAATTATTTACTTCTAGATAGGTAAAAAATAGATAAATAAATAAATAGGTAAAAAGTATCAATAATAGGTCAAGTTCCAGAACTACCATGGAAGGACCAATAGGTCTGTTGCTGTTTGTCCATGTAACTCCATGGCATCCTCTTAGTGGTGCAGACCGTTTAGTTGCTTTATTTCCTTTCGTTTTTAGTTGTCTTCTCACCTCTCTTTGTTTTCGCCTTCTCCCTCTTTTTTTCACTAAATATCCTCTCCGTTACACAGATTTCTGTTATCGATTATTTTGTTGTTTTTCGTTTTATTTTTTCTTGCCTCGTGATTTTTACGGTCCTCCATTGCTCCTCTTTCGCTGTTTCTTTCTCATTTTTTTTCCTCTTTTTCCATATATATTCTATCTCCTTAGTCTTCCTTCTTCGTTCACCTTTCCTTCTAATATCTAATGCATTTCTGTATAAAGTAAAAATCTCTTAATAAATTACACTAATGAATGGACCTGGCATGAATGTACACAAGAACACAAAGGTCCATTTAGTTATTTAGTTATTTGTTTATTTACTTATTTATTCATTTATTTACTTGTTTATTCATTATTTTTATTTATCTATTGTTTATTTTCTCTCCTTTCTTTATCTGAAAAATCTGTTCGGAAAGTTGATCTGAATTCTTGGCTGTCCTTTCTGGTTATGATTATTACAGAATGACAGAAATTGATCCTTTCCTATACCGCATAGGGATCAGTTCTACACGCTATGTTAGCTGCTTGATAGCTCCAGGCCGTTGATCTTGCATAACTGGATAATGACAAAAACCCTTGTGAGCTTCATTACACAGTAAAACGGACGGGACACTTTAGGCCCGTTTCTCTTTGGCATGAAAGGAAAGTAAAGGGTACATATTTGCATTTCTATTTCGTCTTGTTTATTTTAATTTTAATAAATAATTAACTTATTTATTTCATTTATTCATTTCTATCTATTTGTCTATCTATTATATCTTTATCTATTTTTATTATTTCTTAGGTTTGCTATGCAAGTATTGGCTCTATAAATACAGGGCTCTTGCCAAAACTGAAGTGAACTGAAGTGAGCGTGACTTTAGCTGAATAAATTCATCTGACGTCACCAGAAGACAGTTTGCACTGTCTTCGTAGCGAAGGCCGTGTATGTTGTTTTCTTACAGATCGTAATTCATCTGACGTTATCAGAAGACAGTTTGCACTATCTTCGTAGCGAAGGCCGTGTATATTGTTTTCTTACAGATCGTAATGCTTCCACGTACAATTGACTTCAGTTATAAGTACCACAATGACGGGCGTCTTTTGCGAAACTGTAGCAATCCGATTTCTTTATAATATATAATTTAAATGAGTCGTGAAAGAATATTTTACGTCGGGAATTCTACGACCCCAAGGTATACGCCATCCACATTGCCCTTGAAGACATCAGCCACTGTAGTGGTTACAAGTGGATGCAGCTTTACATACTGCATGAGACAAACTGTAGCGGTCACAACTCTGGAATGTTTAGTGATTTGGGCTCAGTATCACTTTACAGTGAGCTGGAGTGGGCGAAGAGTATCCATTAAGGTCCACTACATTTATCAGCTCGCTCGTCGTGGGAGTCAACAGATACAACTGGGGCCAAGGTTCAGACCTCACCTCCCCACTTGCGTTTGACCCCCGCCATGAACGGAGTGTCGGTGGATCGAGACCCCGGATGTTCCCCGCGAAACTTCATCACCTTTTGTCAGAAAATATCCATGATTGAAATGAATGTGTCGTGTTTTCTTTTATTAACAGAAACAGATGGATGACTGTTTATTGCATGTTTAATGATAACGGTAAAAAAATAATGTCTCTTTGTTGGTAACCTTGGAGCGTCTGGCCAACTTAGTCTCCAACGGACCATGCCATCAGTTATTAGACCACCTCTAATGGACTTCGCATGTCCCATTGTTGTTGTCCAGTAACGCTACCTAAAAGTCTCATCCATTTTCTACGAGGCAAGGTTCTTTTTTACAGTTTACTCTCGCTGTTCTTCTTGGGTGATGGGTACCAACTCACGATCTCCCATGAATCGATCGATATCACATCTTTGGAGCCGCTGGGTTCTGTCAGTTGGGACCTTTGCTATCATGGCCAGTTCCTGTCGGATTTCTTCATCCCTTTCATTCTGGAGTATCCCCTCTCGTGGTGTTTATGCATTAGTCCCCTACACCGCTCTCGTGATACGTCTGTGACACGGTTGTGACACGGTCGTGACGCGTCCCTGACACGCTCGTGACACGTCCGTGACACGCTCGTGACACGTCCGTGACACGCTCGTGACACGTCCGTGACACGCTCGTGACACGTCCGTGGCATGCTAATGACATGTCCGTGACACGTCGTGGATATATTCGTGACACGTCGTGGACATGTCCGCGACATGTTCGTGATACGCCCAAAAAAGGGTTGCACTCCATAAGTTGTAAGGTGGAGCTTTTTATTTCATCATGAATAAGGATAGGGTGAAGGGGGCTTTGGGCGTGCGAGAAGTGTCTGCCGAGCAGGAAAGAGAGAGTACAAAAAGTGGGAGTGAATGGAGATTGTGAATGGACGAAAGGATGACCCTCTCTCTCTTTTGTTTTATATATTATTTTGAGAGGACGAGGGAGTGGCTAACCATGTGTTGAAACTTCAGGAGAAACCCAAGAAAGGCCGAGGATCTATTCTCTTCTGCCTTCTTTGCATGGTCCGCCTTCACCTAGACATCCCCTGGAATGTCTGAATGGATACACAAGACGCTCGAGTATAAAGGTAGTGTACGTATGTCTTAAAGATAGCAGGAGCGAACGTGGAAGACACAAAGATCATAGTGCAGGATAAGACTGAGTGGGTGGGAAGTGTTGAAAAATGTAGGGACGAGAAAACCCGGCCTGTGAAAGGGTTGAGGGGCCGGGGGCCGGGGGCCAGGGGAGGAGGAGGGTGGACCAAAGCTCTCACCGGTGTCAACCAGAACGTGTTCACTCGAGTTGAAGGGCGCGATACCGCCGCATCAGGTGTCCCCTGGTCCCTGGCAGCGGACATGTTTTCTCAGCATAAATGGGCGAAGTTGGCGCATACGCGCCGCGAGACATTTTCACGGATTGATGATAAAGAGCAGCATGTTTTCTTTTATTTATATATTCAGATTTTTTTTACGAGAAGCTTACCATAGACAAGCTAAACGAAATTAATCTGGCCTGACCTGTTATGACCTGTAACGACCTGACGTGACCCGCGACTATCTGACGTGACCTGCAATGACCTGAGTGACCTGCGACGTCCTGACACGACCTGCAACATATGTCAAGCAATGGTCTGACGTGACCTGCAACGACCTGTCATGACCTGCGACGATCTGACTTGACCTTCAATAACCTGACGTGGCGTGCGACGACCTGACCTGACCTGCAACATGATGTGACCTGTGACGACCTAATGAGACATGTAATTATCTGGTAAGACCTGCAACGATCTGACCTGACCTGAAATGAAATAAAATGACATGAAATTACTTGGCGTGACCTGGAACGACTTGACATGACTTGTAACGACCTGAAATAAAATATAACGACCTGACATGACCTGCGTCGACCTGGCGTGACCTGCGACGACCTAACGTGACCTGCGGCGACTTGGCATGATCTGCGAAGACCTAGAATGACTTGTGACGATCTGAAATGACCTGTGACGACCTGATATGACCTCCGAGGACCTGTTATGACCTGCGACGAACAGAGGCTACCTACAACGATCTAATGTGACATGCAAAGAAAAGACGCGACCCTCAACGAGCTGTCCCGACCTGTAACGACCTTACGTGACCTGCAACGACCTATGATAACCTAAGAACTTACGGGTATATTCAGGCTTTAAGGGAAAGTGTGTATAAAAAAAATCCAGGGTCTTTTTACAGCTGTGGAGTCAAATGGTGATATTTCTAAGTCTCCCTTTTTCTAGTTTACCGGGTATACCTACACTTTTTTTTTTTTTTTTTTTTAAATCTCTTGACACGCAATCGTGTTCTTTTCTTGCAAGAGACTTCCCTACGTGTGCCATCTCTGTCATCTCCCGTTCCAGACTTCTTCAGCGGGGCCGCGCTGTCATGGAAGAGGTCAAGGGAAAGGTGAAGGAGTTGCCTGGACTCGAGAGTAAGAGTTTCCAGGTAACATGGATGACATAGAAGGAGCCCGACACTAAAGGCCCGAACTCGGGCCCGGCTGTCGGGTTGCGGGCACGCCTGTCTGCCCAGCCGACGGCCGGAACGGGTGGATTAGAGAAGGGAGTCCGCTTTTTCCCCCGGTGCCTCCTTAGTCACGTTCTTTGTCCCTTCGATACCTGAGTCTACTCTGTAAGCGCCCAGGCACGAAGAGGACGTATTTGGGGCGAAGGACCTGCCCAAGAAGGCGATTGGGTTCCTTAGTAAGTCTGGTGTAGTTATCCAGTGAACAACAATGGGAAAATAACAATAACATTTCATTGTAAGATTGAGGAGAGACCCTGCATGCTGAAATCGGCACTACGTTGGGAACTGTTGTCTGGGTGCCAGTTTCTTCCCAGGGTCAAAGATATGTCGTGTTTTGAGACACAAAGACAGACACAGACGGACACAGACACAGACGGACACAGACACAGACAGGTAGGCAAACACACGAACAAACACACGGGCAGACATAAACAAACAGACGGACACAGACACAGACAAACATAGACACAGACAGACACAGTTTGAGGATTGCGAGTCCAATAACTATCAGCCAAGACCCATGTGCAAGACGGAGTTTCCCGTCCGTCTGTCTGTAGGCAGAGCAGAATCCATAAAGTGTGGCACTTTAGGGTCGAGGGAAGTCCTCTCGGTCCCGCTTGATGAGAACCGCATGACGAGGAGGGTAAGGACACCTTTTGAGGCAGTGGTGGTGGTGGTGGTGCCACGACAAGGGTTACAGGGGGCTCTCTAGACCGTACGAGTACAACACTTGTGCCTTCCCCTCTTCCCCTCTTCCTTTTTTCCCCTCTTCCTCTCTTCCCCTCTTCTCCTCTTCGGCTCTTTCCCTCTTCTCGTCTTCCCCTCTTCCTCTCTTCACTTCTTCCCCTCTTCATTTCTTCCTCTCTTTACTTCTTCCCATCCTCACTTTCTCCCCTCCTCACTTTTTCCCCTCCTCACTTCTTCCCCTCCTCCCTTCTCCCTTCCTATCCCTTCCACTCCCTTCCCCTCCCTTCCCCTCCCTTCCCCCTCTCCCCTCCCTTTCCCTCCTCTCCCCTCCCTTTCCCTCCTCTCCCCTCCCTTTCCTTTCCTTTCCTTTTCGCTTTCCTTATTCTCCCTTCCCTTTCCCTCCCTTCCCCTCCTCTCCCTTCCTTTTCCCTCCCTCCCCTTCCTTTTCCCTCCCTTCCCTTCCCCTCCCTTCCCCTCCCTTCATCTCCCTTCCTTTTTCCTCCCTTCCTTTTCCCTTCCTTTTCCCTTCCTTCCTTTTCCCTCCCTTGCCTTCCTCTCCCCTCCCTTCCCTTCCCCTCCCTTCCCCTTACTTCATCTCCCTTCCCCTCCTCTCCCCTCCCTTCCTCTCCTATACTCTCCTATCCATTCCCCTCCCTTCCCCTCCCTTCCTCTCCCTTCTCCTCCCATCCCCTCCTCTACCCTCCTCTCCTCTACCCTCCCCTCTCTTTTCCTCCTTTCCCCTCTCTTCCCCTCCCTTCCTTTCCCCTCCGCTCCCTCTCCCCTCCCGTCCTCTTCTCCGCTACCTTCTGTGTTTCTTTTTAATCTGTCTTCCCAGCGCCTCCGTGAACCCCATCCAGATTCACTCATTTTCCCATTTGTGATGAGTATCGGGGGGGGGGGGGTGTCTCGGACGGCAATGAGGGTTGCCATTTCTGTTATCTTAAGATAATTTTTCCCTAAGATTTATTTTCAATAACAAATCTTTGGAAACGTTGATATCACTGTTTTCAAATTGATAAGATTGATAAGTCTTGAACGAGAACGCACAATTGTTGTCGTTCTTAACCTGACCTGACCTGACCTGACATATTCTAAGCTAAGATATACTTAGCCTAGACTAGCCTGACCTGACCTGACCTAACCTAACCTAACTTAACCTAACCTAATCTAACCTAACTTAACCTAACCTAACATAAGCCTAGCCTAGGTTAGCCTCGCCTAGCCTCGCTTAGTCTTGCCTCGCTTCGCCTCGCCTCGCCTCGCCTCGCCTCGCCTCGCCTCGTCTTCGCCCCGCCTAACCTAACCTAACCAAGCCTAACCTAACCTATCCTAGTTTAGATTGGTAAAGCCTGGTCACGCATAACCTAACCTAACCTAACCTAAAGCATACCTTATTGAGAAGGGTCGTTGACATGTTCTTCTTACTGAAAATAATTTATTTGGAAAATGAAACATAAAAAGGTCCTTTCACACATACAAGTATAAAAGAGGTGACCTATCGAAAATAAATGGCCGATGACGTATAAATGATTTCATATTAAAAATCAAATAACGCCTCTGCTATTTTTCCGGTGATGATAATGATAGGTTTCTTTAAAAGAAGATTGTGTGTGTGTGTGTGTGTGTGTGTGAGGGGAAGGGATGATTGGGATCCGAATCCCTATAAATCCCCTCATTTGTCCTTACGATTAATCTCAGGGTCAGAGTTCCTCTTTATAGGGATTCCCTTTCCCAGGAACCCTGTGACTGACACAGTCCGGACCCTGTGATCCTTTTGGGGTCTCGGTCTTGAGGCGGGAACCAAGTGCCAGCCTACATGACTGCACTCTCCTTTTGCCCCTTTTTTTCATACCCATCTTATTTCAGTGTCCAAACCTCCATTCTCCTCTTTCCTCCTCCTCTCCTCCTCCCCTCCCCAATCCTCCCCCCTCCCCCTCCCCCTTCCTTCTCGCATCTCTTCCTCCTTCCACCTGCTCCTTCCAGTGCCCCCAACTCCAGCTCTTCCCATTCTTCGTTACTTCCTCCTCCTCCTCCTCAGGCAGTTCCACCGTTCCACCCTGAACTTCGTCACCCCGAGGGCATTTAGGCGTCATTTGAGTCGCCGGGGTATTTGTTTACCTATTGTAACATGAAGCATGGGTGTAGTGTGGCTGTTGGTGGCAGTGTGTGCGTATATAGAGCGAGGAACAGGAGGAGGAGGAAAAAAAAAGAGGAGGAGGAGGAGGAGGAGCAGGTGGAGAAAGAGGAGGATGAGGTGGTGAAGGAGGAAGAGGTGGAGCACCAACAGGAATACTAGGATGTTACACATACACACACACGTACACATAGACACAGACACAAACACACACACACACACACACACACACACACACACACACACACACACACACACACACACACACACACACACACACACACACACACACACACACACACACACACACACACACACACACACACACACACACACACACACACACACACACACACACACACACATACACACACACACACACACACACACACACACACACACACACACACACACACACACACACACACACACTGATGCACACATACAAACAGGGACACATACGCATGCACATGCACACAGACATACGTACACACACACGTACACACACACGTACACACACACACACACACACGCACACACACACACACACACACACACACACACACACACACACACACACACACACACACACACACACACACACACACACACGTATATACGCACGACACACGCATACCCACGCACAAGCACACCTACGCACACGCACAAGCACACCCACGCACACGCACAAGCACACCCATGCACACCCACGCGCACACACATGTACACACACGCACACTCACACACAAACGTGCACACATACACGAGGACCAGACCAGAGTGTGGTTGTGTAATTGAGGTCTATTGTGTTGCGAGCAAGTATTTGGGGGAAGAATAATAAACATACAGTTATGGTTGAAGGTAAGAATACCAATAGTAATTTTCTTTTTCGCCTTTGAGTTGTATATTTATTTGGCATAAGGTTTATGTATATTTTTGTGTCTACAAATCTCATACTTAACATGTGATAAGTGTACATATTATAGTTGTGTGGAATTTTGATGCAGTAGGTTACAATAGGGTAACATTGGCGAAGATTACCGATAGGAGACCTTTGTGTCCATAACGAGGTCAGGTAGGGATAAGAAAGTGGTGGACAAACACCCAAATAAAGAAATAAAACGAATAAAAGAAGATAATTTATAGAAATACAAGAATGGAGGAGACTGTAAAAGACCGTAAGGCCTAATCTAGTCATTCCCATGTGTATAACCCCCATCTATACTGAATATCAAAACTTTGAACTCTGGTACAATCTATTATTGACTGCGCGGTTGGGGAATTTGTTTCTATCTTCCTCAAGGTTAAATCTACGCCCTGGTAGCTTGAGGTTATGTTATGCTTTGTGCTTGCTTGCATGTCAAGGATGTGTATATATAGTGCGTATGTGGGTATTTTGTGTCCGTTGCATGTTTATTTGGGGGCGTTGTCGCTTTCGTCACATTGCCTTCCAGCGTTGTTTTTCTAGTGTCACGTCCCTTTTTTTTTGGTTTATTTCCAGGCCCAACATTATTCATTCCCTCCCTATTGACAAATGCCCTTGTATATGATTTATGGAAAATAATTTGCATATCAATTACACTGGTCTGCGTCATTTTTGTTGTAATCTGTTTTACTTATTCCAAGTAAAATCAACCTGAATTCAAATCTGAAATCAAGCTTCTTTGATCAGCTCTAGTTTTCACGCTATTTTTAATTTTTTTGTATGATTTTTTCTATTGTTAGTTACCTTTATACTAACGAAGTAATTTTATGAAAAAGTTACACAAATTTATTATTTAACTACGCAATCAAACAAAAGTAATTAGTTACTATAGAAAGGTTTAGTGAATGGCCAGCACACAATGTGGTTACGGATCCACTAGTCAACCCTCATCAAATTTTGCTGCCACCTCTTTATATAAAACTTAGATTGATGAAGAATTTTGTCAAGACCCTCAATAAAGGAAGTCCAGCATTTGCTTTCATAAGGCAGGCATTTCCACAAGTCAGTGATGCAATTTTGAATGCAGGTATTTTCGATGGCTCTCAGATTAGAAGCCTTATGAAGGATGAACGGTTCTATAGAGTATTGAGTGAAAAAGAGAGGAATGCATGGCCTTCAAATCAGTTATAAACAATTTCCTTGGAAACAAAAGAAGTTCAGAATACGTGTTCGTTGTTCAAGATGTGATGCAGAGTTTAATGGCTCTGGGAGCACGTATGTCAGTAAAATTGCATTTTTTTAGATTGTATCTGGATTATTTTTTTGGTAACTGTGGAGACTACAGCAAAGATAAAGATGAAAGGTTCCAGCAAGACATTCGCAGTATGGAAGAAAGGTATTAGGGATGATGGGACATAAACATAAAAGCAGAATACTGTTGGTGTCTGCAACGTGATTTGCCTGGTGAAAAACACAAGACAAAATAATTGAAAAAGTATTTTCTTCCACATTGATGCATATTCCTGCATGTTTTATATGTTGATAAAACCAATATTATAAAAGTTTGTCATTATTAATCTTATAACTTTGATGCTAAGTCATAAAGAAATCAGCATTTTGAATGAAAAGATTGTTTTAAAATTTTTCAGTGTAATTCGATAATCTGAGCTGATTGACTAAAACCATTATAATTTTTTAATTCAGCAAAACTGGATTACTTAAAATTGGTTAAAAAACATACATACATACATACATACATACATACATACATACATACATACATACATACATACATACATACATATACCAAAGGCTTTTTCCCCCTTACAAGGGAGGTAGCCAAAAAGAAAAAGGCATAAAAACCATTCCCACCCATTCCATCCCTAATACACTCCACTCCCCTCCACCCTCCCTCTTATCTTGGCACCTCCTGGATGACGGGTCATCGCCGCATCTTGTCCCGTCATCCAGGAGGTGCCAAGATAAGAGGGAGGGTGGAGGGGAGTGGAGTGTATTAGGGATGGAATGGGTGGGAATGGTTTTTATGCCTTTTTCTTTTTGGCTACCTCCCTTGTAAGGGGGAAAAAGCCTTTGGTATATGTATGTATGTATGTATGTTTTTTTTAAAACCGATTTTAAGTAATCCAGTTACGCTGAATTAAAAAATTATAATGGTTTTAATCAATCAGCTCAGATTATCGAATTACACTGAATTTTTAAAACAATCTTTTCATTCAAAATGCTGATATTCTATGACTTAGCATCAAAGTTATAAGATTAATAAAGACAAACTTTTGTAATATCGTTTTTATTAACACATAAAACATGCAGGAATATACAAAATAAAAATGACAACAGAAAAAATCAAAACGCAGGTCTTTATTATTAATCAGGAAGAGACGGTCTCTACGCTCACACACTCAATACGTATTGTGTTACATAAGTACGTTAGCGCACTGCGTGGTAAACATAGTGTCTGCTGTTGTTGACGTTGTAGAGATTGTCTGGGGGATCTGTATATAGTCCACGTCACACGTGACGCTGTTTATGCGTAAGAGGTCGTTTCGTGAAGGACGTACGGGGTCTGTTGTTGGCGTTTACGAGCACGTGCACCAATGCTTCGCGGGTCTCGGTCTCAGGTCTCGGTCTCGGTCTCGGTCTTGGTCTCTCTGTTCGTCTCTCCATCCATCTCTCTGTTTCTCTATTTCTCTGTCTCTCTTTCTCTTTCTCTTTACCATTCTCTCTGTTCGTCTCTCCATCCATCTCTCTGTTTCTCTATTTCTGTCTCTCTTTCTCTCTGTCTCTCTACCATTCTCTCTGTTCGTCTCTCCATCCATCTCTCTGTTTCTCTATTTCTCTGTCTCTCTTTCTCTGTCTCTTTACCATTTTCTCTGTTCGTCTCTCCATCTCTTTGTTTCTCTATCTCTCTGTCTCTCTGTCTTTCTTTCTGTCTCTCTACCATTCTCTCTGTTCGTCTCACCATCTCTCTGTTTCTCTATTTCTCTGTGTCTCCGTCTTTCTTTCTCTGTCTCTTCCATTCTCTCTGTTCGTCTCTCCATCTCTCTGTTTCTCTATTTCTCTGTCTCTCTACCATTCTCTCTGTTCGTCTCTCCATCTCTCTGTTTCTTTATTTCTCTGTCTCTCTGTCTTTCTTTCTCTGTCTCTCTACCATTCTCTCTGTTCGTCTCTCCATCTCTCTGTTTCTCTATTTCTCTGTCTCTCTGTCTTTCTCTGTCTCTCTACCATTCTCTCTGTTCGTCTCACCATCTCTCTGTTTCTCTTTTCCTCTGTCTCTGTGTCTTTCTTTCTCTGTCTCTACCATTCTCTCTGTTCGTCTCACCATCTCTCTGTTTCTCTATTTCTCTGTCTCTCTGTCTTTCTTTCTCTGTCTCTCTACCATTCTCTCTGTTCGTCTCACCATCTCTCTGTTTCTCTATTTTTCTGTTTCTCTGTCTTTCTTTCTCTGTCTCTCTACCATTCTCTCTGTTCGTCTCACCATCTCTCTGTTTCTCTATTTCTCTGTTTTTCTTTCTCTGTCTCTCTACCGTTCTCTCTCTTTCTGCTATTCTCTCTCTTTCTTCCCCTCTCTTTATTTCTCTCTCTCCATAATCATTTCTTTTTATTTCTTTTTCTCTTTCTCTATTTATATCTCCATATTTCTCCCTCACTGTATTTCTCTGTTTCTATTTCTGTCTCTCTATTTCTCTCTCTGTCTCCTTGCCTTTCTCTCTGTCTCTTTCTCTGTCTCTCTCTTTGTCTCTCTGTGTCTATCCCTGTCTCTCTATCTCTCTGTCTCTCTGTTTCTGTCTCTCTGTTTCTGTCTCTCTGTGTCTGTGTCTCTCTCTATCTCTATTTCTGTTTCTCTCTCTGTGTCTCTCTCTGTCTCTGTTTCTGTCTGTCTCTCGCTGTCTTTCTCTGTCTCTCACTGTCTTTCTGTCTCTCACTCTCTCTCACTCTCTCTCACTTTCACACTCTCACTTTCACACTCGTACTCTCCCACTCTCTCACACTCTCACTCTCTCTCTCTCTCTCTCTCTCTCTCTCTCTCTCTCTCTCTCTCTCTCTCTCTCTCTCTCTCTCTCTCTCTCTCTCTCTCTCTCTCTATATCTATCTATCTCTCTCTCTGTTCAGGCTTAATGCACCTCTTCATAAACCTCTTGGGGCTCGGGAGTCTCACTATTGATGGAGTCTTCTTTTGTCCCGAGTCTTTATTCTTTATAATTTTTCTTTACTTGTTTATTCATTTATCTATTGATGGATTTATTCATTTACTTATTTTTTCTTTGTCTTGTTTGTTTTTGTTATTGGTGAGGGGGGGTTCTGTCGACTCAATAGCATCGACTGGTTTAGTCTTAACCATAATTGGGCCAAAAGTTTCCTGAAGCGGAATAAAATATGGAGAAGTGGGTAACTGAAGTAGATAAGAACGTGTGGAATATAGATAAGTGTGTGATTATAAATAGATAATTATATGATTAAAGTAGGGAAGTGCGTAATAAAGGTAAAGAAGTGCATATGCAAGATAAAGAATTGCGTATGGGAGATACTGAAATGCATATAGAAAATATGCGTATGGAAGATACAGTTCACATGGAATATATGGAAGTGCAAATGGAAGATGCAAAAGTGTGCAAGGAAGAAGTAAAATTGTGCATGGAAGATGCAGAAGTGCACATGAAAGCAGTAAAAGTGCGCATGCAAGAAGTAAAAGTGTGCATGGAAGCAGTAAAAGTGTGCAAGGAAGAAGTAAAAATGTGCATGGAAGAAGTATGTATAAAACATATCAAAGTACATATGGAGGACATAAAAATGCTCAATGAAAATACGAAAACACTTATGGAACATAAAGAAGGGCGTGTATAGAAAACAGAGAAGCCTGTATGGAATAATTGAAAACAAAGGCAAAGCCAATTGAATGTTGACGATGACAACGACAGGAAATGAGCTGAGAGAACGGATGACGACCTCGTTGAGAGCATAACGACCTCCAACCTGAGACGAGCATTCGGGCGGGAAGAGCTCAGCAGTGGCATGGCGTCGTAGGGACTGTACAGGGCTGAGACAAAGCCGCGGTATGACAATTGGTGGATATGGAGGGTTCCGTGTGTACTTACTTCCCAGTTTGCGGTTTTTATTTTTGTGTTCAATCTTGCTGCTGACGGAGTGTACACACACACACACACATACACACACACACACACACACACACACACACACACACACACACACACACACACACACACACACACACACACACACACACACTCCCCGTTCCCTCCTTTCCCCTTATTTAATCTCAAGCATTTGTATCTCAACTTGTACTTGAAAAAGCTGTAATAAGCGAAACGTCGTACAAATAAAGGCTCCGTCCTCATATGGTGTTTATCTCGTCAATATATATATATATATATATATGTGTGTGTGTGTGTGTGTGTGTGTGTGTGTGTGTGTGTGTGTGTGTGTGTGTGTGTGTGTGTTACGTATAACTAATGTGTATATGTGTGTTGGGGCATGCGTATAGGGTGTGCGTGAAGCATGTACAGTCACGAGCAACATTTTTGACCCCCCACGCTATAGTTGTCACAACGTCAGTATGATTTTTTTTTATGATTTTTTTTCGAGTGCATGACATACTTTCTATTAAAGAAAATCATTTAACTATAACCTAGCTACTACATAGGAAAATGTACCACATAGTCGTTGACACTGTTAGAACTATAGTGTGGGTCAAAACTCTTACTTATGACTGCGTGTGACATATGTGATGTATGTATAAGACATGTTTGTGATGTATGTATGCGATGTATACATGTGATATATGCATGTGATGTATACATGTGATGTAAACATGTGGAGTGTCCATGCGATATATGCATGTGATGTATGTGAGGTATATATGTGATGTATGTATATGAGATATGTATGTATATATGTATGTATGTATGTATGTATGTATGTATGCATGTATGTATGTATGTATGCATGTATGTGTTTATGTATGTATGTATGTATGTGTGTATTTATATATGTATGTATATATGTATGTATGTATTTATATATGTATGTATGTATATATTTATGCATGTGTATGTATGTATATATATATGTACGTATGTATGTATGTGTGTGTATATATGTACGAGTATGTATATATTTATGTATGTATGTATTTATGTATGTATGTATGTATATATGTATATATGTTTGTATGTATGTATATATGTATGTATGTATGTGTATTTATATATGTAAACATATATGTATGCATCTATATGTATATATATATATATATATATATAGTGTGTGTGTGTGTGTGTGTGTGTGTGTATGTGTGTGTGTGTGTGTGTGTATGTGTGCGTGTGTGTGTGTGTATGTGTGCGTGTATGTCTATGTGTGTGTGTGCGTGTGTGTATGTTTATGTGTGTGTGTGTGTATGTATATGTGTATTTATGTATGTATGTATGCATACGCGTGGGTACCGTTATGGATATATAATTTCACTAGGATGTGTGTGACACAGAACTCAGTGGTATGCATAGCGGGCTGGTATGAAACGTCGGGTGTGTCACCTCGATTTTGGTTGATATTGTTCTTCCAGAAGTGGGTCGTTTAGTTCACGTTTCTCATGCATTTGGTTCCAGGAGTCCGTGCAGGGCAGCGGTTCCCGGACATCTTAAATCGGAACACGAAATGAAAAATTCTTGCTTGCCCTGGCCATAACGACCCCTCTCCATAATAGTCTCTATGGTGTACGCTGTCACTGAATTACCCGGGTTCCTGAGCCTTTCCTTTTATCACACAGGTTTGGGAACCACATGTGGATGTGTTCTTGATATTATTAGTTATTATTTGTATTGTTGTTCTTGTCATTGTTGTTTCTGTTGTTTGTTTTTATTGTTGTTGTCGTCGTGTGTCATTGTTGTAAGTTTCCATTGCTAATATATTTTACTTATTTATGTTTTTATTAGTTTTTTTTTTTATTATTCTGTCCCTGCTTTGTGAACCGAGGCAATGGGTGGAACTGAATCTCTTGTTTTTGATGACTTTGCCTCCAATGTCAACAAAACGGGAGACCGAGAACACAGGCCCATGACATTAGTGCTGTAAATCATCTAAAATTCCCGAGTCATGTTCAGAGATTCATTACATGGTCCTCTCACGTCTCCTTAACGAGTATCTAGGAAAACAAACATAGCAATCCCGGTGCATGTCTTGATTGTCATTGGGTCGAGTTCCTCCCGGGCAGCTCGCTTGTTAGTTCTATTTTTTATTTTCTTAATGGCTCTGTCTGACTTGTAATTTATCTCTGCGTCCTGCACTCCAGTTTAAGTCGCTGTTGAAAGACGCACATATATATAAGCACACACACACGCACACACACACACACACACACACACACACACACACACACACACACACACACACACACACACACACACACACACACACACACACACACACACACACACACACACACACACACACACACACTCTCTCTCTCTCTCTCTCTCTCTCTCTCTCTCTCTCTCTCTCTCTCTCTCTCTCTCTCGGTGGCGCGGTTGATAGAGTCCCAGACTGTCACTACG
The DNA here is from genome assembly GCF_046742065.1 of Oratosquilla oratoria. NCBI lineage: Eukaryota > Metazoa > Arthropoda > Malacostraca > Stomatopoda > Squillidae > Oratosquilla > Oratosquilla oratoria. Next base: position 40,831,841 of record NC_134792.1, on the reverse strand, counting down.
GCGGTCCCGGTTCGAATCCTGCTTAGGGCTGAAAATGATTACAGTATCGCTGCGCTTCGAGTCGTTACTCCAATTCTCGTGGGCGGGAAGTTGGGTGTGTGTGTGAGTGTAATGTCAAATCATTACACATAGATCGGTCATACGAGTTCTGAGCTCTCTACCGGGAGGGAAATAGCTGTTGATCGAGAGTCCAACACGTGATCCAAAGACCAAGGTGAATCACATACACGCACAAGCCCATACGCACAAGCACACATGTACAAACACAGCCACATAAACACGAGCACATGAACGCACGCACACGAACAAACACATAAGAACACACGCACATGAACACACACATAAGCACACACGCACATGAACATACGCACACGGACACACGCACATGGACACACACACATGGGCACGCGCACATGCTCACACGCACATGCACACACGCACATGGACAAACGCACATGGACACACGCACATGCTCACACGCACATGCACACATGCGTGTAAGGAAACAGCATTACCCATAGATCGGTCATACGAGCTCTGAGCTCTCTTCCGGGAGGGATATAGCTGTCGATCAACGAGTCCAACACGCGATACAGAGACCATGGTGAATACATGCATACACGCACATGCATCGTCTTCCTCTTCCTCCTCCTTTCCCTCTTTCCTTCTTCTCTCATCTTTCCTCCTCTTTCCCTTCTCCTTCCTCCTCTTACCCTCCTTCTTCCTTCTCTTGCCCTCCTCCTCCTCCCTCACACCCCCTTTTTTCCTTCTTTTCTTCTTCCCCCTCCATCTTCTCATTTCGTCTTCTATGTCCTCTTTTCCTCTTCACATTTATTCTGTTTCCTCCTCTCCTCTTCTTCCCCCTCTTCCTCATCCTCTTCCTCCTCCTCATCTCACTTCTCCTCGTCCTTCCCTCCTCTTCCCCCTCCTCTTCCCCCTCCTCATCCTCGTTTTTTCCTCTTCCTCCTCCTCCTCTTCTTTTTCTTCCTCCTCTTTTTCTTCCTCCTCCTACTCCTCTTCCTCCTGCGTGCCCAAACCGTTCAAGACTCCTCCGTATCTTGGGCGCACCTTCGCAGCGTGTTGAGCCCATGGCACCAATTGAACCTTCACCTCGGCCTCCTTATCTCCTCCTCAGCGCCGCTCTCCCTGTGTCCTCCTGCCCACCTCCTCGACTTTGCGCGTCTCCTGGACCTATCTTCTCTTCAACCCCTCACTCCCTGAATACCCGTGAATTCTTGATTGCCCAGTTCGATTTTATTTTATATTTTTTTCACAAATCGCTTCAAGGTCTCAATCTTGGCAGTTCAGCGAAGTGTTGTTCACCTTTTCTTTCTTCACTATTTCCTTTCCTCTATTCTCCTTTCTCCTTGACTTGTTAAAGTTCTTCTCTTTCTTGTCCTTGTTTTTAAATCTCTGTTTTTTTCTGCCCTTCCTTCCATGTCTGCACCGTCCCTCATCAGTATTCTTGAGACCAATGATCTCTGCCCACGTCATCAATCTCTTTTTGTCTCAGCTGACCTTCTCTTCCTTTTCTGTGACTCTCAAAAGGTAGTCGCGGTTATATTGCACACACACACACACACACACACACACACACACACACACACACACACACACACACACACACACACACACACACACACACACACACACACACACACACACACACACACACACACACATGCACACACACACACACACACACACACACACACACACACACACACACAGACACACATGCACACATGCACACACACACACACACACACACACACACACACACACACACACACACACACACACACACACACACACACACACACACACACACACATATATATATATAAATATATATATATATATGTATATATACATATGTGTATAAATATATATATATATATATACATATATACATACATATACACAATATAGTATATACTGTATATAGTGAATGTATGTGTGTTGCGAGGCCATATTGAATATATTATGACTATAGAGTAGACAGCAATGTCAACTGTTTGTTCATTGTTAATTCAATGACTATGTTGACTTTGTTCATTCAGCATTATTCAGTTTGTTTTGAACTTTTTCATCCTTACAAGCTACACCTCTTTGAGAGAGTGTGAGGGTGTGCAGCAAAAGTACATATAACATTTGAAGTACATACTGCAAGACGTCTTTCGACCCAAATTGGTCATCTTCAGGGAGGAAGTACACCTATACGATGGATAATGTGGTATGGATACATGGAGAGTGTGTTCTAAGATAGGACACTCCCTGTCACAGCTTAAACAATAGTGAAACTGTTATGATAGAAATTCCTAAATATTAACATGCGCGGACCGAGTTCTGGATGGTTGGGTGGGTGGGGGTGGGCGGGAGAAGAGTTGTCTTGTGTCGCAAGGAGAGTTCTGTTCGGGGTGGGGGCTCCTGTTCCTTTGTAGGTTTGTGGATGACAGGAGTTGGATGTTGCTGTGAGTCTGTACTTAATTAACGACAACTGCCTCTGTCACGGAAGGAGGAAGGGCGGTCGTTTTCACGGAAACGTATCTTAGAGATTATTTCCAGAATGTTTATATCAAGGACAATGTTGTATCTGTCTTTAGTGTGTCACTGAGTGGCACAGTACTACAGAGAAAGCACAAGTAGTTTTTGAAAGTGTAATTGAAGTCTTGTCGATATATATGGAAGCACGGTGTTTGAAGTCACCGACGTTACAACAATACTTGTATACAAGGTTGACTTCCTGTAGGGTGTCTGAAGGGGAGGCGGGTGGTAGACAGCTATTGTTTCGTGACCAACTTCTTTGTTTTACTCATTTCGTAATAAATGCCGAGGTTGACTTTGGTATCGGGGCTGCTGGGAAGGACGTTTTGTGCGGCATTGGACCTTCTCGCTCTTTCTATCTCTCCATCTCTTTATATCTACTATATCTCTGTATCTCTATCCCTGTTTCTCTATCTTTCAATCTCTCTGTCTCTCTATCTCTATATCTCTATATCTTTATATCTTTTTTTCTTGTAGGTCCTATATTCATGTATCTATAGTTATGTTAATATTAGAGGTACCGAGCTGCAAAGAGTTTCTCTGATGTTTGTTGATCATAGCCTCTCTATAGGAGAAACATATTCCATTATTAAACAAATGAATTCGGCCGAACCTCCAGAACACCATACCAGCCCCCTCAGCTACACAATAAAATGTCTGGCGTCTATTACACTGAAAGCGATATATCGGGGCACGGTATTGTGTTGGCCTTGGAAGCTTTGATGAGCTCCAGTGCTTACGAAGTGGTAGATGACATTGTCTTGCCTAATTGTCGACGAGCAAACTGGTTAGGCAGCTCCTCCTCCTCCTTCTCCTCCTTCGCCTCCTCCTCCTCCTCCTCCTCCTCCTTCTCTTCCTCCTCCTCCTCCTCCTCCTCCTCCTCCTCCTCCTCTTCCTCCTCCAACTCCTCCAGACAGATTTCCTCGGGCCATTTCTGCGTCTTTCGTTGATCAGGTAATTCCCTCACCCTCCCTCCCTCCCCTCACTCCCCTCCCTCCTCCTCCGTCCCCTCTCTCCCATCCCTCCCTATCCTCATTCCTCTCCCTCCCTCCCCTCTCTCCCATCCCTCCCTCCCCTCTCTCCCATCCCTCCCTATCCTGATTCCTCTCCCTCCCTCCCCTTCCTCTCCTCCCCTCCCTCCCCTTACTCCACACCTTCCCTCTCTCTCTTCCTCGCTCCCTCGCTCCTCCACAATCTCCCTCCCTCTCCCTCCCGGACTCTGTATCCGTTGTTCATGGTGCAAGAGGGGGATGAATCAGACAATGTGCTTAATATACACTTGGCTAATATGTTAATGTTAAAGTTCAAGAAAATACAACGTCTCGTATCTTTTCTCCCGTCTAGGGGGTCCGACGAGCTCCCCAACCCGCGTAATGACACTGCCAGAGTGGGAATTTCTCTTCCTCGCCTCTCAGTGGATTGGCTCTGCCCATTGCGTATTGCAAAACCTTATCACCTTCCTTTTGTTATTTCTATTTCTTTTTTTTTCTCCTTCTTTGTCCGGCCTTTTACTTCCTTAGTTTCTATCCTTCCTATCCCTCTCTCTTCCGCCTCTTTCTTCTGCCTCTTCTACCTCTCTTTTCTGCCGCTTTTTCCTCCTTTCTCTTCTGCCTCTTCCTTCTGCCTCTCTTCTCTGCCTCTTCCTTCTGCCTCTCTCTTCTGCCTCTTTCTTCTGCCTCTTTCTTTTACCTCTCCTTTCTGCCTCTTCCTTTTGCCTCCCTCCCCTGCCTCTTTCTTCTGTCTCTCTCTTCTGCCTCTTTCTTCTGTCTCTTTCTTCTGGCTCTCTCTTCTACCTCTTTCATCTGCCTTTTCCTTTTGCCTCTCTCTTCTGCCTCTTTCTTCTGTTTCTCTCTTCTGCCTCTTTCTTCTGCCTTTCTTCTACCTCTCTTTTCTGCCTCTTTCTTCTGCCTCTCTCTTCTGCCTCTCGCTTCTCCCTCTCATTTTTCCCTCTTACTTCTCCCCACTGTATTTCTTTTCATCTATTCCATCATTTTCCTCCATCCTTCTCCTTCCTCCACTCTCCTCCCTCCTGAGTCCTTCCTCCACACGTTTTCCTGTACCTTCTCCTCCAACACCTTCTCATCTTCACCACCTTCTCCCACTCTTTCCCACCTTCTTCCCCTCTTCTCCACCTTCTCACCTCTTTCCCACCTTCTCCCCCTCTGCTCCACCATTTAAAGACTACCTTTTAGCGGGCGGAGAATTGTAATAAGAATGTAAGAATGTAAAAAAAAAAAAAAAAAAAAAAAAAAAAAAAAAATATATACATATATATATATATATACTATATATATATGTATATATTACATATTGTTGCAGTCTAGGCAAATGACTACAACAATGAACTCTACTTGTCACTGGAGTGGGTTGATTAAAAGTGTAATGTATCTAATTTATATCCAATTATTAAAATGATATATAATACAAGTACATTACATCGCAAACAACAACCTAGCTAAAGCCTATTTCTTAGAATTAACTTAAAACTAAATTATACAATACTTGGAGAAAAGGTGAGACATGACCGCTCAGGTCAAGGGTAGGAAGAGAATAGCGCGAACCCAAGCCACGCCAATTTGAACAGGGGTCAGCGTGAACAGAGTGCCAGACGTCACCATACGGCAACGTAAGATATATTCATAGGACACTCTGTGATCACTAGCACCATAACAAGACACACATGGATTAATATAATACCCCTGAAGAGTATTCAGCAAACATAAATGGAGCTAGCTACGTTCCTAACTAACTAAAATAATGCATAAACAATGACAGTGTTCACCTCCGCGCATGCGCCGTTGTTGGCACTGGGCGTACCCACGCCGTGTCAACTATGCCAGCTGATGGTCGACGCGGGGAAACACCAGGTCAAGGCTTTGTTTGCAGCAAGCCCGCAACACCTCCCCCCAAAAAGAATGTGAGTCTCCCGAACGGGAGGCGAACATGAATTATACACATAAAACGGGCACATGGGCAACATAAGCAATCTACAAAATACACATACATAGTGCACATGAGAAATACACACAGTAAATGCACAGTATACGTGGAACATGACACAAGGTGAATATAGATAATATACATGAGAAATAAACACAAACAGTATACATGGAAAATAAACACAGCAGTATACATGGGAAATAAACACAAACAGTATACATGGGAAATAGTTATAGACACGACAGTTCACTTATGGGGCTGGAGCTCGTGAGAGTGCGTCGGCTAAAATGTTCTTACTTCCGCGGATGTGAGATATAGTTAGATTGAATGGTTGAATAGCCAACGCCCACCTCAGCAGGCGTTGGTTTGTGTGTCTCATCCGCTCTACGAACGTAAGCGGATTATGGTCTGTCAACACTTGTATCGGATGTAAAGTGCTACCTAGGTAAACGCGAAAGTGTTCAAGGGCCATGAACAAGGATAACGCCTCCTTTTCCACGGTGGCATAGTTCCTCTGGTGTTTGTTGAATTTCTTGGAATAGTAGGCGACGGGTTGTACTGATCCCCCCTCGCCTTCCTGTAGCAGCACGGCCCCTCCTGCGACGTCGCTGGCATCGGTGTGCAAAATGAAGGGCGCTTGCAAGTCAGGCGCGCGCAATACGGGCGCTCCAGACATCAGGGTCTTGAGGCTCTCGAAGGCTTGTTGGCACTCGGGGGTCCACTTGAAAACCTTCTTGCCCCCCAGGAGGTCGGTCATCGGGGCTACAACGGTTGAGAAGTTCGGACAAAACCGTCGGTAATAGCCCGCCATGCCTAGGAGACGCATCACAGCCTTCTTGTCCGTTGGCACAGGATACTGTTGGATGGCTGCGATCTTGGCGGCGACAGGCCGTACCTCGTTCCGCCCTACCACATGTCCGAGGAAGGTGATTTGAGCATGGCCGAACTCACTCTTGGCGAGGTTCACTGTCAGGCTGTTGGCCGCCAGGTGCTCCTCCCAGGTATCTCCGCAGACAACGATGTCGTCAAGGTAGCAGCGGACGCCCTCCAACCCGGTCGTGATGAAATTCATCAGGCGTTGGAAAGTGGAAGGGGCGTTCCTGAGGCCGAAGGGAAGGACCGTGAACTGATACAGTCCCTCCGGTGTGACGAAAGCGGAGATAGCTTTCGAGCGCTCCGTTAGTCGAACTTGGTAGTAGCCTTGTAGCAGGTCCAACTTCGTCACCCACCGCGCTGCCCCCACGTCGTCGATGACGTCATCGATCCTCGGCAGGGGATACCCATCAGCTTTCGTCACGGCGTTGACGCGGCGGTAGTCGATGCACAGACGCATCGAGCCGTCGGGTTTGGGCACCAGGACCACTGGGGAGGCCCAAGGGCTGTGACTGGGTTCTACGATGCCTAGCTCCTGGAGACGCTGCACCTCGGCCCTAAGGTACTCCCTCTTGAAGGCGTTCAGGCGGTAAGGACGTTGGCGGATGGGAAGAGCCCCCTCGGTCTCCACGTCGTGTTCCAGGGTCGAACAGGGGCGAGGGATATCTCCAAAGATGCACTCGAACTCCGTCAGCAAGGATTTGATGTCCTCCACTTGAGCACCAGAGAGATGTCCCAGTTTATCACTCGGGTTCCGCACGATAGTCGAGTTATCCAGTTTAGGCCCTGTCGCACTCAGTGTTCCCGAGAAGCACTCATCACTCGCATCACTCTCCTCCGGCACTACCATACACACAGGCTCCGCCCTACTGCACTCAGCCTCATCACGATCGTGGAAAGGCTTGAGGAGGTTCACATGCACTAGGCGCCTTTTCTTACGCCTATCTGGGGTGTGTATCACATAGTTGGCCTGCCCTTGACGCTCTAAGACTATATACGGTCCACAATACTTAGACTGTAAAGGGAGATTATTCACTGGCAATAGAGATAAAACCCTGTCTCCTACGCGAAACTGTCTGTCTTCAGTTCTATGAGACCTATCAAACTGTTGTTTCATCTTTGTCTGCGCCCTATCTAAGTTTGAATGAGCAAGACTTAAGGCTAGGTGTAACTTCTCCTTAAACTTAGGTACATAGGAAGCCAACGGGGTCTCTGCCTCGTTAGAGATCCAGCTCTCCTTCAGTACCTTAAGAGGTCCCCGTACTTCATGACCATATATCAATTGAAAGGGGGAATAACCTAGCGATGCTTGCACGCTGTCGCGTATTGCAAACAAAAGAAGATCTACTCCCCCGTCCCAATCCCGCCCAGTCTCGATACAGAAAGTCCGTAGGACTCGTTTGAGAGTTTGGTGAAATCTCTCTACTACTCCCTGGGACTGGGGGTGATAGGCCGAGGACCTCGACTGCCTGACACCCAGGCTTTCCATCACCTGATTGAACAAGCGGGAGGTAAAGTTGGATCCCTGATCCGACTGCACCACTGTGGGAAGGCCCACCTGGGTAAAGAAATGAACCAAGGCTCGGACAACATTCTTCGCCGTGATGCGGCGCAAGGGAATGGCCTCCGGATAGCGTGTCGCACAATCTACAATAGTGAACAAGAACTGAAAACCACGGGGGGTCTTGGGCAAAGGTCCCACACAATCGATTATGATCTTACTGAAGGGCTCTTTGACTACGGGTATGGGCTGTAGTGGGTACGGTTTAACCGTGGGATTAGGTTTCCCAGCTACCTGACAGGGACGGCATGTACGGCAATATGTACTGACGTCTCTCTTTAGCTTGGGCCAATAAAAATGAGACAGAATTTTGGTGTAGGTCTTTCTGACTCCTAAATGTCCGCCTACGCCATCATGGGCGATACTGAGGATATCCTGACGTAGGGGGCTGGGAACTACAATCTGATGGTGAACTGTCCATGGGTGGTTGGCAGGTGAGACGGGTGAACGAAATTTTCGCATCAATACACCTGAGCTGGTGTAGTAGCAGCTGGCCTCTCGTTCAGCTTCTGACTCACTAACCGCCCTACTACGGAAGCTGGCTAGTTCAGGATCCTCTGCCTGGAGTTGTATGAGCTTACTCGTAGTGACTGGCGAGGAACTAAAACTAGCCAGGGCCGTGACACTATCCTCATCAGAGCTACTCTTAGTTTTCTCTGCCTTGGATGGATCTTCAAAAAACTCTCCTAAACCAATATCAGGGAGGTCTATTTGACTGGAGTCTACTTCTGACTCCTCACAAGGCAAGGAATGATCTACATCAACTCTTCCACTGACAAGCTCACTACTCTCGGCACCTTCCCTTTGGCTCATGCTGCGAGTGACTGCACACGCAGGAAATAACCCAGGAATGTCCTTTTCTAACTGGCTGGTATTGTTCTCAACAGAGGGACGTGATGAAACCATGGCATTAGGTAACATCACTCCTCCAGCGAGGTCATTCCCTATCAAGAGAGATGCGCCTTCTACAGGTAACCTATCCACTACTCCTAAAGTGACATAACCGGATGTGATAGGGGAACGCAAATATAACATAAACAGTGGGATATGTGATCCCCCGGTTAAACCGTTCACTAATACCCAATTTCCGGTATAACACGTCTCTATGGAGGGGACAGCATCCTTAGCTACTAGAGATAAGGCAGAGCCTGTGTCTCTCAAAATCTTAAGGGGAATAGGTTCACTGAACTGAGTGAGAGCTACAGAACCAGATGAGCAAAATGGTTCGAATGGAGATGATGTGGGAGAAGAATTAGCGGTGGCAACCGGTCGGTTATTAGTAGGAGAAAGGAGATCCAACTGAACTTCCGTTTGCTCTGCCACATTGATCGCGAGAGAGGGGGTTACTACTAGAGAGGGCTTCTTATCTTTTAAGTTTAAAACAGTCACTAACCTCGTGACCGGTCCGCTTGCAATATTTGCAGAAAGTCTTCCTCTCATTACTAACACTGGGTCCCCCTGTCTCACGGGCAACGGGCTTACCTGAGGTAGATGATGGGAATCCTGTAGTCATCCGAGGTCCTGCTGCCTGTGGGGTTGACATGGGAGGAAGGGGACTGGCCTGCGGTTGTGAAGGTCTTTGGTCCGAGGGAGTGGATCTGCAATGTACCTTAGGATTAGTGGGCCTGGAATGATCCGCTACTAGGCCTGCCTCAGCTAGTGTACGGATACCTCTCTGGTCGAGGTGGGCTCGTATGTCTGGGGGAATAAGAGAGCGGATGTCTTCGAGCAGAATTAGTTCGATAATTTCTGCGGGAGTTTTGGCATTCTCGCTCTCTATCCATTTGTGTATGAGTGTGTGTTTGCGCCGAAAGAATTCGACGTATGTTTCTTGGCTTTCTTTTTTCCGTTTTCTAAACCGTTGTCGATAGGCTTCAGGAACAAGTTGATAACTCGTAAGCACGGTGGTCTTAACCAGCTCATAGTCTTCAACCTTCAATCTGGAGAGAGCGGAGAAGACATCCAAAGCCTTACCGGTAAATGACCGGTAGACAAGCTGAGTCCACTTATCATACGGCCACTCGTTCAATTTAGCCATTTTCTCAAATAACGCAAAGAACCTGTCTGGTTCGTCTTCATTAAACTTGGGAACACTACCTAGATTTTGGTTTATGTTGAATGTGGGAGTGTTATTTGTTTGAGCCTGATCTTGTCCCTGTCCCTGTTTCAGTGTTTCTAACTGTAACTCGAGTTTTTTAATCTCGAGCTTCAATTCTAAATGGCCTTGTGTTGTATTGATGGCCTCCTGTAATGGGGGGTCAACCTCCCGCTCGTCATAATATTCATTTTCAACGAGGTGGTCATGTATCCTCTGCCTCAATGAATGTACCGACAAGCTGGAGTATCCCTCCAATCCGAGGTGTCGAGCAACAGCCGTAAGCTTAGTCTTTTTTAATTTCCCTAGCGCTGTGAATGTAGGGGCTGCTAAGAAATGCCTGACGTCTGCCATTTTCACTCGAGAACACTTAGCACACTTAACAAAATTTAAACACAATAGGCTAACCTAGCTACAGTGACAAGTCGTTTTGTGAGTTCAAATGAGAAAGAATAACCAACTAGTGCTTACCGCGAGATATCTCCAATCGCACACACACAATACACAGTACATAATATATAACAAGGTATTTGTTAGCACTTGCGATGGAGTTCTAGTAACGTATAGCACAACAAAAATATTTTGGTTCAATCCGGACCGGGCCCCCACTTGTTGCAGTCTAGGTAAATGACTACAACAATGAACTCTACTTGTCACTGGGGGGGATTGAATAAAAGTGTGATGTATCTAAATTATATCCAATTATTAAAATGATATATAATACAAGTACATTACATCACAAAGAACAACCTAGCTAAAACCTATTTCTTAGAATTAACTTAAAACTAAAGTATACAATACTTGGAGAAAAGGTGAGACATGACTGCTCAGGTCAAGGGTAGGAAGAGAATAGCGCGAACCCAAGCCACGCCAATTTGAACAGGGGTCAGCGTGAACAGACACCATAACAAGACACACATGGACTAATATAATACCCCTGAAGAGTATTCAGCAAACATAAATGGAACTAGCTACGTTCCTAACTAACTAAAATAATGCATAGACAATGACAGTGTTCACCTCCGCGCATGCGCCGTTGTTGGCACTGGGCGTACCCACGCCGTGCCATAGGCGTACCCACGCCGTGTCAACTATGCCAACTGATGGTCGACGCGGGGAAACACCAGGTCAAGGCTTTGTTTGCAGCAAGCCCGCAACAATATATATATGTATATATATACATACACACACACACACACACACACACACACACACACACACACACACACACACACACACACACACACACACACACATATATATATATATATATATATGTATATATATATATATATATATATATATATATATATGTACATATATGTGTGTGTGTGTGTGTTATTAAAATCGACAGCATTGAGGAGGTTGTTAATCTTCTTATGGGTATTCTCAAGCTTTCTAACAAGAACTCGGCCATTTGTAGGGTGGGAATAAACAAGATTGCCAAAATAATTCATTTATTCAACGTTTCGTCTGTAAGGAGACATCTTCAGTAAAATCTGTAACATATAAATTACCGACATACAGAAACAAAGAACAAGGGTATTAACAATAACAAAAATTCACCAATCATGGAAATAGACATCGATAAAAAATATATATATACCCTTGTTCTTTGTTTCTATATATCGGTAATTTATATGTTACAGATTTTCCTGGAGATGTCTCCTTGCAGACGAAACATTGAATAAATGAATTGTTTTGGCAATCTTGTTTATGCCCACCCCACAATTGGCCGATTCCTTGTTAGAGAGCTTGAGAATACCCATAAGAAGATTAACAACCTCCTCAATGCTGTCGATTTTAATAACACATGTCTACAAGATAATCTTCTCCCTCAATATTCAAATATATATATATATATATATATATATATATGTATATATATACATATATATATATATATATATATATATATATGTAATAAAATTTTGGTATTGTTACCATAGCTACTGATCCAAGTCACCTGGTGTTTGGTTTTGTACCTACACACACACACATATATATTATATATATATATATATATATATATATATATATATATATATATATATATATATATATTCATATATATATGTATATACATTCATATATGTATATACATATATATATATATCATATATATATATCATATATTCATATATATATATATATATATATATATATATATATATATATATTATATGTAATAAAATTTTGTTATTGTTACCATAGCTACTGATCCAAGTCACCTGGTGTTTGGTTGCAAAACCAAAATTCTCTAATTTAAATACTCACCTGATATACTAGATACTAGGATCTAGGTACTCACCCAAATACCGTCTTTTACTATATCCATAAAGTCACAAAGTACGGAGGTTTGGTTCACTCTAAGTACCATGGATTCGGGAACCAGACCTTGGTAGAACCTCCTCGTTAACCCCCTCCCCCTTCCCTACTTAAACCCCACCACTTCCACCCAACCCCCACTACTCCCATCCACCCCCCACTTAACCCACACCACTCCCACCCACATCCCACTTAACTCCTACCACTCCCACCCACATCCCACTTAACCCCCGCCACTCCCATCCACCTCCCACTTAATCCCACCACTCTACTCGCACCTGTCTCTCACTTAACCCACACCAATCCCACCACTCCCACTTAACCCACACCACTTCCACCCATAACCCACTTAACTCCCACCACTCCCACCCATATCCCACATAAACCCCACCTCTCCCACCCATATCATACTTAAACCCCACCACTCCCACCCACCTCCCACTTAAACCCCACCACTCCCACCCACCTCCCACTTAACTCCCACCACTTCCACCCACTTTCCACTTAAAACCCACCACTCCCACCCACCTCCCACTTAACTACTATCCACACCTCACAACTCCTATCCCTCCATATGGAGTACTGATACTGTCCCCAATATAAGGATTGGTGCTTATCGGAGACGAAATACAATACTCACACCACCCCTCCAACCCCTCCAACCCCTGCCACTCCACCTCCCCTTTCTTCATCCCCTTCCCCCCCAGCCAACCTTCAAGGCCCCCCCCCCACCCGTCACCCACCTCATACCACCCGCCCCGCCCCCATCACCACGACATTTGTAGCCACTCCGTCGTGACCTGTGGCTTCCCTAAACATTATACTTTACTCACCTGACCTTCAAGTTTTTGGCCTTCAGCTTCTCCGACACATCTCATTCGCTCGTGGCTCCCCGCTACGCCTACAGGGTTTTAAGACTAGGTCCATCCATTCCTGGTGTGACATATTCCTCAGAAATCTCTACATTTGACTTCGAATGAGGATGTTTTTCGTTCCTTTCTTTCCGCAATGGTTTTCTACGGGCATATTGTTTTTGTGCTTTATCTGTCTATTTATTTATTTATTTATATATTTATTTATTTATTTATTTATTTTGCTGTTTTTTGAAACATAAGAACAAATGCTCTATATTCCTAGCCATCATCAGCTGCCTGTCTTCTGTCATGTACAGTTGCCAGATGCTATAGCTGTTAGTGTTGGAATGATAACACTGGTCAGGTGGGTGTTTGTGTGTGCAGTAATATCAGCGTATGTATGGTCTGTTCCCACTTTACTGTCCTTAATAATTCTCAGCCTGATTACTTCGTTCTCTAACAAGGCGGTGCCGCGGAGATGAATAACAAAAGTGCCACTCGGTAATGAAGGGGTTTCCACATCGTTCTTGGATTCCAGAGACCCTTGGCACCAGAGCCTTCGTCACTGAGCCCCGCCCTGGATCAAATTGTAGTACGAAGTCTGGACCCAACCCTTGATTGCACTTAGCCAAGACCAAGGTCCAATCTAGACGTTTTCAGTCGTTTGTCTACTGACAACCCTCGATTTAGTGAAGCAAATAGTCACATCTATACAGTATTAGTCTTATCAATCATTAGTCCCTAGCCAGCTCTTAGTCTCTAACCAGCCCTAACCATCCCTCCTCTCTCCACCTCCCCTCCACCTCTTATACCCACTTTTATCTCCCTTCAGCCTCCTATTCCCTCCACCACCTCCTCTCCCCATCTAACTTCTCCCCACCTCCTCTCTCCCCATCTTCCCTCCTCCACATCTTCTCTTCTCTCCCTCTCCCCCATCTACCTTCTCCCCCACCTCCTCTCTCCCCATCTTCCCTTCTCCACCTCTTCTCTTCTCCACCTCTCCCCTTCTCTCCCTCTCCCCCTCTCCCCACCCCACTCTCCCCCTCCCCCTCTCCCCACCCCACTCTCCCTCTCCCCCTCTCCCCACCCCACTCTCCCCCTCCCCCTTTACCTCTCCCCTCCCCCTTTACCTCTCCCCTCCCCCTTTACCTCTCCCCTCCCCCGTTCCCTCTCCCCTCCCCTTCCCTCCCTCGCCCCTCTTCCCCTATCTCCCTCCCACTCTCCCCATCCCACCATGCCCCCCTTCCCCCATGCCACTCCCCCACCTTCCTTCTCCACGTCCCCCTTCAGCCCCTGGCTTATCTCCTGACCCCAGCCCAGTATGCATGGGCTGGCCATTTCATTCTCGTGAGGTGCAAATCTATCCCATAACTCACCGAGGGAAGGACAAACCCCTCCTTTCTTTATACCTCTACTCCGACAGTCTCATCAGCATTTATACAAACTGACCAGCCGAAGAAGGCCTGGAAGGAAGATCTCGCGTTTCCAGGTAGAAAAGGCAGAGAATAAAAATAAAGAGGGTCTTTGGTGGTAATTTATTTTTTTCGTCGAGTAATTCATGTATATATGGATCCTGCCGTTGATGGGGGATAATAAATCAGCCACGCGTCACGTCTCACCCCTAACGGACGTCTAGCACGAGATAGCCATATAGCCATAGTCGCCAACACGCACAAGCCAGACGTTGTCTGTGACACGCGTGGAGTAAATCCGTGTATCGAGAAGAACACAGGTAACTTGACGCCGTTGGGACTTAATGGAGGTCGTTTCTGAGCCTTCGATTGGTGGAGGTTATTCTCAGCTGGACAGAATCGCCTGATGGCAGTCTGAATGAGAGAGGTGAAAGGGTTTTAATGTAATGGTGGCTATGTCAGTATTGTTGTGTGTGATCCGTATGGACTCATTCCTGAGACTCTTCCAGCTGTCTTAGACTTCGAGGTTTTCGAAAAGGGGCTTCGACGACACGTCCTCTCCACTGCCACTCTATGTTCTTCGTTCATTTCTCTCTCTGGAGCTCCTATATGGAGGCTATCTTTGTACTCTTTGGCCCTCTCTCCCGCTCTTTAAAATATGTAGAAAAAATGTAGGTAGGTAGAAACTTTGCCATACGAGCTGGCACCAGCCACTAACCCTTCTGACACGTGAGGTGATGTATTGACCAGTGTGAAAGCCATCAGCTCCTCGCCTCGTGTTGCCTTCTACTTTATGCTTTTCTTTGAATGCATAAATGTGCGCGTGTGAACGTATATGCTGTAGTCCATAACACATACTTTCCTTGTATGATGTAAAGCAGGCCCTGTATATATAAGTGAATGTAATTATTCTGTACATGCACGCACGCGCGCACACACACGCGTACACACGCACACGCGCACACACACGCGTACACACGCACACGCGCACACACATGCTCGCACACACGCACGCACATACACACACGCTCACACACATGCTCGCACACACGCACGCACATACACACACGCACGCACACACACACACACACACACACACACACACACACACACACACACACACACACACACACACACACACACACACACACACACACACACACACACACACACACACACACACACACACACACACACACACACACACACACACACACCGAACACACAAGTAAGCAAGAAAGCAAACAGACAAATGAACGAACAAAGAGACAAACAAACAAAACAAAGGAATAATCAATCACCTATCCTGTGACAAAGGTAGGTTTCTTGTATCACCTGATAGGAGCTGCATTGGTCCACGTTTATCCACCGCCTGGGAATCCCTCGGAATCCCTCGGACTATGGTAGGATCTTCCTTTTGTTTATCCTCTATACAAGTTTCCTGTAAAATGAGATTAGTAAAATTGAAAGAGAGGTAAGAGGTCACTAAAACTATCCCACAGAGGGCCTTTTTGAATTGTATTGTTCTGTTTCGGCTATGATTCGCTGTCCTTCGGCCTCATGCAGGATTCTGTTTTTTGTGACATTCACCGAGAATATTCGTGAGCTTAAATCCACGACTTTTTTTTCTTAAGGTTCGTCCGTTGATTCTTCAAAACTCAGGGATTCCTTCAAGCTGAATAAGATCGTCTGGCGCTATCCAAGATAAAATGATGGCGTCCAGTTTGCCCCTCGGTTGGTTTCAACGTGATCCCGATACTCTTCTTTGATTTTCCCGATCTCGCTTTAGCTCTCAGTCCGAGTTTTATCCCCGACTAATTTCGCGCTAAAGCTTCCTTCATCTAAAGAACCCTTAGTGTGAAGTTTGACAGGGATAAATCTCGGACCTAATCCTTGGTCTTTTTTCACCCATCCTCTCTTGCTGTTGCCGACTACATTTTTTTTTTTTCATCTTCGTCTTCGTCTCCATCACCATCCATATCCCTCGCTAGTGAGGCAAAATGTAAAGGATACAATTTGTTCCTGACGGGCTGGCGAAGGTGATGACCCAAGTGGTGAGTGGTCTCCAGGTGGTGAGTGGTCTCCATGTCTGTCGGTCTCCCTTTTCATGAGGTCACGGTGCGCAGGCGCTGGTGATTATGGTCGCAGACAGAAATGGTGTGGAGGGAAAAGTGATGGCATTGCCCAAGGTAAAGGATGATGGTGATGGACATAAGCCCTTGTGATGATATCTTCTCTCTCTCTCTCTCTCTTTCTCTCTCTCTCTCTCTCTCTCTCTCTCTCTCTCTCTCTCTCTCTCTCTCTCTCTCTCTCTCTCTCTCTCTCTCTCTCTCTCTCTCCTTCTCTCTCTCCTTCTCTCTTCCTCTCCTCTCTCTCTCTCTCTCTCTCTCTCTCTCTCTCTCTCTCTCTCTCTCTCTCTCTCTCTCTCTCTCTCTCTCTCTCTCTCTCTCTCTCTCTCTCTCTCCTTCTCTCTCTCTCTCTCTCTTTCTCTCTCTCTCTCTCTCTCTCTCTCTCTCTCTCTCTCTCTCTCTCTCTCTCTCTCTCTCTCTCTCTCTCTCTCTCTCTCTCTCTCTCTATATATATATATATATATATATATATGTATATGTTTATATATAAATGTATGTATGTATGTATATATGTATATAATATATATCATATTTATATATATACATATATATATGTATATGATATATATATATATATCTATATATGTATATATACATATATATATATGTATGTATGTATATATATAATATATACATATATGTATATATATATATATATATATACACGTGTGTGTGTGTGTTTGTGTATGCATGTGTGTGTGTGTGTACGACACTGAATGGGTCCCAGTGATTAGAGATACGTTTTAACAACGACTATGCACTTTAATTCTAAGCCATCAACATCGGGAGACCCAATGGAGGCCGGCATGCAGAAATTGAAATGCAGTACTACTAAGGACTCGAACCCAGTAATCACATGACAAGTGCCGTAGTAACTTACCAACTACACTATCAAGAGAGATATAAGTTGAGCGCAAATTTTCTTATATATTTGTATGCTCGAGTTACATACACATACATGAAATTTTGCGTTCAACCCATCTCCACTATGATAGTACAATTGGAAGTATACAAACGCGGGAAAGTATTTGTACAACACTGAATGGGTCCCAGTGATTAGAGATACATTTTAACAACCACAATGCACTTTAATTCTAAGCCATCAACATCGGGAGACCCAATGGAGGCCGACATGCAGAAATTGAAATGCGGTACTGCCAAGGACTCGAACCCAGCAATCACATGACAAGTGCCGTAGTAACTTACCAACTACGCTATCAAGAGAGATATAAGTTGAGCGCAACTTTTCTTATATATTTGTATGCTCGAGTTACATACACATACATGAAATTTTGCGTTCAACCCATCTCCACTATGATAGTACAATTGGAAGTATACAAACGCGGGAAAGTATTTGTACAACACTGAATGGGTATATATAAATATATATATATATATATATATATATGTATATATATATATATGTATTTCACATATATATATATATGTATATATATGTTATATATTTCATATATATATATATATATATAATATATATATATGTGTGTGTGCGTGTGCGTATGTGTGTGTGTGTGTGTGTGTGTGTGTGTGTGTGTGTGTGTTAAAGTTAAAGTTAAAATTGCCGAGTTTCAGTTCCGATATCAGTCCCAAAGACTCTCCTCAGAACGTCGGCCGAGGGAAGCCTGAACTCCCGACCGTGGTGCCTAGTAAACAGCTAGCTCACAGGCCCGGACAGGGTTCAATCTATTGACCCCGTGACCCGAGGTCAATGCACTACCACTGTACTAGCCAGGAGGCTATATGTGTGTGTATGTGTATATATATATATATATATATATATATATATATATATATACATATATACATATATATATATATATATATATATATATATATATATATATATATATATATATATATATATATATGAGTGGAGGGTGGCAAGGGGACGCAGTATAATGCAGGATATATTATCCTCTAACGTTTCGACGGATGTCTTCCTCAGAGAGACTACAGACTCACAGATTTTGTGGACAATACATGCCCCAATACTGGCTCATCTTGCCAGTGGTTCGCGATCTCTTGCGAGTTAGCGCTGCTAAGGTCAATCTAGCTGCGGGTCGCGCTAGGCTAACGTGTCCTTCCCGGTGATTGGTGACTTGGCTCGTTGTGATGTGTGCGGCTTCTATGGTTTTTCTTAATCTCCTTTCCAGTCCCTTGTGGAGAATATCGACGTTATTCCAGTTGGGGAGATGTCCGCGTGTATGTACGTGTACCACCAAAGAGTTAGATGATCTGTGGTGGCGTAGATCACTCTTGTGTTCGTACACTTTTTTTTTTTTATGCCACGCGATGACTCTCCGTAGTACATGGCCGGACAACCTCCACATGGAATCTTGTACACAATGCTGTTCTGATTTATGACATTCTTGTTCTCCTTCTTACTCACTATGTCTCTGATTCTTAATCCCGCGGCATGCGCTAAGTGTCTACCCTTTGTGGATAGAAAATTGGTAATTACTTCTGCTCCTTTTGAGTATGGTACTATGAGGTAATCCTCTTTGGTCGTTTTGTTACTTGTTCTTCATATAAATGCTATATCATATATATAATATATATATATATATAATATATATATATCCTATTCATCAGGTGATACCTCTGTATTTTTTATTCTGGCTAACGTTAGGTAATTCCCTTCAGTGTGTGCATATGTGTGTGGGTGTGTGGGTGTGTTTGTGCACTGTATACATACTAAATAGCCTTTTCCATTTTATAAGGTAGGTGTTTGAGTCAAAGGATAGGCCCACCCTACACCCATTCCACAGGCACCCCGCACCCATACCCACGTCCACCCACACCCATCTCACAACCACCCATACCCACTCCACACCCAAACCACACCCACACCACACCCACACCCACACCCACACCACACCCACACCCACTTGACACCCACCCAACCCTCATCCCACACTCACCTAACACTCACCCCACACCCACCCCACACTCATTCCACACTCACCAAACACTCACCCCACACCCATCCTAAACCTATTTATCGCAACCCCCATCTTAGCACCTCATGGATGAACGGCCTCCTGGCACACCGCTCAGGTCCGAGGCCGTGCAGCGAGACACGACACCTCCATAGCAGGACCCGACAGCCGGAGTCGCGTAGCCAGAATAAAATTTGTAAAGTTAATGACCATAGCGAAGGATTATTATGAAACGAATTTGGTATTCTGTCGTCGTTACTGTGAACATCCCTCTGGTGGTCTACAATGGACTTAACCCTTTCGACAGGGGTTATAACGGAGATGAATGAAATAACATGGCCGGGGGGCTGTAGGGGAAAGGGGATTATAGCCCTGGAGACGAATAAAGTAATAATTCTGTCGGTAGACCTTTCCGCGACTTTCACTAATCCATGGGCCGGGTCGGATGTACCTGTACCTGTCACCAACGAAGGAAAGCCCTCCTCAGATGAATTGAATTAACTTGGTGGCAGACAAAAGTAAATGATAAGTGTCGTTACTGCATGAGAAGGCCTACAGACGGATGACGATTTTTTTTTCAAAGGTCCAAGAATTTATTAGAAAAAAGAAATCCTGTGGTCTTGAGAGGATAATAGGACTGTGTGAAGAGGAGGAATGCTACAAATGTTAACACGAAATCCAAATAAAAAAGAATGTCTACCAAAGATAAAAGATAAACCCCAAAAAGGTGAAAGGGAGTTCTGGAAATGACCCAAGTATCCATAAAAAAGACGCTCGCGCGTACACACGCACACACACACACACACACACACACACACACACACACACACACACACACACACACACACACACACACACACACACACACACACACACACACACACACACACACACACACCAGTAGTAGGAATCTGGTTGTGAGTAATTGGTAGCACCGTAGCAGTGATAATTAGGTGTTTGATGGATAAGCTGGGAAGTAACGTCGTAAAAATGAACTCTGTGATGTTAGTGTGGCGGTTATGGGCTGCGGCGAACGGGGGCAGTGGTAACTCAGAGGGGGAGGAAGAGTAATGGTGATGAGGACAGGGGTTACTGTTGAGGAGGAAGAGGAAGAGGAGGAGGAGGAGGAGGAGGAGGCAAGGATAGGGGGAGAGGAGGCGAGGACAGGGGGAGAGGAGGCGAGAATAGGGAGGGGGAAGTGACGAGGATAGGGAGGGGGGAGGAAGCGAGGATGGGGTGTCGGAGGCGAGGATAGGGAGGGGTAGGAGGCGAGGATAGGGAGGGGGAGGAGGCGAGGATAAGGGGAGGAGGCGAGGATAAGGGAGAGGAGACAAGGATAGGGAGGGGGAGGAGGCAAGGATAGGGAGGGGGAGGAGGCAAGGATAGGGAGGGGGAGGAGGCGAGGATAGGGAGGGGGAGGAGGCGAGGATAGTGGGAGGAGGAGGCAAGGATAGTGGGAGGAGGAGGCGAGGATGGGAGAAGAGGAGTCGAGGATAGGATGATGAGGATGAGGCGGATATAGGGGGTAAGTGGATTGGAGGAAGAGGAAGAGAGGACAGGAGAAGGAGGAGAAGAGTGGGATGAAGAGAAGAGGAAAAGGGAGAGGAGAGGAGAGGCGAGAGGAAGATGGGAGGTGAAGAGGAAGAAGGAAAGGGAGAAGGAGAATAGGAGGAGGAAAGGATAGGAGCAAGACGAGAACGAGATGAAGAGAGGAAGAAAAGGAGGGGGAGAGGAGAGGCGAGGCGATGGGAGGGTAGGATGAGAAGAAGAAGAAGAGGAAGAGGAGGAGAAAGAGGAAGAATAGCAATAGGAGGATGAGGATAAGGTAGGGTCTCGGGTGATCAGTAATTACCGACACCCTTTTCATATTTCTGTAAAAAGATTAATTCCTATTTGAGCCTGATCCTGATGGTAAGCAAAAAATATTGTCAGCAGAAATGTGGACAATAGGAATATTGTGAGAAAGTGTCGTGTAGTGCTTTCTTAAGTTTCTCTCTCTCTCTCAACTCTCTCTCTCTCTCTATCTCTCTCTCTCTCTCTCTCTCTCTCTCTCTCTCTCTCTCTCTCTCTCTCTCTCTCTCTCTCTCTCTCTCTCTCTCTCTCTCTCTCTCTCTCTCTCTCTCTCTCTCTCTCTCTCTCTCTCCCTCTCTCCCCCTCTCTCTCTCTTTGTGTCTATCTGTATCTGCATTTGTATCTGTATTTGTCTCAATTTGTTTCTTTTTTTCTATGCAAAGGGGCTAAATCCTTGTAGGCTAAAACATTCTGTTGGTGGGGGGGGGAGGGACGGGGCAGGGACCTCCCCCCCCTCCCCTTATTGCTAGCCTGCGTATGAGACGCGTCTTCGGCGTAAAAGACGAGACGCAGGACACGTAAAGTCATGTCGTTGGGGGATTTATGGTCGAGGGGCAGCCGCCGACACTTTCTCCTTCGAGCGTCTCTGTCTACGCCCACGGCAGCGCCAAGTACATGTGCGTACCCGTGGTGACAGATGTGCATAAACACACGTGTGTGTGTGTGTGTGTGTGTGTGTGTGTGTGTGTGTGTGTGTGTGTGTGTGTGTGTGTGTGTGTGTGTGTGTGTGTGTGTGTGTGTGTGTGTGTGTGTGTGTGTGTGTGTGTGTGTGCGTGCGTGTGTGTGTGTGCGTGTGTGTATGCGTGTGTGTGTGTGTGTGTGTGTGTGTGTGTGTGTGTGTGTGTGTGTGTGTGTATTTTACCTAGTTGCACTTACCTAGTTGTATTATACGGGAAGGGAGCTATGCTCGTAGTGACCCGTCTTTTTATCTTTCAGAATCTAGTTTGTTTTTAAATTCTTATATAGTTTTATGCACACACTGTTGCCTCATCCAATTTGTTCCAGACATCTACCACTGTGTGTGTGTGTGTGTGTGTGTGTGTGTGTGTGTGTGTGTGTGTGTGTGTGTGTGTGTGTGTGTGTGTGTGTGTGTGTGTGTGTGTGTGTGTGTGTGTGCGTGTGTGTGTGTGCGTGTGCGTGCTTATAGGGAGCAGACGCAAGACTGGATGAGACTTACAACTGCGGGCATTCACTGAGGGTGTTGTGGGGTGGGTCGTAAATTTATGACTTGAATGAACCATTTACGACATCGGAGACTTAAGTCGTATGCTAAATATTCGACGTGAAGAAATAGGCTTGCTACCGTTTTGCAGAAGGCCCCAAACGTTATATATATAAATATATATATATATATATATATATATATATATATATATATATATATATATATGTATATATATATATATATATATATATATATATATGTATATATATATATATATATAAATGTATACACTTGTACATGCAACGTATGCCGTTGACATGTTGAGGTGTAAGGACTTTTATCCCCTAAAATCGCTTGTGCCACCAAAATATGGACCGTTACACATATGGGCATTCCTTTACTTCTCGTCTTGTTTCATTTTGTCTCGTACAAAAGCCAAGCGGTAATTGTTTGACTGCTCACGCAATCAAATTCAAAGTTCGCTGACAGTATTGTGAAATCTGCTAAAAGATGGCTCCGTGATCAATTAGTGCTTGCTCTAGTTTATAAACAATATACCTGATGAGAATCATGTAGGTATGTTGAATAAAGATCGTATATCCTTGAAGTGACATCTATCAACAGACAAACTTACTACAACGTCGTTGGTCAGCTTTGGACTCTTGCTGTGTATGTGCTTGTGCCTGATGTGCAATTGCTTTCACTTCTGAGTAATACAGTGCAACTGTGTTGGTTTGCGTAGTATATATACGATATAAATAAATCTTTTGTGACCACAAGTTCATGTAGAACTACGATGTACACCAATACGCCTGTTATACCAAATTAGAAAAGAACACTCCCTGTAGTACTTACAAATGAAGCCATCTGTACTTCAAGTGATCGAACACATGTCAAGTTTGGGCAGGATGAATAGTTGCTCGCCTAGTGTCACGGACTCACATAGTGTCTTGCGGACTCACATGCTTGCAGCAAACCAGTCATGCATATATATATATATATATATATATATATATATATATATTTATATATATATATATATATTTTTATATATATTTATATATATATATATATATATATATATATATATACTGTATATATATGTATATGCAAACATGCACACGAGCTGATGGAGTCCGAGACACGAATATACAGCTTGTTTCAAACGTTCACCAACACCCTTGCTGCATATTGTATAAAATATATATAAATGAATAGACGAATAAATAGATAAAATAAATAGACAAATTAATAAGTTACGTAAATGAATAAATTAATAGATAAATAAATCAATGAATAAAAATAGTGCTAAGATTTATACTTATTTTCCTAATATTTTGAGCCAATACAAATAATTTGTTAAAATAAAAAAACATCAATAATAAACCATTATGACGTCATCTGCTGTCACAGGAAAAGACAACTTTTTATGGCTGACTTTAGAATCCAGCCGTACTCTAGGTGAGCGAAACATGAATTAACTTGGAGGGGAGGAGTGGGGAGGGGCAAGGAAGGATGGTGGGGATGAGGAAGAGGCACCCATACACTTTATTTGACGTCTTAGCACTTCCCCCCTCTCCCCCACCCCCTCTCGGGGGCTACGAGTCGTCTTCTGTACCAGGCAACGGTCCTGGTACCCTATGGGCCGTTTTACTATCTCGGATTTCAATCTGTGCGCAATTTGTTTTTCGTGTTTGTGGGAGCCCTGCCCTCCAAACTCGACTAC
>NC_134792.1:40772400-40789900 GCF_046742065.1 Oratosquilla oratoria | reverse complement strand
CCGCCTCAATAAAATCTTTCACTCTAGTCTGCTTTCTCACCGAACTTGCTCTCTTTCGGTCTCTCAGCGTTATTCCCATCATTGATCTCTCCATTCTCCTCTGTGCAGTCCTTAGCTTTGTTTTCATCGCCTTCGTCAGTTTCCAAGTCTCACACCCGTAGATTATTGCTGGCAGAATGCATTGATTGTAAACTTTACGTTTCAAACATAAAGGTAGAGAGCCTCTCAGGATTTTATTATACTTACTAAACACTTTCCAACCAATTGTAATACGTCTCTTTATTTCATTACCATGATCTTTTGTCACTTTCACCATCTGGCCTAAATAATTATACTCATCAACTTCTTCAAGACTCTCACCATCGATTATAATCTCTTTACTTTGAACTTTCGTATTGAACATTACTTTGGTTTTGCTCTTATTAATTTTTAAACCTACTTTGAGACTTTTCTTGTTTAGATAACTCAGCATATCTTGCAAGTCTTCTGCTCTTTCTGAAATGAAAATAATGTCATTCCCAAATCTTAGGTGGTTCAAATATTCGCCATTAATCTTCAAACCTTTCTTTTCTTAACTCAACCTTCTGAAAATCTCTTCCAGGCAAGCTGTAAAGTCCTCACAAATACATACATACATATACCAAGGCTTTTTCCTCCCTTACTAGGGAGGTAGCCAAAAAGGAAAAGGCATAAAATCATTCCCACCCATTCCATCCCCGAACACACTCCATACCCCTCCACCCTCCCTCCCATCTTAGCACCTCCTAGATGACGGGTCATCCCTGCACCCTGTCCACTGCCCTGGGTCAGAAGCAGTGTCGCAAGACACAGCACATCCACAGCAAGGCCGCTTCATTAAATCGGCGACCCCCCCCTCTCCGTCCCCCCATATAAAGGAGAGGACGGGGAGAAATCTCTTCGGGCTGCGTCAAAATTTTGTTCACACACACTACCTCACCCCCCATTCCCCCGTCCATTCCACTTCATGCATCACAACATCTTCCATATACAACCATTCTCCATTCACCCGTCTTCTGTCCTCTCCCGTCCTTCCTCAACAGACATTCCCCTCTTCCCCAAAGAAGTGTGTGTGTGTGTGTGTGTGTATTAAAGACAGTTTGAACATTTTTAGAAAAATGTTCAAACTATCTTTAACATTCACAACTTGTCGGAGGGCTCGCCTAATACGGGGATTGGATGAAAATGAGACTAGATCTTCCAATGTTACGTGAAGCGTGGTCGGGGACTTGTTCAGTCCTTTTGAATCATCACATGTAGCATGGTTGCTAGCGTCTTGGCCTCGTGATTATGGACGCACGGGTCAGGGTTCGAATCCCATGGCAGAGCTTCAAAAAAGTTCATATATATATATATATATTTATATATATATATATATATATATATATATTTATATATATATATATATATTAAAATATTCCCGATAATTTTTGTGTTGAAATTTCGTTTATAACTCTTGTATAGCTTTCCTTTTGTATAGGGCAACAACTATTGAATGATGATTTATCAATTAATCACATCAATGACTGAATGAAGCTGTACTATTCGTAATGTATTTTATTGTCTCTGATTTCCTACAACTTCTGATTACAGCTTTTGTACCACGAAATGCATTTTCGAGTTTGTTTGGTATATTTTAGGCTTAATGCTCATGCATTATTTATGGCTCTCTTAGGTGAGCGCTGATGCTTCGTTGATACGCAGGTAAGCAGATAGTGACTTATGGAAAGCTGCTCCAGCCTTCTTTCCTTACAGGGAGGGGAAAATACACACACGTACACACACACGCACACACACACACACACACACACACACACACACACACACACACACACACACACACACACACACACACACACACACACACACACACACACACACACACATGCGCACTCACACATACATGCGCGCGCGCACACACACACGCACACACACACACACACACACACACACACACACACACACACACACACACACACACACACACACACACACACACACACACACACACACACACACACACACACACACACACACACACACACACACACACACACACACACACACACACACACATACACACCACGAGCATAGCTCCCCTTCCCGTAAAATGCAACTAAGATAACTACTAGGTAAATGCAAACACTCAAACACACATCGTATCGCCCGGTAATTCGGGTATGTGACTTCGGAGGGGACCGAATTCTGATGGGCAAGGAGTGTGTGTGTGTGTGTGTGTGTGTGTGTGTGTGTGTGTGTGTGTGTGTGTGTGTGTGTGTGTGTGTGTGTGTGTGTGTGTGTGTGTGTGTGTGTGTGTGTGTGTGTGTGTGTGTGTGTGCTTGCGTGTGTGTGTGTGTTTGTGTGTGTGTGTGTGTGTGTGTGTGTGTGTGTGTGTGTGTGTGTGTGTGTGTGTGTGTGTGTGTGTGTGTGTGTGTGTGCGTGTAGTCACTGCATAGATCATGTATGAACTCTGAGCTCTCGTCCGAAAGGGTAATAGCTGTCTAACACGAGTCCAACACGTGATCCAACATAATGGTTACACACACACACACACACACACACACACACACACACACACACACACACACACACACACACACACACACACACACACACACACACACACACACACACACACACACACACACACACACACACACACACACACACACACAAACACACAGAAAGTAATGATATTTCTTGTTTAGAGTAAAGGAAACTTCTGTTACTCATATGGTCATCAGGTCAATCTCACTCATTGCTTCCTTTTCTCAGCGAAGAGTTCCCAAATGCCAAAGGACGCGATACTTCTTTTGCACCGCTCAACAACCCGTCCATGGGAATTCAAAGAACACGATCAGGTTAGCGACATTGTTTATATGACAAAGTGTGTGGCAATTTACCATAGTCAGAAATATCGCGCAATGTATCTAAATTGAAGCTATTAGATATTTTAGTAGATGAATTGATCCAAGTTTCTTGGTTATGTGTCCTGAATGTGCACAGCAATTTTCATGGAGGTCCGTTAAACCGTTTTATATATGTATACATACATATACCAAAGGCTTTTTCTCGCTTACACGGGAGAAATAGCCTTTGGTATATGTATGTATACATATATAAAACGGTATACGAGTATACGGTACATATATTCAATGAGAATTTAGGTCGGCTTTTGGTATACAAATAGGACTCTGTTGGGCGATAGCTGCTTGAACGGGGTTTCAATTGAGCCCCGAGTGTGTGTGTGTGATTCACCATGGTCTTGGATCACGTGTTGGACTCGTGATCGACAGCTATTTCCCTCCTGGAAGATAGGTCAGAGCTCCTATATAACCGATCAATGGTAATGCTGTGACCTTACACGCACACACACACCCAACTCACCGCCTACGAGAGTTGGAGTAACGACTCGCAGCACAGCGATACTGAAATTATTTCAGTCCTGGGCGGAATTCGAACCCACTACTGCCGTAGTGGCGGCCGGGAACTCTAACCACTGCGCCATCGAGTCGTGTGTGTGGGGTGGGAGGGAGGTGGTCTCCTGCAAAAATCATCTGCCACTCGCCATAACAAAATTAATCAAGCCTGTCACTGCAGTGATCAGTCTAGATCCGTGTTTAGATGCACCTCTTCAATAGTGATTTGTGTCTTGGGTCCTTCCTTCGCAAGGGCGATATTACCTTCCAACGTCGTCGTCGTCGTCCCCTCCTTCGGGAACTCTTATTCTTTCATGCCTTGCAGCCCCGTGAGGGACGTGACTGTTTCAGTTTTATACAGTCAAGATTTTAGTGAACTTAGTGACTAATGACTTTAATGATACTTTTACAGACTTAAGCTGCGTAACATTATTTTGTGACTGGATATATATATATATATATATATATATAATATATATGTATATATATATAATATATATAATATATATATATATATGTATATATATATATATATATATATATATATATATATATATATATATATATGTGAGGAATAATGGAGGAATCGTATACTTTCTCCGCCTTTAGTTACATTTGTCATAGTTTAAATCAATATATATATATATGTATATATATATATATATATATATACAGTATATATATACATATGTATATGTATGTAATGAAATAGAATGATATACAATAGAATAAGAATAAAACAAAATTAATTCTATTTACCTATATTAATACTACAGTACTACTGTACCCTCTTTGAGTCTCCCCTTTACTACCTCTGGCTAACCACTATACTACATCCTAGGATAGAAACAATGGTTTTCAACGACGGAACGAAAGATAGATCTTACATCGCAGGTAAGAGTGGAGGGCCTACTTGAAGCTGTCGCGGCTCTTTTCTCCTGCCTTCGTTCCCTTCACTTGGATCTTATTTTCGAAAAACCATTAGACCTTCCTCCCTCTCAGACGCGGAATGCAAAAAATAATGAAATCATGTTGTCACATAGAAACCATCGAACTCGAAGTGTCACAAACGTCCTAGAGGAGGAACTGCGCTCAGGTATGATGTAATACACGTCTGCGGAATGCCTTCTTGGCCCTCTCGAGAGCCGGCTTGGGTTACCCCCTTCGGCCGGGTCACCAGGTTCTTATTTTTACGTCAGGTGCGCCTTTCTAAAGTGTGCCCAGGCCCGTGGGCGATTACCCTCTTTCTCATCGCTCTCCCTATATACAGTATATATATATATCTATCTATTTATCTCTCTGCCTCTCTATCTCTCTATCTCTCTATTTCTCTCTATCTCTCTATCTATCTCTCTATCTATCTCTCTATCTATATCCCTTTCTCTACCTCTATCTCTATCCGTGTCCCTAACTCTCTATCTCTATCTCTCTATCTCTCTATTTCTCTCTATCTCTCTATCTATCTCTCTATCTATATCCCTTTCTCTATCTCTGTCTCTATCCGTGTCCCTAACTCTCTATCTATCTCTATCTCTCTATCTCTATATTTATCTCTATCTTTGTCTCTCTATCTCTCTCTATTTCTCTATCTTTATCTCTGTACCTCTATATTAGTCTTTCTGTCTCTCTGTCTCTCTGTCTCTCTCTCTGTCTCTGTCAGTCTATCCCTCTCTCGGTCTCCATCTCTGTCTCCCTCGCTCTCTTTCCCTCTTTAATTCAAAACATTGAATGAGAAAAAATCTCCAAATTCTTAGGTGGTAGCGAAAATATATATAAAAGTCAATCTTCTCAATGTTATACACATGTTGATCTGCTGGTGCTTTGTAAATAAGAATTTTCATCGACAAAGTTTATATTCGTGTATATATGTGAATATGCCAGTAGAAAAAGGACTTAATTATTTCTTTATGGACTGTCCAGGTATAATTTTCAATAAAAAGCAAAACGAACCTGAACTAAGATATGAACATATCTGAATGTTTATGGACTTTGACAGCATTATCTGAGACACGGCTCGTTATAAACACAAACATAGTCTCCTCTGGAGATAAGATTGCTGATGACTGAATCACAAGAAAAAAAAAAAAAAAAAAAAAAATATCGAGAACCATAAGTGAAGAAAAATAGAACATGGCCTATGAATCGAGATAAGACACGTCCTTTCGAGAGGTAACCATTAATATATCAGAGACTGAGGGGCCAAACGTGGCATTATCTTAACGAGGAGCGAGTTTGGGAATTGATAATGACTCCAGGTTGACTCGGTGTATCAGTGTGTTCTTGAGCGTCCGAGCGTCTTCAGTCTTACCCAGGCGTCGTCGTCATCACCATCACCGCTGCCAACTCAGGTGTTCTTTCATAGAGAACCCATAGCCTCGAGGTGGCCTTATAAAAGAAAGGTTGTAGTCTGTGTGTATTTGAGACATTTCTAATATCGGGTCAGGAATTCTGACAAAGGAAGCGCTTAGCTGCGAGCGAATCGGTCACCTTTGCCCTTCGTGCTTGGACAAGACCCAGTAACAGTCCCTAATAGTTGTTGGATGCGTACAATCCACGTGAGGGAGGGAGGGAGGGAGGGAGGGAGGAACAGAGTGAGGGGTACAGCGAGATCTACACTGCCGGATGACATTTATGTGTTGTACCTTCATTGTGATGTGGACAAATGTGCATGTGTTATGTGACACCTGTCTACACACTATGGATATAAGAGAAAATTGTCCACGACGGAAAGTAATTTCTGGTTGGATTAATTGAACATACATGCATGCATGCAGTCAAGCACGTACACACATGCTCTCTCTCTCTCTCTCACACACACACACACACACACACACACACACACACACACACACACACACACACACACACACACACACACACACACACACACACATACACGTTTACATACATACGCCCGCATATGTGTATATATACATAGCATATCTATATGTACTACTATGTATATGTACATGCATGTGTACACATATTGAATATACACAGAAAACTTTATTTTCTATGAATTCGACTTAAATACTTGATGCCTGCGCGTCCTGATGCCGTCCTCGTCCCCGTTCCCCCTCTCCCCCTCTCCCCCTATGCCTGTCTCCCCTCTTTACTTCTCCCTCTCTACTCCTCTCCCCCTCCACCCATCTCCCCCACTCCCCCTCTCCCACACTCCCTCTCTCCTCTACCCTCTCCCCCACTTCCATTCTCCCACACTCCTTCTCTCCTCTACCCTCTCCCCCTCTCCCCCTCTCCCTTCTTCACCTCTCTCCCTCTCCCCTACTCCTCCCCTCTCTCTTTCCTTCTCTCACTCTCCCCCTCTTCCCCTCTCCCCCTCTTCCCCGCTACCTTTACTCTACCTCTACTCTTCTACCATTTCTCCCCTCTTCCCCTCTCCCTCTCCTATCTCCCCCTTCCTCCCTCTCCCCTTCTTCCCTCTCCCCTCCTCCCCTTCTTCCCCTCTCCCTTCTCCTCTCTCCCCTTCCCCCCTCTCCCCCTCTACCTTTCTCCCCCTCTCCCCAGTTCCTCTCCCATTCTTTCCCTCTTCTCCTGTCCCCTCTCCCATTCTTCCCCTCTCTCCCATTCTTCCCCTCTCTCCCCCCTCTCCCCCTCCCCCTCTTTCTTCCCCTCTCTCTCTCTCCTATTTCTCATTCTTCTCCTCCCCCTCCCCTTCTCCCTCTCACCTTCTCCCCCTCTCTCCCTCTCTCCTTCTCTCCCCTGTAGTCATGACGAAGTCTTATGTTCCTCGTGATAAAAGATTACCCAGAATGACGGGTTCAACAAATCGACTCAAATTACTCAGTCGTGGTAATCTGCTTTAAAAAATTCCTAGTGAAAATCGTTAAGATAACTTTAGAAAAAGAAAAATAATTGGCATAAACTTAAAAGAAGAAGGAAAAAATATATATAAACATATATATATATATATAAATATATATATAGAGATATATATATATATATATATATATATATATTTCAAGCCGCGTACCTACCGCCTGGGACAGGATGGGTACATTCTGAGAACGACCGTTTCGGCGAAATCCCCATCTGCTGCTGCGCGTAGGTCATGGCGTAACCTGGAGGTCAAAGGATTCGACGCGCCAGTAAAATAGAAAGGAACGGATTAAGAGTTGAAATGGATGAACCCATTTCTGGCCGTGGCAGGCACCGACTCCACTATCGGGACCCAATCTGACGGCTTATGTTGTGTGGAGGAATTGATGGGATGGAATGGTGCAGGAAAAGGAGGAGTAGGAAGAGGAAGGATGAGAAGAAGGAGGGATAGGAAAGTAGAGGAGGAGTAATAGGAAGATGGTGGAAGAGGAATGGAGAAAGAAGGAGGAAGGAGAAGGCAGAGGAGGAAGAGGAGGAGGAGGAGGAGGAGGAAAACGAAAACGAGGAAGGAGGATTAGAAGGAAGAGAAATGGCGATGGTTTGATGAGGTAGCGGTGCGATAGCTAAAATTCTTCCAGATTTTCCACTTAATCTGAATACAATCGTCTGACGCCAGCCAAGCCCAGGCCTGTGGGGAGAGGTTACTGTGCAGAAAGGGTTCAAGGGACGAGGAGGAATCTTGGAGGCCAATGGGCATCGCTGAATGTTGGGGAACCTCTAATGAGGAACCTGTGGTTGATAGCGATGTCGTTAAGTCAATGATTTGGTGTAGTTTCCTTTTATAGGTTTCGTTGTGGTTAACATCTCACGGTCTGGATAAATTGAAACCCCAGATCAGCATTAAAAAAAAAAAAAAAAAAAAAAAAAAAAAAAAAAATATATATATATATATATATATTATATATATAAAAATGAAAATGGTCAAAACTAAAATTTTTGAACGAAAGTGCGTGACCCGAACAAAAGGTAACAGGGGGTCATGGACCGGGGTGAGTGTTTTAACAGTGATCTGGCGCGGGGACGGTCTGGAAGAAAACGATTTATACGGTTACTATACACAACAACATGAAGACTCCCTCGGGAGATTTTGAAGACTCTTTCGTAAATCCCGTGGAATTTCCATTTATTCAAAGCTTAACGTGTGACGTCATGTCGCGTTGCTTTCTGAGCTCCTAACAGAACTTCACGAAAATAAGGAGATAAATAAATAAATACACAAATAAATAAACAGTATTCAAACGTCTATAAATGTTTATTGTGACATGACATAAACGATTCAAAAATCTTTTTTGCCTTTATAATTGACCTAACGAAAAAGAGAAGGAGAGAGAGAGAGAAAGAGCGAGAGAATTTGACGACACCGTCGGGAGACTTTGACGACTCCTTTTGGAGACTGAAGGCTCCTTTAGGAGATTTTGAAGACTCCTTCGTAATACTTCAAAGTTGAATAACCGTGGAATTTCCGCGGGTCCTATGTGACATAACATAAACGATTAAAAAAATGTATTGCCTTTATGATTGACCTAACGAGAAAGAAAGAGAGAAAGAGAGAGAGAGACACACGACGGGAGAATTTGACGTCGGGAGACTTTGACGACTACTTCTAGAGACTAGAGACTCCTTCGGGCGGGGACGGTCTGGAAGAAAACGATTTATACGGTTACTATACACAACAACATGGGTGTATCTCTAATATAAAAAAAATTAATGGTTGCTTACGCCGTCCGGTGGTAATTCGGTCACACCTTCGCGTTTGGTGGTAAATCGGTTACACCGCCAACTACGGTGAAGAAGAAGAACTCGAAGAAGAAGAAGAACTCGAAGAAATCGAAGAAGAAGAAGAGGAAGAACTCGAAGAAGAAGAAGAAGAAGAAGAAGAAGAAGAAGAAGAAGAAGAAGAAGAACTCGAAGAACTCGAAGAAGAGGAAGAAGAAGAACTCGAAGAACTCGAAGAAGAAGAAGTAGAACTCGAAGAAGAAATCGAAAAACTCGAAGAAGAAGAACTCGAAGAACTCGAAGAACTCGAAGAACTCGAAAAAGAAGAACTCGAAGAACTCGAAAAAGAAGAACTCGAAGAAGAAGAACTCGAAGAAGAAGGAGAACTCGAAGAAGAAGAACTCGAAGAAGAACTCGAAGAACTCGAAGAAGAACTCGAAGAACTCGAAGAAGAACTCGAAGAAGAACTCGAAGAAGAACTCGAAGAAGAACTCGAAGAACTCGATTTTGATATTTTTATATTTTATTTTCCAAAAAAGGGGCGTAGCCCAGGGCGCGCAGCGCCCGCGCCTAAGGCGCAGCGCCGCAGGCCAAGGCCCCCGGTGTAGCCGGGCCGGCGCAGCCGGTGGGCTTATATTTTTATGAAAATAATAGGGGATCATGGACCGGGGTGAGTGTTTTAACAGTGATCTGGCGCGGGGACGGTCTGGAAGAAAACGATTTATACGGTTACTATACACAACAACATGGGTGTATACATAAAAAAATATTTCTCTCTAAACCTTCCAACCTCCTACTCCGGAAATGAGTCATAAAACGGAATTACGGAATTCTGACAAAAGAATCTTTACGAAATATTAATGAGAAAATATTTACGAAATATTGCCAAGAGAATCTTTCCCAAATGTTAACAAGAGAATCTTTACGAAATATTACCAAGAGAATCTTTACGAAATATTGCTAAGAGAATCTTTACGAAATATTGCCAAGAGAATCTATATACATAAAAACGGAATTACGGAATTCTGACAAAAGAATCTTTACGAAATATTAATGAGAAAATATTTACGAAATCTTTACCAAATGTTAACAAGAGAATCTTTACGAAATATTACCAAGAAAATCTTTACAAAATATTGCTAAGAGAATCTTTACGAAATATTGCCAAGAGAATCTATCTAATTAAATAAAAATGGAAATGGTCAAAACTAAAATTTTTGAACGAAAGTGCGTGACCCGAACAAAAGGTAACAGGGGGTCATGGACCGGGGTGAGTGTTTTAACAGTGATCTGGCGCGGGGACGGTCTGGAAGAAAACGATTTATACGGTTACTATACACAACAACATGAAGACTCCCTCGGGAGATTTTGAAGACTCTTTCGTAAATCCCGTGGAATTTCCATTTATTCAAAGCTTAACGTGTGACGTCATGTCGCGTTGCTTTCTGAGCTCCTAACAGAACTTCACGAAAATAAGGAGATAAATAAATAAATACACAAATAAATAAACAGTATTCAAACGTCTATAAATGTTTATTGTGACATGACATAAACGATTCAAAAATCTTTTTTGCCTTTATAATTGACCTAACGAAAAAGAGAAGGAGAGAGAGAGAGAAAGAGCGAGAGAATTTGACGACACCGTCGGGAGACTTTGACGACTCCTTTTGGAGACTGAAGGCTCCTTTAGGAGATTTTGAAGACTCCTTCGTAATACTTCAAAGTTGAATAACCGTGGAATTTCCGCGGGTCCTATGTGACATAACATAAACGATTAAAAAAATGTATTGCCTTTATGATTGACCTAACGAGAAAGAAAGAGAGAAAGAGAGAGAGACACACGACGGGAGAATTTGACGTCGGGAGACTTTGACGACTACTTCTGGAGACTAGAGACTCCTTCGGGAGATTTTGAAGACTCCTTTGTAATATGTTACGAAATAGCAAAAATTATATGTACTCTAATGAAGAGCGAGCGAAGCGAGCTACGCCATAGGCTAAGCACACCTAAGCACACAACAACATGGGTGTATCTAATATAAAAAAAATTTAATGGTTGCTTACGCCGTCCGGTGGTAATTCGGTCACACCTTCGCGTTTGGTGGTAAATCGGTTACACCGCCAACTACGGTGAAGAAGAAGAACTCGAAGAAGAAGAAGAACTCGAAGAAATCGAAGAAGAAGAAGAGGAAGAACTCGAAGAAGAAGAAGAAGAAGAAGAAGAAGAAGAAGAAGAAGAACTCGAAGAAGAGGAAGAAGAAGAACTCGAAGAACTCGAAGAAGAAGAAGAAGTAGAACTCGAAGAAGAAATCGAAAAACTCGAAGAAGAAGAACTCGAAGAACTCGAAGAACTCGAAAAAGAAGAACTCGAAGAACTCGAAAAAGAAGAACTCGAAGAACTCGAAAAAGAACTCGAAGAACTCGAAAGAGAAGAACTCGAAGAAGAACTCGAAGAAGAAGAACTCGAAGAAGAAGGAGAACTCGAAGAAGAAGAACTCGAAGAACTCGAAGAACTCGAAGAAGAACTCGAAGAAGAACTCGAAGAAGAACTCGAAGAACTCGAAGAAGAATTCGAAGAAGAATTCGAAGAACTCGAAGAAGAACTCGAAGAACTCGAAAAAGAACTCGAAGAACTCGAAGAAGAACTCGAAGAACTCGAAGAAGAACTCGAAGAAGAACTCGAAGAACTTTATTTTCCAAAAAAGGGGCGTAGCCCAAGGCGCGCAGCGCCCGCGCCTAAGGCGCAGCGCCGCAGGCCAAGGGTGAGGCACCAGCGGAGAAGGTACGAAGAAATCGGCATTTCTGGAAGTGGGTTACTGATGTGAAGAAGATTAAACCTTCCAACCTCCTACTCCGGAAATGAGTCATCACCGGAAATACAAACTCCCGGGGACACATCTCACTCAGACTCAGAGAATCTTTACGAAATATTACCAAGAGAATCTTTACGAAATAACGCTAAGAGAATCTTTACGAAATATTGCCAAGAGAATCTTTATACATAAAAACGGAATTACGGAATTCTGACAAAAGAATCTTTACGAAATATTAATGAGAAAATATTTACGAAATATTGCCAAAAGAATCTTTACCAAATGTTAACAAGAGGATCTTTACGAAATATTACCAAGAGAATCTTCACGAAATATTGCTAAGAGAATCTTTACGAAATATTGCCAAGAGAATCTCCACTCCACTAACATAAAAAAATATTTCTCTAATACGTTAATAATATTACCATGGAAAAAGAAAGTGGTGCTAACAAGAAAAAGAGAATCTTTACGGAATTCTGACAAAAGAATCTTTATGAAATATTAATGAGAAAATATTTACGAAATATTGCCAAGAAAATCTTTACCAAATGTTAACAAGAGAATTTTGATAAAATATTACCAAGAGAATCTTTACGAAATATTGCTAAGAGAATCTTTACGAAATATTGCCAAGTGAAGCGAAGCGAGCTACGCCGTAGGTTAAGCACACCTTCGAACCTCCTACTCCGGAAATGAGTCATAGAACGGAATTACGGAATTCTGACAAAAGAATCTTGACGAAATATTAATGAGAAAATATTTACGAAATATTGCCAAGAGAATCTTTCCCAAATGTTAACAAGAGAATCTTTACGAAATATTACCAAGAGAATCTTTACGAAATATTGCTAAGAGAATCTTTACGAAATATTGCCAAGAGAATCTATATACATAAAAACGGAATTACGGAATTCTGACAAAAGAATCTTTACGAAATATTAATGAGAAAATATTTACGAAATATTGCCAAGAGAATCTTTACCAAATGTTAACAAGAGAATCTTTACGAAATATTACCAAGAAAATCTTTACAAAATATTGCTAAGAGAATCTTTACGAAATATTGCCAAGAGAATCTATATCTAATTAAATAAGAATGGAAATGGTCAAAAGTGAGATTTCTGAACGAAAATGCGTGACCCGAACAAAAGGTAACAGGGGGTCATGGACCGGGGTGATTGTTTTAACAGTGATCTGGCGCGGGGACGGTCTGGAAGAAAACGATTTATACGGTTACTATACACAACAACATTTTTTTATCTATATACATAAAAAAATATTTCTCTCTAAAACCTTCCAACCTCCTACTCCGGAAATGAGTCATCACCGGAAACACTAACTCCCGGGGACACATCTGACTCAGACTCAGAGAATCTTTACGAAATATTACCAAGAGAATCTTTACGAAATAACGCTAAGAGAATCTTTACGAAATATTGCCAAGAGAATCTATATACATAAAAACGGAATTACGGAATTCTGACAAAAGAATCTTTACGAAATATCAATGAGAAAATATTTACGAAATATTGCCAAGAGAATCTTTACCAAATGTTGCTAAGAGAATCTTTACGAAATATTGCCAAGAGAATCTCCACTCCACTAACATAAAAAAATATTTCTCTCTAAACCTTCCAACCTCCTACGCAAGGCCCAACCCGGAAATGAGTCATCACCGGAAACACTAATATTACCATGGAAAAAGAAAGTGGTACTAACAAGAAAAAGAGAATCTTTACGGAATTCTGACAAAAGAATCTTTACGAAATATTAATGAGAAAATATTTACGAAATATTGCCAAGAGAATCTTTACCAAATGTTAACAAGAGAATCTTTACGAAATATTACCAAGAGAATCTTTACAAAATATTGCTAAGAGAATCTTTACGAAATATTGCCAAGAGAATCTATATACATAAAAAAATAAAGTTTTTCAGTTTTGAAAATTTCTTGGCGTTTTTATGACCACCTTCCGAAATTTTATTGCCTTTATGATTGACCTAACGAGAAAGAGAAACAGAGAGAGAGACGAGGGGAGAATTTGACGATAACGTCAGTAGACTTTGACGACTCCTTTTGGAGACTGAAGACTCCTTCGGGAGATTTTAAAGACTCTTTCGTAAATCCCGTGGAATTTCCATTTATTCAAAGCTTAACGTGTGACGTCATGTCGCGTTGCTTTCTGAGCTCCTAACAGAACTTCACGAAAATAAGGAGATAAATAAATAAATACACAAATAAATAAACAGTATTCAAACGTCTATACAAGTTTAATCATAGGTTACATGAAGATAATCAAACGTCTATAAATGTTTATTGTGACATGACATAAACGATTCAAAAATCTTTATTGCCTTTATGATTGACCTAACGAAAAAGAGAAGGAGAGAGAGAGAGAAAGAGAGAGAGAGAGAGAGAGAGAGAGAGAGAGAGAGAGAGAGAGAGAGAGAGAGAGAGAGCGAGAGAATTTGACGACAACGTCGGGAGACTTTGACGACTCCTTTTGGAGACTGAAGGCTCCTTTAGGATATTTTGAAGACTCCTTCGTAATACTTCAAAGTTGAATAACCGTGGAATTTCCGCGGGTCCTATGTGACATAACATAAACGATTAAAAAAATGTATTGCCTTTATGATTGACCTAACGAGAAAGAAAGAGAGAGAGAGAGAGAGAGAGAGAGAGAGAGAGAGAGAGAGAGAGAGAGAGAGACACGACGGGAGAATTTGACGTCGGGAGACTTTGACGACTACTTCTGGAGACTGGAGACTCCTTCGGGAGATTTTGAAGACTCCTTTGTAATATGTTACGAAATAGCAAAAATTATATGTACTCTAATGAAGAGCAAGCGAAGCGAGCTACGCCATAGGCTAAGCACACCTGGCGAAATATTACCAAGAGAATCTTTACGAAATATTGCTAAGAGAATCTTTACGAAATATTGCCAAGAGAATCTCCACTCCACTAACATAAAAAAATATTTCTCTAATACGTTAATAATATTACCATGGAAAAAAAAAGTGGTGCTAACAAGAAAAAGAGAATCTTTACGGAATTCTGACAAAAGAATCTTTATGAAATACTAATGAGAAAATATTTACGAAATATTGCCAAGAAAATCTTTACCAAATGTTAACAAGAGAATTTTGATAAAATATTACCAAGAGAATCTTTACGAAATATTGCTAAGAGAATCTTTACGAAATATTGCCAAGTGAAGCGAAGCGAGCTACGCCGTAGGCCAAGCACACCTGGCGAAGCCAGGTCCGGGTGCTTGTATATATACAAATATAAATATAGATGTATATATATATACATATACATATATGCATATATATATATATATATATATATATATGACCCTAGAACCCTTTGTAGTTTGGTCTAAGCAGTCCAGCAACCCCTAAACTAATATGTTATTACTAGAGGGATAAAGGAAAGTGTATGTAGGCATCATTTCCCATCACCCCCTATAATTGATTTCAGCGCCCCCAGGTTGCGAAACGCCGCCCAAGATCCGTCGAAATCCTATCTCAGCTAGTATTCCCCATCTTCTCTTATCTGAATAAGGTCGTCTTGCGTCACCAAAAACCTAAATCCAGGAAGTATACGGACGTGGCAAAAAGAAAAATAGGTGATCCTGCATGGAAGGCCTGCGTCAGAACTGGAAAATGTCAAGAGAAGAAACCTGGATTCGTTCCTGAGTGGTTTGCGACGAAAAAGAGGTCTCTGGAAAACTTGTTTCGGCAGTGATGGTGGGGAGGACATTGTGATAAGAGTGATACTGATAAGACTTGTGAAAGTCTTTATTCGAAATAGATAAAAAAAAAAAAAAAAAAAAATCGTCCAGCCGCTTTCGTCTTCTTGATTCGCCGATAGGTAAAACGACGTCCACTTTCACTCCCCCTCGTTTTGCCCAGTCTTTCGTGTTGACAGGAAAACGAAACAGTGAGGACGAGGAGAAGGAGGAAGAAGAAGAGGAGGAGGAGCAGGAGGAGGAGGAGAAAGAGAAGGAGGAAGAGGAGGAGGAGGAGGAAGAGGAGGAGGAGGAGGAAGAGGAGGATGAGGATGAGGGTGTTCTCTGGCCTGCAGGATCATGTTCCTCTGCTTCATAAACGCCGGAAAAGAGCGGTCGGTGCCAATTCCAGCATCATTTACCGTCATTCATAGGCATGAAAATCATTCATGACCATTACATTGTCAAACCTTTGCTTTACGTACTTGTTTCCACGGGACCGACGATAGGTACCTTCAAGTGAGGATCCTACGTGAGGGGCGTCGGAAGGAACCTTTCCCCACCGCCCAACTTCGAAATCTATTAGTTCCCTCATCTTCTTCTGGAGGTGCAGCCTTGAGGAGTTGGCACTCTGTCTATAGGCCTGAGCCTAGGATGCCTTTAACTTCGATTATCTTACACACACACACACACACACACACACACACACACACACACACACACACACACACACACACACACACACACACACACACACACACACACCTAACTACCTACCTACCTACCTCATGGCGCTGTGGTTAGAGTTCTCGCCTGCCACTACGGCGGTCCGGATTTGACTCCCGCCATCTATTGTTCCTCCGGATCTCAAGCTAGGGACATTCAAATGTTCCTAGTGACTCGAAGACCAGGCTTCTAAGCAACAACTGCTCGAACAACAGAAACCACCAGCGTTTCGGGGAAAATGCTCTGACACCTGCTTCGGACAAAATAGACCGTGCTCCTCGATTACAAAGGGAAACGGCGCCTGTCCGGCGTCTGTCATCGTCGCTCAACCGAAGCTTTTTTATATATCCGATCAGTATATGGCACCACGGTAAATAAGATTTATATAAAATATGGTAAACCCCCCACCCCCGAAGTTACTTCCGAGGTTGCACTGTATGTATAAACCAGAGAGAATACTGGAACAGTAAAGAAAAGAGCCCGCTTAGACTTTGTCTCTCTCAAACACCAGTGGCATAAATGTAGATAGAACTACACATCTACACACACGCGCACGCGCGCGTGAGACAAAAGACAAATTCCTTTCTCCTCTTCCTCACCTTTGCTGAATGAAATTGCTTGACACGAACTTAAAACGTGTAAAGGGTGGTATTGGGCCGGAGGGATTTAAGGGGCTCAGCCACTTCCCCCCTCCTTCTTCCCCACCTCCCCCAACCTCCTATCTAACTAATGTGTGATATTTCTAATGTGACCGTACTGTGGTTGGGAGAAAAGTCCACTGATACAGATCGTTAGTGTTCCATTATAGACAATTTCTATGTATCAGACCAGAGTCTGGTGCTCGGGATTCAGATTAGAGCCTAAAATACCTCGAACTGCTGGGATTTATGGCAGGGATTAGATTATATCTCTGGGTTTGTAAACCTACTACGAGGGATGATAACATCTCGGGGTCCCCGTCGCAGGCTTTCAAGTCCACAAAAATAAGAATTTAAAAAAGTAGAAATCAATACCTACCTTAGGATTAACGCCCGTGGGAGTTCCAAGAACATGACCATATGAGTGTGTCTGGTAGCGTGTAGGGCAAGGTGCTATCATATTCGACTTTAATGTGGATATTTATCTACTTGTTTATTTATTCAGTCATTTATTGATTTCATTTATTTATTTATTTATT
>NC_134792.1:40762400-40769900 GCF_046742065.1 Oratosquilla oratoria | reverse complement strand
GACCGGCCTAGAGCCAGAAGAACTTAACGGAGGCCGGCCGGCCTAGAGCCAGAAGAATTTAACGGAAGCCGGCCGGCCTAGAGCCAGAAGAACTTAACGAAATCCGGGACATTGGAATGGAAGAAATGAACAGAACCGAGGCCGGCCTAGACCCTGAAGGAGAACAGAACAGGGACATGCCGGCTAGGAGTGAGAAGAACAGAAGAAAGGCCGATTGGGTGATCGGAGCAGGAAGAACAGAACGGAGGCCGGCCGGAAGCGGGAAGAACTTATCGGAGGCCGGACAGCCGGCAGCGAAAAAAGAAAATAGTAATGAGAATGAGAACCCGACAAGATATAATGGTCTCAAACAGTCAGGAAATATATTTAATTTGAAAGTGGGTAGAAACAACTTGGCCAACCATGTAGTTAATGATTGGAATAAACTTCCTGCAAAAGACAGTGTAATGTAGGTCTCCTGTCGGCATGTTCCGCCTTTGTAATCCTTTGTAATAATATAACGAGTGCAGGCCAGCCGGGATTGGAAAGAACGGGATCGAGGCTGGCTGGCCGGAGAGTGAAGAACAGGATCAAGGCTGGCAGGCCGGAGTGGGAAGAACGGGATCAAGGCCGGCCGGCAAGGAGTGGGAAGTACAAAACAGAGTCCGGTCGGCCGGGAGTGGGTAGAACAGAACGGGGACCGGCCGGACGGGAGTAGGAAGAACGAGATAGAGGCTGGCCGGCAGGGAATGGGGAAGAATGGAATAGAATCAGACCGGCTGTGAGTGGAAAGATTAGAACAGAGACCGGCCGGTCGGTAGTAAGAACGGGATCCAGGCCGGGCGGTCGGTGGTAAGAAGGGGATCGAGGCCGGCCGGGAGGGAGTGGGAAGAATAGAGTCCGGCAGGCTGTAAGTCAAAGAAACACAACTGAAGCTGGCCGGCCGGAAATAGGAAAAACAGAATGGAGGCCGGCCAGTCGAAAGTGGGAAGAATGGGATCGAGGCCGGCCGACCGGGAATGGGAAGAACAGAACTGTAGCCGGCCGGCCAGGGATAGAAAGAACGGGATCGAAGCCGGACGGCATGGAGTGGGAAGAATAGAACGGAGGTCGGCTAGCCGGGAGCAAAAACTAGAAAAAAGGGATCGAAGCCGGCCGGCAGGGAGTAGAAAGAACGAAACAGGGCCGGCCGGGAGTGGGAAGAACAAAACTGAGTCCGGCCGGCCGGGAATGGAAAGAAGAGAACAGAAGTAGGCCGGCCGGGACTGGGAAGAACAGAACAGAGGCTGGCCGGCCTAATGTGGGAAGAACAAAATGGAGGCCAGCCGGCCGGAGGCAAAAGCAAGAAGAACGGTATCGAAGTCGGTCGGCCGACAGGGAGCGCTGATAGAAGAATCGGTTAGCAGCATGCAGAACAGAAACTGTAAGTCACTTTTGATTTTGAAAAGACGAAGGACCAGGAAGAACAAGAATCACATGAGGATCATAAAATTAAATTATTTTTTTTTTATAAAAAAATCGGTCAAAATATATTCTTTAATATGAAGTGAGTATCGCAGAAACGGGGCTAGGATGACTTGTGGTACAAAGTATCGCGTATAATCACAAGAAGTCAGACAGTACGCGTAGGTAGTAGGTTATCATCTAAGCGTATCTTAAGGGTTCCTTTTTCTTAGAAAACAACATAAGTTGTTTATGAGGAAAAGTACCATGTGAGGACAAAGTCTTTATTGGTACAACCTTTACCAATAAAAACTTCGTCTCACATTGGTGCTTTTCCAGGCATAGTTGTCGTCATTTACCTCGCATTCATTGGTTGTTTATCTAATTCGGTAGTGAAAAAACAAAGTTGTGTCTGTGTAAAATTTTTCCAGTTCCTTCACAGAGGAGTCTAGAAACCGGAGTTTTAATTCAAAATGTTACAGTGTAAATTAATGTTTAATGAATAAAATGATCTGTGGAACTGTAGACTGTAAAGACAATAGACACGACTATAAACAGCCTATTTGCGTATCTACTACTCAGATTTTTTCATTTTTATTTTATTTATTCATTTATTTTGCATCGCTAGAAGAGCAGAATGACATGTAACGGTTTCATAACAATGAATACCTGTTCAGGGGATGAGAGACCTGCCTCTTCCGTTACTGACTGCTTTGCAAGAGATTGGTGCGCTGTGCAGAGTTCGATGAACAAACACCCCACGAAGTGCCAACTAGATTGCTTCATTGGAGGATGACGCGGCTGAGCGTCTCGAGTTCATGGTGGGCGGGTCTCCGTGGAAGGAAGCTCTAACATCCTGCAACGGAAGTCTAAACGACATTGCAAGCTCGTATATCAGCCGGTCCGTTGAATCGCTGTAGTCTGCGTGCATGTGTTTTTGTATGAGTCTTTTTGTATGTTTTTGTGCTTTGTTTTTTGCACGCGGGTGCGTATGTGTGTGTGTGTGTGTGTGCATGTGTGTGCCCGCGTATGTATGCGTGTGTGTGCGTGAATGTGTGCGTTCTCCACCGACCCAACTGAAGTAAACGTTGATGCTGTACATCGTGGTATGGCAATGTGGAATTAACATACAATAGTAATACGACAATTACTTATACCTGAAATCTGCCCAACAAAGTATCCTGCATACTTTTTCTATTCCAGAAATAGCAAAAGTCATTAAGGTTAGAGTTGTGTTAGATATAGCAGATGGCATACAATAACACGCACTGCACTGCGAAATTATCTTTTTCAATGTCGATTGACTGCCCTTGAGTTGAATAGAATAGCTTGGGGACAGAGAGAGTAATACGAATAATAAAAGAAGTGGC
This sequence comes from Oratosquilla oratoria, assembly GCF_046742065.1. Lineage (NCBI taxonomy): Eukaryota > Metazoa > Arthropoda > Malacostraca > Stomatopoda > Squillidae > Oratosquilla > Oratosquilla oratoria. The sequence goes on along the minus strand of NC_134792.1, from coordinate 40,767,108 downwards.
AACAGGTACGAAAACTGATATATTTTTTTTTTTTTAGAACAAGTTAGTCGCCGATGAAAGCTTGAGGATGAAGGCTACTAGGAATGAGGATCGGAAGGGAAAGTCTCTGTTATAGAAATTTAGTTCTAAAAACAATTATAACCTATGCTTACACCACATTCTATAAGTTTTCTAACAGTATAGACACAGTCTCGTATTGTTTTCCAATGGAAATTGATCGGTTTTGATTCTTATCCTTTTTCCTCCACGTGGTCACTGTGAATCGACATTCATTTTTCTTTATTAAAGAGATACACGCTCTTATGGATTGACCAGTACACTTTGGAATGTTGTCTGGTCCACGGCCTCTGGGATTCGGTCTCGAGTTGATTGAGAAGTTTCTTTGTACTTCAGAATTGTTTTGTTTTTTCTTTTATTTGAGTTTTTCTTTTCTTTTCACCGGAACTGCTTTTTAATTATAGTGAGTTTATTTAAGGTTGAGGTTCTAACATATTTTGAGTATCAAAAGAAAAAAGTCTTAACCGATAGTAATACATACATGGAAAGATGGTATTCCTGCACTTAAAAATGCGCGAACGTGTCTGCGCGCACGCACGCACACACACACGCACACACACACACACACACACACACACACACACACACACACACACACACACACACACACACACACACACACACACACACACACACTCTCCTCACCCCACAGACAGAAAAAGAAAAAGAAAACGATAACATGGGAACATTATGCATTTATTCTTACGAATCAGACAATAGCGGAGTCCCCCCAAATCCCATTAGTGTTCCCTATTTGTCAATCTGATATCCGTCACGACAACGCCTTTACATACCAGACGATTGGGTGCTTCCGGTACCTAGAACTTTCTAGATTTCAGAACCTTTTACTTCGAAATATTTGAAAAAAAATTTTTTTGGAGATTCCCAGAAGAGAGAACGGACTGTAGATTTGTTTATTTTCATCGTCAGTTAGGGAAAAAATAGGATGATGACCTCAACACAATAATATTACGAAGTAATCCGTAGTGGACTGTATTACTGGCAATGTTAAAATAATGTTGAAGACTTATGGAGAGAGCCAGAGAACGAGCTGATGGCGTCAGTAAGTGTATTCGACCATGCAGAGTAGATACAGTGATAAAGAGAGAGAGAGAGAGAGAGAGAGAGAGAGAGAGAGAGAGAGAGAGAGAGAGAGAGAGAGAGAGAAAGAGAGAGAGAATGAAGACCCGTGCGTGAATAGAAGGAGATGGATCTGTCTTTGTTAACATTTAATTAGTTAAGAAAACAAGGAAGACGTGAAGGAATGATCGAGTGCTGGATAGCGGGGTAGGGTGGTGGGTGGTCACTATATACGTCTATATAAAATGATGTAGTATAATGTATGTTACGTATAATGTATGCATATTACCGTAGTTTAATTAATACATTATGGATTCCATAAACAAAGGATTACAAAGGATTACAAAGGAAGAGCATGCCGACAGGAGACCTTTTGGTCCATAACCAGGTCGGATGCTGGATAAATTATAATGAATAAATAAGTAAATAAATAAATGAAATAAATAGATAATGGTAAGTAGTAAACAAACTGAAAAAGTAATTTATAATAAATAACAATTTGAAAGATAAAGAATAATCATAGTAACAAATAAATAAAATGAAATAATTGGCGGGTATTACAGCATGTTGATTAGGTATTTATCTAAGAAACTTAAAACTTCGAACTGTACTACATTACAACACTTATAGAACAAGTGTATATTGACATATCACATACTCAAGGAAAGATATACTAATGATTCTCGTATAGCAAGTAGTCTCAGATCCGGTGATCCTTTCAACACTGACGCCAGGCGATTTTATTCAGCTGTGGGGCTGAACACAACGCGCCATCAGGCAACCACACCCTCCCTGCGAGTGGTTGGGTTGGGGGTGGGGGTGCTTAACCACCTGCTGCCATCTGAATGTCAAAGAAATGAATAGAATAGTCTGGAGGCGCTCAGACTACAAGGCAAAACGCCGCCCGCCCAGTACCGAAGATAAAGGTGAGGAGCCTACACCAAGAGGCGCTGAGTAGCTGTGGTCGAAGACGTCACCTTTGCCCTATTATGCGCTTTAAGGACTGTTGGGCCAGGTAACAGTCATTGCTGGGAATCGGAGAGGAGTGCCGGATTCGAACCCATAACTAAGTGAATGCGAGATCAGCACGCTTCCAATTAGGCCACCAACGAACTTGTCGGTACGGAAAGAGTGAACTGAAATTAGCTAGAAGCGCTACAGTGAGGAGACGTCAAGAAAATGAATAAGATAGCCTGTCGGCAGCCAGAATGAAAGGAAAAGTCCAGCGGGAAGGAAGGTTTTTCAAAACCGAATACTGGTATTCACTGGGCAGTTCTTGCAGGTGTTCAGATTTCCATCAGCCGATTGTAACCAAGATCAAAATATGCCTCAAGGCATTAATTTTCTTTCTGTTTGTATCCTTGTTCTTGTAGGGTGGCTAAATGAAAGTATATGAACTATGTAAATGAAAGTATTAAATCCCAATCTGATAAAGCACGACAATAAACAAATGCGTGCGTACGCTTCGGAGGCTGTGTTACAACTGAACGCCACGCCAAACATACAGGAGCTCACTTGGTGTTCCCTACACATTCGTGTACAAAGATTGTAAATAGATAGTACAGTCAATGATGAAGTTAATGTCCAACAAAACCTATGATAATTATGTAATGAGGAAAATATACAACTCCTAATTAAGCAATACCTAAGTATAATATACAACACGATGCTACAACGTACCACACTATAACATTCTTTGTATTTTTCATAATTTTTTTCTTCTTCCTATTCTTCATATTCGTATTCATCCTAATATTCTTCCTATTTTTCTCCCTATTCATCGCATTCTTCATTTTCATAATTTTCTATCCTTTATATTGTCTTTTTATCCTTCATCTTCGTCTTACTATTCATCCTCATCTTCCTATTCCTCCTCCTCACTATCTTAGTCTTTATTTTCATCATCGTACTATCAACCTCATGTTCCTATTCTTTATTTACATTAAATTCCTATCATTCATCTTTATTATCTTCCTATTCTTCTTCGTCTTTCTATTCTTCGTCTCAATCATCATCTTGTTCTTCATCTTCATCATCTTCCTAGTCTTTATATTCACCATCTTCCTATCATTTATCTTCATCATCTTCCTATCCTTCATCTTCATCGTCATCCTAGTCTTCATCATATTATAATTCATCTCCATCGTCTTTCTCTTCATTTTCATGGTCTCCATATACTTTTTTATCCAACCTATTCTTCTTCCTATTCTTCAACTTCCTTCAATGGGTCGGTGCTCATTTGTCTCTGCCGTCTTCTTTCGAGTCCTTGATGCAGACAATGAGGCTGAGCCAGTATGTACAGTATGTAAATGGTGCCTTAGCACCTGAATCTCTTAAACGATCCAGAACAGTGATTCATAAACTTTTGTGTTCACACCCATAAATCTGATTATTTTTTAGCATCAAAAAATGATCCATTATGTTTCATTTATAATGTAGAGTAGAAAATGAAATATATATTATAAAAATCTAACGAGGTCCAAAAGAGATATATATTACAAGCCAGGTAAAAATATTCTATTACAAGTAGAAAAGAATGATCTTTCCTTCACTTTCCCCGGTTTAGAGTGACTGTTTTAGAATAAGAAAAAAAAAAAAAAAAAGGGCACAGGAAGCTACTCTCTTCGCTCTTTAGAGAGCAAGAGAGCTCCTGTCCACTTCGTAACTGTCGCGGTCACAAGAACCTAATTATCGTGAACGTTTGTCAAGGACGACTTTCTGTGTAAAGCGATTTGTCCATCCGACGGTCACGTCCTGCGTGTGATATTTCAAAGGAGCTTCTATATGGTAAAATCCCTTGGAAAAGTCCCGAACCACGCAATAGTTTTTACCTTGCAGATGTGTTTATTCATAAGTACTCGATATATATTTCTATACAAGAGAACACACTTTACTGGAAGATGGACGTTGTATAGAAACGTATAAAATAATTAGTAATGAAAATTATATTCATTGAAATTCCTCCAGGTTATTTCTCAAACTGGACATGTTGAAAACCTTCAAGAAGACAGCCTTCTTTTGTTTTTAATCTCACAGCTCTTTCGTTCCATCTCAAGAGATGTCGATCACTCCTTTTACAGTTGTGATTCGCCATGGTCTTGGATCACGTGTTGGACTTGTGATCGACAGCTATTTCCCTCCCGAAAGAGAGCTCAGAGCTCATATATGACCGATCTTTGGGTACTGCTGTGACCTTACAGTACATGCATACATACCCCCACCTCCCCGCCCACGAGAGTTGGAGTAACGACTCGCAACGCAGCGATACTGAGATTATTTCAGCCCTGGGCGGGATTCAAACTCGGACCGCTGTAGCAGCAGCTGCGAACTCTACCACTGCGCCGTGTGTGTGTGTGTGTGTGTGTGTGTGTGTGTGTGTGTGTGTGTGTGTGTGTGTGTGTGTGTGTGTGTGTGCGTGTGTGTGTAGGTTTGTGCGTGTGCGCGCGCGCGCGTGTGTGTGTGTGTGTTTGTGTTTGTATTTGTGTGTTCATGTGTTTGTTTGTGTGTTTATGTGTTTGTGTATGTGTGTGTGTTTGTGTGTGTGTTTGTGTGTGTGTGTGTGTTTATGACT
>NC_134792.1:40754900-40759900 GCF_046742065.1 Oratosquilla oratoria | reverse complement strand
CTCAAGAAACTGCTTACAGTATCAGTGTAAGCTTTATGCGTTGTTTTGTGTGTGTGTGTACCTGCGTGCGTGCGTGCGTATATACATGTGTGTGTGTGTGTGTGTGTGTGTGTGTGTGTTCGTGCGCACGCGCGCGTGCGTGCTTGTGTAGTATTTGCTATCCATACCATTGTAGCTTTGTTATATATGTGTATCCGGTCTCGGTACGACCCAGAATGTTTCTTGATGCTCTGCTGCTCTCTTGAACTCCATTGTATGGGGGAAAGGTGGAGAGGAGGACGACGAGTAGGAAGAAGACGAGGAGGAGGAGGAGGAGGAGGAGGCGTAGGAGGAGAAGAAGAAGGAGAAGAAGAAGAAGAAGAAGAAGAAGAAGAAGAAGAAGAAGAAGAAGAAGAAGAAGAAGAAGAAGAAGAAGAAGAAGAAGAAGAAGAAGGAGGAGGAGGAGAGTGAGAGTGAGTGAGTGAGTGAGTGAGTGAGGGTGGGTGGTTGGGTGGCGGGGTGTGCCTTCCTCCTTCCCTGCTCGAAGGAAGGAATATATCATTTGATTTTCTGCACCGCATGCCCTAGGTGTGGCCCACACGCAAGATCGCCTCTTCTTACGATGCCCAGCATTCACACAGAACAGACGAAAACGTAATTTTTCTTTGTTCCAGTGATTTGTGGGTCATATTGGGGAGCATTGCCAGGTGCCATGGGGCCGCGGGTCTTCTGGGAGAGAGGCCAGAGGTAGCACGTGGGTTCTTGTATCACAACACACTTTATTGGGTGGTATGGTATTGACTGCTTAAGTTTTATGTAATCGATATTTTAGGGACTTTGTGACACCCCTACGGAGCAGAGTCGCGCAGTATTTTTTTTATGATTGGAGGCTAGTCTCTATTTAAAGAAAAACTCTTATCTTCTTTAAGTTTTCTGCGTTCCTCCTTTCTGCTATTTCCTTTAAATCTCTCCGGTAACCCTTCCACGACTCGACCCTGTTGTCCTCAGGGTTTTCAGCGCTGATTAATTATCTGTGACGAAATGTAATGCTTAACCCATTCAACTCCGATGACAAGATGTCTTGTCATTTGGTCAAATAAAACAAAAAATCATAAAACACCAAAATGTTTGATCAAACACCAGAAAAATATGACGTCAGTCCTCGCTTCGCTCGCAGCGAAGCGAGGACTGACGTCATATTTTTCTGGTGTTTGATCAAACATTTTGGTGTTTTATGATTTTTTGTTTTATTTGACCAAATGACAAGACATCTTGTCATCGGAGTTGAATGGGTTAATATTATGTGGGTCTTCATTTCTTGTTATGGGCACAAAGTCGTACGTAATGGAACGTTCTGTGGGTTGGCGTTGGAATCGAAATAAAAAAGAAAAAGAAAAAGAAGAGCAGCAAAAACAACAATAGCAGTTACAGCAGCAGTAGCAGCAGTAACAACAACAACAACAACAACAACAACAACAACAACAATAGCAGCAGCAGCAACAACAACAACAACAACAACAACAACAACAACAACAACAACCACCACCTAATTCACAGAGACCAGAAATTACTAACAGTGTTCGTTGATGTCTCATCTTGCTCGTACTGACATTGTTACATATTCACTGGACTGACTGGAAGGAAACTGATGGAACCAAATCGGTAAAACCAGTTTGTACACCTTCCGAGTGAAAAGGACCAACACAACATACTTAGAAGCAAACAACCTCAACAATGCCTCCACTTGGCTTCAATTCGATAGGCGGGATGTTTCTGAAGTGGGAAAGACAACTGATATCTTGGTATGACCATTCGCAAATATTTGTGAGACTTGTCCGATAGTTTCTCTGAGATCCATCCATTCTGGATGGCGGGTAACTTATGTGTATCCTTCTTCATACGATTGTCATATGGTTCTTTTCCGTATGTTCCTTTTATAGGTATCGTGGCATTCTGTACATACTTGTCGTCTAGAAAGGATGGGGCTTTGCATGCAGATCTTTGTCAGGCCTTGGAGTCAAAACGTTCCTTAGTCGATAGCCAAGGTCATCGTATTTGAAGAGGACGATGATATTAATTAATTATATAGTTAAATGCAATTACATGTTAATCTTTTTATGATTCTCGGAAAATTTTATCCGAGTTTGTCACCTTTGGTACCTCAATGGTCGAACTATTTTATATTTCTCAATTTTTTCTTTTCAGGTAAGATGGCCAAAAGTGTAGCCAAAAACCGAAGAAGTGTTCAGGAACGAAGACAAAACATACAAACCCGTGTACTATCTACCTGTATGAAGTGAGTATGAATTCTCAACTCGGAACTGGAAAAGAAATGTAAAAGAGGGAAGGTTGATATTGCGTGGCAAATCCCATATAGTCGACACGAGCCTGGGATTCAAGACCGCTTGCCATTCCTGCCCCCAGCGAGCCGCTTTGGGGTCTAATCTCCTACCCACCCAGCGGTGGGGCTCAAGACAGGTCGGCCTATTAAAAGGGGGTGGGGTGAGAGATGAAAAATAAAGTAAACAAAATGAGTGAATGACTAAGTAAATGAATGGATGGATGAATGAATGAATGAATGGTGAATGAATGAATGAACGAACGAACGAATAAATGAATAAATTATTGAATTAATGAAGAAATAAAATAGATAAAATATAAGATCAAATAGAAAAATAAAGTAAAATAAAATAATGAAGAATAGATAAAATTAGATAAATAAAAACAAACAAACACAAAGTAGAATGGGATTGATATAAAGTAGGGGAGTAGGGAGCAAAGCAAACCAATAATTGGTATATTTTTTAGTACTTCTGCTCTGCACCATTTCTCATACCATTTACACATGGTATTGTTAATGTAAATCAGTCTTCAAGTGATTATCCACTTTCAAATTCCCAATGCGTAAGATTGATCGTCGTTATCAAGCTGATCTTGATTAACCCTTGATTCTAATCGGCGCTAGGCAAATTTATTTCATCATTATTCTTTTTTTATTTAACTTGTGATTTAATTTCTATTTATATATTTATTTTTTGATTTGGTTAGATTTATTTTTTGTTTAATTTGATTCAGTTATTCAATATATTTTTGTTTGTTTATTACTTTTTTTCAAAGATGGATAGAGGGGTAGAGAGGCAGGACAGGGAAGGGAGATGGTCCCCGTCCCGGCCCGTCCCGGCCCGGTCCGTGCATTCTCAGCGAGTAAACGAGACCAAGAGGCGTCTTGAAGCAGTGGGGGCAACATTCACGGAATGCGGAAGGAGAAGGAAGAGGAGGAGAAGGGAGAGGCGGAGGTGGGGGGATGAAGATGAGGAGGAGAAGGGGGAGAAGGAGGAGGCGGAGGTGGGGGATGAAGATGATGATGAGGAGGAGGAGGAGGAAGAGGAGGTGGGGGATGAAGAGGAGGAGGAGGAGGAGGAAGCGGAGATAGGGAGATGAAGATGAGGATGAGGAGGAAGAAGGAGGAGGCGGAGGTGGGAGATGAAGATGAGGAGGAGGAAGAGGAGGAGGAGGAAGAGGAGGAGGAGGAAGAGGAGGAGGAGGAGGAGGAGGAGGAGGAAGCGGAGATAGGGAGATGAAGATGAGGATGAGGAGGAAGAAGAGGAGTCTGAAGAAAGTGACCTAGTGGTTCTTATAGCTGACTAAAATCGTCTGACAGTAATGGTCATTGTTGTGTCGAATTTCGCTGACTGGAAACCCGAGGCCCCACAGTAGATGGCAACGGTCTTCGGACCTTCCCATACTCTCTGGAAAGACATTCTGGACTGTTGTCTATGTTGTATTAGTGATCCATGAGAGTAGTCGCCGATTGGAAGCTTCCTCCCTTCCCGTTATGTAAAAAAGTGGTGGTGGGGGGGGAGGGGGTCGTAGTCGATAGATGTCTTCGGCTCGGTCCTGCGACCGAGTGTCAGCCTTCGGGGTTGCATCCCCAGAAGGAAATCAGGGCATTGATAAGATTTTAATATAGGCACTGGGGAGATGACCCTCCCCAACGTCTGTTTCGCAGAAATTGTATGAATTTAACTACAGGAATCACAGTAGTGGATTAAATAGACCGTATGTGTCCGGGTTGCATGTACATTAGAAGTATTATTCTAGCTAACAAGACTATTTTTTCTAAGCTTAGGGCTCCGGGGGACGAGTGGGTCAGGGGGTCTGGGCCCCCCGGTTGTGATGTCATCATCGGCCCCCTATGGGCCTCGCTACCCCCCCCCCCCCCTGTCTTCTTTTTGCCAAAGGTTTCGAGCATAAATCATCTTGCTCGGACAGCGCAGGTCACTTTTTCGTCTAGGTTCCCTGCGGCCGAGCAGGACCGTGTTCCGTGTTTTGTGTATGCTTGCTTGTACAAGAACGCTATTCCCACGTGCGTGCCCTTGTGTGTGTGTGTGTATGTGCTTGTGCAAGCGTGCGTGTGCGTTCATGTCAGTCTCTCGATTTGTTTTTATTTCTACACGTCTGTGTGTGTGTGTGTGCGTTCGTCAGTCTATGCAAGATGATGTGACCATATGTGCAGGACCTAAGGGCCCAGGTGTACTGGATCCGATCCGGTTCCCGCGAAGCACATCTCGGGAACGGCTCCGTGCATCCTACTTCGCATGCAAGAAGGATACGTGCCTGTCGGGCACTGCCGAAGCCACGGCCTTATTTGTCGTACGGGAGGGACAGCGTCGACATTACGTCACAACTGACCGTAATGAGACGAACGTGATTGGCGGGAAGAAGTCAGGGGTGGAGGGACACTGTGTTTGTATGATGAGGTGACTGTGGCTCGAGGGGGGAGGATGGGTAATGAGTACTGGAGGGTGTGCATGGCCTTTTGGTTCTATAGAGTTGGGCAAAATGGGAAGAGATCAGCCAGATGGCTCGGGAAAACGGAGAGAGATTGTCGGACCTCCTCTCCGCGCCGGCTTGTGGCGGCCGATTTGTTTGGAGTTGACCTGCCGCGGCGTGATTTAGCACCGCCGCTCCACATGCCTGCACCCTCAGAGGTGAGCACAGGAGCGTCCGGGGAGATCGAG
>NC_134792.1:40722400-40749900 GCF_046742065.1 Oratosquilla oratoria | reverse complement strand
CAGACACACACACACACACACACACACACACACACACACACACACACACACACACACACACACACACACACACACACACACACACACACACACACGGACCCCCCGTCACCTTCATTTTAATGACTACCCTTGTTCCTATATCCTCTTCCTCTCTTTCACTATTACCCATGCTCATCATTCCTTACATAAGGAAAGGTCGGGCAGGAGGGTCCGGTCAGTCCTTCCCGAGGGCACTCGTCCGGCTGGCCTAGACAATTCATTGTCGATGCGGACCAAGATCTATCCGGGGAGTCCAGCTGGGAACCCGGACCCTCACCCCGAAGCGCAATATCCAGCTGGCGGTAAATCTACGTGGCCGGCCGGCCGGCCAACGCCAAGGGCGGCTGCAGATGTAGGATTAGTGAGTCATTGAATATTTGAGTCTCGGGAGATGAGTGAGGAGAAAGTAGTAATGTTCCTGCTGGTGCAGAAGGCGAAAGAGGGCGTGGTCTTCTGCCTAGGGTATATATTTTTTCGATTGGACGAGGTTCGGGGCTGAAGTATTGGTTGTGTTCGGGTTAGTGTCTTTGCTAGCAACGTTACGGTAAAACGGCTGAATGAGCTGACATGAAAGTTTGGGGGTAATTAATGTCAGGGACATAGTCAAGCAACTGATAAAGTAAAATTAAATATTGCTTTAATTGAATCAAAAGTACCTGGTTTACTACCAAGGCCAAAAATCTATTCATCATATTTCCCAAACATAATAATCTGCACCACAATAGCGAGAAAAAGTAATTTTGAAGATAGATAGGATCAGGTGTTTTGTGTATCAAAGTCACCGCTGCACAAAAATAACTGGTGCCGAACGAGGTTTGTTGTGTATGGCATAACTTATTTGTGAAGAAATTCAGATAGCATGGGAACTAGCCATGGCGCTAGTTACTGTGGTAGTCACCCTATTTGCTGTTAACATATTGATAACCCTACCAGCATGAACTTCTGCTTGGAACTTAATAAAATCGCTTAGAGTCAGCCAGACCAAAACCCATTTTTACCAATGGTGATCACTTCAGTCTCATGGCGCATTCTCTATATTTTGTTCTACTCAGTGTCATAGGGCTAGTCAGTTGGTGGGGAGGAATTTGGATAGACTGGACTGGACTCCCGATATCTAGAGAATTCGTCCTGTTCCCAAGTCTGTCACCCATCAGAGGAATAAAGTCGCCAGGTGACGGACTGAAGGGTTTCTCCAAGGAAAATTTGAATCGTGTGGTACCAGCAAGAATGTAAAATTTTAACGACTTTATCCTTTTAGTTATGAGAGGCTTAAACGAGATATTTCAAGTGATACGATTTCTTTTTAAACTAAAATAATTTTGCAAGATGATTCTTAGAAAAATACTAATTCGTTCTTTTAGGAAGTAAAGGAAGACTGTTTCGTCATTATGGCATCATTACAGCAGGAGGTGTCTTCTTGAGCGGGAGAAGCCTCTGGCATCGGGAGGAGCTTCCAGTAGGAGCCCGGGAAGTATGACCACATGGAGAAAACGGGACCACAATGAGATGGATTGGACGACCGCGACTGCACGCGATGCAGTAGCAGGTCCTCGACTTCGAGTGATCATCTGTTTCATCGATGTATATTTGCTGGCAGATGAACCTGACGGGGTTATATGTATTGTTGCACTGGTTGCCGGTGCACAAGAGAGGATAAGTTGAATTGACCGCAGAATAAGGTCATATGCTAGTTACACCCTTCCCAAGAACGATTGAGAAACCAGTCACAAGAGGAAGCTATAGAAGGCGACTATAATAAACATGAGAAAGAGGAAAACAAAACGAAAGAAAAAGAGTGTGTGTGTGTAGGGAGGGAGGACAAGGAAGAGGAGGAGTAGGAGCCGAAGACAGACGATGACCTTTACGGAGATGAAGACGACGACGAAGAAGCCAACGAATACAATGCCGACGATGACAGAGAGGGCAAAGGAGGAGAAGGCGAAAATGACGAAAAAAGCCAAAACGAAGGCAAGGATGGGCGGGACGAACACGGGTAAGACGAAAAAAAAAATGACAGAGAAGAAGAAAACCTCTGGAATGCAACACAATATTGAAGATGTTAATCTAAATTTATAAAGCTTAAGGGTAGGAGGGCAGGTGCGGCCTAATAAGGGGTGGTGGACGAGGAGGGAGAGGAGGAGGAGGGGGAGGAGAAGGAAGGGTAAGATAGGGAGAGGGAGGAGGGGGAGGGGAAGGAGGGAGGAATACGGAAAGGCTTTCATTGATGAAATATCACCTTTCTCATCATTTTGGCGTTCTCGTCTTCCAACGCTTGACGAATTTGTCCATCTCTCGAACAAAAAGGTGACTAAATAATCGAACTGGTAAATGACACTAATGAGACCAATAAATGGGGAAAGCAAAATATGATAATGGAAGTGTGGAGGAGAAAAAATTAAAGGAAATTTTAAAGTCAGAAAAAAAGTGTTGAGAAACGAGAAATGGCTGAATAAGCGTGACGACGAGAATGGAAATGAGGAAATGGGAGAGGAGGTAAGTAGGGGTGAGGGAGGGAAGGTCGTGGGTGGTTGCTAGTTAGCTTTATAACCATGTGACTGGGTAATGGGGTGGGAGGCACCTTCTCAGGTGAATAAAATCGCTTGGCGGCAGTCAGAATAGAGCTAGTAATGCAAATAAACCAGCGGAATGGTTTATGAAGATATTTTTTAATCCCGTGACTGTTGGGGACTTCATGCAGTTGAATTAAAATTTCATGAAGACGAATTGTCTACCAAGAGGGTTAAAACAAATCTGGAGCTTATGACAAAAAAAAAAAAAAAAAAAAAAAAAAAAAAAAAAAAAAAAAAAAAAAAAAAAAAAAAAAAAAAAAAAAAAAAAAAAAAAAAAAAAAAGGGATTTTTCGGGTCACATTACATGGGTTTATTATGAGGGAAGCTCGCTGTCTGAGCGGGTTAGGGCGTCGTTACTTGCGGCGAAGGTCGAGGTGAGGGTGGCTCGAATCCTGCCACCGGCGAAATTGAACCAAGGGCATGGTTAATTAAATTCCACGCTACAAAGCCCTCTGTGAGGGGCACCGTCCTAGCCTCCTGATAGGGGAGGGAGTGTGTGACGTTAAACCATATCATCATCATCAAGAACGAAATAGGCAAGAACTGGTTTACCAACAGAGTGTTTAAGGAATGGAATAGACTTGCATGAGGATGGCTAATGAAACAAGATCGAATTGTATATATGAATTAGCACAACAGATAAAACGGTGCGTACGCTTGGAAGGCGTAATAGAAACTGATCGCTTTGGGACGCCAACAACTTAGAGCGGGAAAACTCTCAAGCGAGCGAGCAGAACATTTGGTTCTTGCAACACATGCGCAGTACACAATAATAAGTATACAATGTCTCAAGTACACCATTGCAGACTTTGTAACCACATGGTGAGCGCTAAATCAATCAGACAGTACACAATAATAAGTATACAATGTTTCAAGTACACCATTGCAGACTTTGTAACCACATGGTGAGCGCTAAATCAATCAGAGTGGTTAACGAATTGAATAGACTTAGTAACCACATGGTGAGCGCTAAATCAGAGGGGTTAACGAATGGAATAGGTTTAGTAGCCATGTTGTGAGCGCTGAATCAATTGGTTGTGTTAAGAGAAGAGAAGATAACTTTATGAATAGGGGTGACAGGTGATAAGGGACATGGGACTGCATAGTGTAGGCCTTATGGTCTGCTGAAGCCTCCTCCATTCTTATATTTATTTTCTTATGATTATTGCATTCAGTTGGGTGGATTTCTTCATACGGGAGGGAAGGTAAGGCGATTTTCTTCCGGAAGAAGTATTATATATTTCATTCTGGCTAAAGTCAGATGATTTCTGCATCGTTGAGATGGGCGTCATCGACTTGAAGAGGTCAAAGAGCAAAAAGATGAAAAAAAAATATATATATACAAAAGTTTCCAATAATTTTTTTTTTTGCTTTTATTTTGTTAATTGTTCGAAGTCGCAGAGGCTGAAGATGAAGAAGAAAAGAGCAAAGATGAAAAAAAGTTTCCAATAATTTTTGTTTTTATTTTGTTTCTTATTTGAAGTCGCAGAGGCTGAGGATGAAGAAGAGACTACAGTATAGAATGCAGGAAGACATACCTCTGCAGCTCTCGTCTGAGGTGTGGCCTCGTAAATTGTGGTTAATTATTGGAGTGGAAAGGTGGAGTGAGAGTCGAGGATACAGCCGGTGACTCCCGCCACCCGAGCAAGGTTGTGCTTTTTTTTTTGGCGAATATTAAATGCAAAAGAGAGAAGGGCGTCCCATTAAAAAATTAAAAAAAAAAGCTGACAACGTGGCACGGCACACGACCATCTGTTGATTTTTCTTCAGCCCTTTCGCCGAGCCGAGGATTTCTCTTGGTTAAATAAAATCGCCTGACGGCAGCCAGAATAAAGGCTAAATCTGTAAACCGCAGCGTAAAGGTTAAGGGACGAACTTTGGGTTATCATTTGTAACCTCTCGCCGGGAATACGAACACGGCGTCAGTTAGGTTGACGACCTCTAGATATCAGACAATACAGATGTAAAAGAAGAAGAAAAAAAGGCACCATCTGTTAATCCACGCAAAACGTGCTTCTTCTACTGATGTTTTTCTTTTCTCCTGGATTTCTTATTTCTTATGTTTTTTGAGTATGGTATGTTGTCCGTCGCTCGCGTGTGCACATGTATGTATGTATTTACCTAGTTGTATTTTACGGGAAGGGGAGTTATGCTTGTGGTGTCCCGTGTGTGTGTGTGTGTGTGTGTGTGTGTGTGTGTGTGTGTGTGTGTGTGTGTGTGTGTGTGTGTGTATGCGCACGTGTGTGTGTGTGTGTGTGTGTGTGTGTGTGTGTGTGTGTGTGTATGCGCACGTGTGTGTGTGTGTGTATGCGTACGTGTGTGTGTGTGTGTATGTATGCGCACGTGTGTGTGTGTATGTGTGTGTGTATGTATGCGCACGTATGTGTGTGTGTGTGTGTGTGTGTATGTGTGTGTGTATGTATGCGCACGTGTGTGTGTGTGTGTGTGTGTGTGTGTGTGTGTGTGTGTGTGTGTGTGTGTGTGTGTGTGTATGCATGCGCACGTGTGTGTGTGTGTGTGAGTGTGTGATACACCATGGTCTTGGATCACGTATTGGATTCGTGATCGACAGTTATTAACCTCCCGGATGAGAGCTCAAAGCTCGTATGACCGATCTATGGGTAATACTGTGTGTGTGTGTGTGTGTGTGTGTGTGTGTGTGTGTGTGTGTGTGTGTGTGTGTGTGTGTGTGTGTGCGCGCGCACATGTTGTACATGTATGTACATGTGCTCATGTTGTACATATATGTACATGTGCGTGAGTTTGTGTGTTTGTGTGCATGCGTGCACGCGCGCATAGCCTACTTATTTATGGATGTACCCTCATGTTCCTCGGACCCCCTGGATGGCTACTGTCGATTACCAGCTCATCAGTATGTCGCCGGGATTACGACAGGTTGACGTTACTTAGCCTCTGTATGATGAATAATTCTAGATGATGCCGAAGATCCTAGAAGAATGTACAGAAGCTTTGGTTCATCTTGAAAGTACAGGAGAGGTCGATGGTGTCCCTGGTAAAAGTGTTGTTTGTGTATGATAAGTACACACTGGCCTTTTGACCCTGTAAGTACCTTGCAGGACTTGTGTGTTTATTTTCTCTGTCGCCAGGTGATTTTATTCAGCTGAGGGGAGGGGGAGTTTCTTGGACTATGTAAAGTTAACCTAATGTTACGAGACTGCAACTTGTTGCAGCTCCATGACGCAAGAAAGTCGTCGTATTACTTACAGACTCGAACTCGGCAAGACTGTATTCTTGGGGCAACCATACAAGCCTTAGAAATGAAGATGATGTTGTGTGTTTTAGGTTCTTCGGAAATGAATACTGCCGGAATAATGCCTTCGTTGTGTGGAGCGGCTCGATTTGCTCAAAGAGTCTTCAATGGATGAACGGAGGCCAATAGGAAACGTTGTAGTGTTTTTTTTTCTTTTTTTTTTTTTTTTTTTTTAACTATTAACGTACCATTAGTCCAACCATCGAGGAAGAAACCTCACCTCCAAGGAAGAAACTGCTAAAATTCTTGTGAAGGGGAATTTCTGTACATTTCTTTGTTGTCCTTCTGACTTCGTTTCTTATTTATTTGCACCAGACTTTCTATCGAACTCTAAAAATCTCGAGTATATTTCTCGGAGTCTGTCGGAGTCAGTCGGAATCACCCGGGGTCTGCTGGAGTCTGCCGGATTGTACCAGAGTCTGCCATAGAATATATGTTGACTTTGTTTTTATCTCTTCTGTGGTGCGATATTAATGTCCGCTGCTCGTAAGATTCATGGTTCAGTAGCACCGAATCGGCCAAAATTAGACCAATTTGGCAACTGGTACCGTCGGCGAGCGGAGATGGAGCGCTGACATTTTTTTTCTTTTTTTTTTTCTTTTTCTTTTTTCGAGATGCTCCTATGAAAGGAAATCATCGATATGAGGTAAGTTATCTTTTTCTTCATCTACGATTTTCGGTCCATTTTTACATCAAGTCTGATCGAGAACGCCCTTAGTTTCGGCTGCCCATAACAGATAGGAAGGTAGGCAGGGAGCCGCGCGCGCGCACACACACACGCAGACACAGAGACACAGACACGCACACAGACACGCACACACATACGCACACACGCACACACACACACACACACACACACACACACACACACACACACACACACACACACACACACACACACACACACACACACACACACACACACACACACACACACACACACACACACACACACACACACACGCACACACACACACACGCACACACACACACACACGCACACACACACACACACACACACACACACACACACACACACACACACACACACACACGCACACGCACACACAAACACACACATGCACACACACACACACACACACACACACACACACACACACACACACACACACACACACACACACACACACACACACACACACACACACGCACACACACACACACACACACACACACACACACACACACGCACACACACACACACACATAAACACACACACACACACACACACACACACACACACACACACACACACACACACACACACACACACACACACACACACACACACACACACACACACACACACACACACACACTGCTATAGTATATTATAATAACATAGAAGAGGAGGAAGTGAGAGTGGAGGTGATGGTGGTGGCGGTGGTGGCGAAGTGGGACGAAGGAGAGATGGTATTGGCGCGAGGGATCATAGAAAACAGCAGGAGGCGCGTGAGATTCTCCGGCAATATCTTATGTGCCCTCGTAACCCTTTTCGTTCCGGGTGGCACATTTCTCCCGTTCATGCTGCCGCCAGGCTATTCTATGCACCTCCGTGGCACCGCATTTGGTAGTCCTGGGGCTACCATGAGACTGCAGAAACGGTCTAAGTGAACACTTGAAATAGTAATTTATTTGTCGTCGAATTGGTCAACACGATAGATATCGATTGTGTCTGCAGCCTTTTGGGTGTCTTAAAGCCACAGGAAACGCGAGGTACATCTTGGCAAAGGTCATTCTGACTCTTTCGACCTCAAAATCGTCGCGCTCGAAGCAGCTGTTAGTGTTGACGCTTCTTTTGGTCCTATCTACCTTCGCCGCTGCCCACGCCGCGCTGGTCGAAGAACCCGCCGGGGCAGCGGCTGGTGACCTAAACTCCCAGCAACGTTGGCTCGCAACAAAACGTTTGGACCCTAAATGGCTCTAGATTACATCGGCCCACGACATATTTTTTTTTTTTTTTTTTTATCGTCTGCGACTGTTGTGGGTCCGTTTGACTGGGAGAGACACCGTTCGTAATATTGTCTTTCGAATCAACCAGATGTCAAATTATATTTTCGATGTATAATGTTAAATGAATAAATGAATAGATAAGTAAATAAATAGGAGAGGTTAGAGGGCGAATTAAAAAAAGGTATCTGGTTCTTTATATGATATTACAAGGGAAGTCTAATCGTGTATTTTTTCAGTTTATAATTTACGAAAAACTGTCTAGTGTGGATGCTGCATTCAGCATCGACTGTTTATCCCAAGTCAACACATTTGTGCGCCTTCTCGTCTGTACTTGGCAATTGGGCTTCGCTCTGACAGCATCCCTCGAAAATCGCCTACGATGATCATATTGTACTATAGTGTCTGCGTTTGCATGTGTGTGTGTGTGTGTGTGTGTGCGCGCGCGTGCGTTTGTGCGTATGTGTGTTTTGTGTGTGTGTGTGTGTTTGTGTGTGTTTATATGTGTGTGTATATTTGTTTACTTACGAAAGTGCTTTGCTTCAGTAAGTTTAGCTTTCCAAGTTCCAAGTGGCGATTTCTGCATGCCTGAATACAAGTCGCCAGTGTTTCTTAATGCGTATGTTATGTATATATTTATATAATTAGAACTGCACAAAAACAAATACTTTCTTTTCATTGAAATAAAGAGGCATCTCATAACCAAACAGTTTTATCTTGTTTCCGATTTGAGAAGGAAGGACCCTACATCGTGTCATTGTAAAGGTGAATGGCGGATACGCTACTGTACATCACAAACTTATTGCCACACAAATGCACACTACACAACCTCGCACCAACATTTCAAACACAGTACTGCCAAACGTATAGCAATCTCACACAGTGTTGTAAGACTCAATGTTGCCAACCACTTGATTGGAATTTATCCCACGTAACACACGTAACGTAATACACTGTCAAACACAAAATCTGTGGGTGATGGAAAAAAAATTGACATTTCTTTTGGATTCTGGATGCAAAAATATATAAGATACAGCTATTGTTTTCTTTGGGGCAAATTCTTTGTTGATCAGTGATATAAGCAATACGACAAGTAATGGACTCGAAAGTGGACTCGAAAGTCAATACTCATCTGACAACATCCACGCACACAATGATAGCAAAAAAAAAAAAAAAAAAAAAAAAAAATCAGCAAGATGTTGAGGAGTTTCGCAGTATTCTTATGATACAGACTGGGGTGATGTAGGTAGCGAGTAGCCTGGATGTAAGCACAAACTTCGAAGCCGAAAATGGCTTGGAATGATGTCTCTAAAATATGAAGCAATCCACTATTTCACTCTTTGCACTTCCACAAGAATGTTTTTGCACTTCCGTAATTGTGGTAGTCCGAATCTAGCTGTGAAAATGATGAAAAAAAAAAAAAAAAAAAAAAATTGTTACAATAATTGTCAAACATTAAGTTTATCGTATCCACCATATATTTCCATTAAGTTCAGGGTGGCAAATCTATAACAAATCTACACACGAGGCAGAGTGCGTGAGTGTTCGACCAATGCAAATACACTGCCCAACCTGCGTGGGGTAGCTTAAAGCGCGGGAAATAACATCAATCCATTTGATGGCATTAAGTAATGTGGTTAGTTACCATATCGTGGTAAAAGGGTATCGGCCTAAGAGAAGGACGAATTGAATAATATTGTATACATCTTTAAGATTAAAGTGGCATCCCGTCCGGTATTACAAATAATACACGATGAATACATTAATGCTCTGTACAGAGTATGCAAATAATGTTATATATAAATACATTCTACAATACAATGGCCATTCTTGAATGTGATACAATATTTGCAATATAGAGTATTGATTATAATTGACGTGTAACAATGATTTGACCAAGATTACAAATCTAATTATGTTACAAAACTATACTTGTTAAGGGGAAACTGCAGTAGTGGCGTGTTGCCACATAAGCATTAGCGCAAATCCGCTAAGGCTTTATTTGTACATTACTATATTGATAAAATATACATACACGCCACAGGCTCCCATGATCTTAAAAATGTATATACATACACACACACACACATATATATATATATATATATATATATGTATATATATATATATTTATATATTACAAAGGATTACAAAGGCGGAGCATTCCTACAGGAGACCTTTTGGTCCATATCTAGTTCGGATGCGAAAAAAAAAAATCATAATAATAACAAATGAATAAATAGAAAATATAATAATGTAAATAACAAATAAAATACATAAATAAATGCATATGTATAGCAGGTATATATATATATATATATATATATATATATATATATATATATATATATATATATATATATATATATATATATATAACATACTGGCACCTGGACACGTTTTAATACCTCGGCACCAGTATTACCACTGATGTGACCATGGTTGTCATTGGCAGTTACCAGGAATCTGTTTTGGCCTCGTCAGCCTCTGATCATCGTGTGACGCTGTCAACACACGTACGACCCGATACGAAAGCATTTGACCGTTAAATGACGCACAGCGGCAAGACTTAACATGATTTACGTCACAACCTACAGCCGGACTCCAAAGTTCGACGAGAGCCTTGTGTTGTCATCGTTGGAGTCTACGTTAGTGGCAACGCCAATGCCAGCACCAACCATACCACCACCACCACCCATACCACCTTCCACTGCCACTACAAGTATCACTACCATTTCGACTACCAGTACCACTACCACTACCACTACCACTACCACTACCACTACCACTACCACTACCACTACCACTACCACTACCACTACTACAATTACCACTACAAGTACCACTACCACTGCCACTACCACTGCCACTACCACTACCACTACCACTACCACTACCACTACCACTACCACTACCACTACCACTACCACCACCACTACCACTGCCCACCACCACCACAACATCTTTCACAACAACCACAACAATCATCACAACAACTATCACAGCAACCACAACCACCACCACCACAACAACAACAACAACAACAGCAACAGCAACAACAACAACCACTGTCAACGTTACCGCCGCCTTCACCACCGTCGCCACCACTACCACCACCACCACCACTACTACCACCAGCACCACCATACCATCACCACCACCCTGAAAAAAATAAGTTCCCATCGTTTCCTATCATCGTTCGGTTTCCAGTGGTCCCTGGTGACTACCATATGCCCGGGCTTGTGTCAACGGAGGAGGCAAAGGTGACGGCTTCGGCCGCAGGTGAGCATGTTCCTCCTCATGTACTGTTACAGATATCCACAGAAATATACATATGTATTTTTCTTGTTGAATATTTGATGAACTTCTCAGGAATTTCCTTGAAATCCTAATTCTTTTTGTCAACAAGGTTACGTTCACACAACAGCAATGAGAGACGCATTTGTGTAGTTATGATGTATCCTGAATTAAGTTTAAATTCCACGATAGTCCATAACGATCCGCAACGGTCCACAATAGTCCACAATGGTCCACAATGGTCCACAATGGTCTACAGTGGTCTACAATGGTCCACAGTGGCCTACAATATTCCACATCAGTGCATTACCTGCAGCTTCGCGACGGACAAACAAGAAGTGCAACCTCTGACATCATCAACACCTACACTCGTCGCATGTGCATGGCATCATCAACACCTACACGACGATTCGTGATATCATCAACACCTACACAGGTTGTAGGCTTATTGGCTGCCAAAGTTTCGCTTCCAGCTCCTGAATTCAGTTCTTCCTTTCTATTCTTAAAGTACAATTTGGGGTCTTCCTATACGTTAATTGTTCGTAATGAAGGGGATTCGTTTGAATGAAGGGATGTCATGCAGCAGGATCTTGAGGTTGCCTTTGCAAATTTGAGCTCATTATCATGGCCAGGACTTCTGAGAGTGCCTGTACTGCAACAACAAATTCACTGTACAAAAGTTCTGCTCTTACTAAAAAAAAAAAAAAAAAAGCCTGGACGTGCACTAGATAGAAAGAAAAATGAAATGGAATCAAATAGAACGAAAAAGAAAATAAAGTAAAATGAAATAATAAAATCAAATGAAATTAAGATACAAATGTAATGGGTACAGCTGCCTCCACCTATAGATCGTAAATGTACGATGTGAATGAACCACTTACGACCTCATAAACTTGTTCTTATCCTAAATACCTGACGTTGCAATCGCTTGCTGCAGAATCTCAACAGACGCTAGGTCTTGTAGTACTTGGAAGTGGATCCGATTGTACATTACTCTGATAACGTAGACATCACCCATGACTTCTTTCGAGACTTAATACAGATGAAGCTGAATGAAACAACCCGTGCAAATCGGCGAAGAAGTTAACACGTTAGATGTAATCCTTTTGCTGTCCAGAGGTATTTAGTCCTTTGAATGAAATCAACCGGCGGCATCGAGAACATTTGCAAAAATGAAGAGAATCGAAGAGTTGCTATTACTTTTATACACAAACGGAACTTATTCGTACATTCATGTCACAACAAAAACGCTCTCGAAACAAAAGATAATTTCTCTATTGAAAATGTCTAAAATTCGGAAGTTTCAAATATTCGAAACGAAACCTTCCGAAATTCAGAAAATCACATTTGAAAAAGTTTTTTTTTTTTTTGTTACGTGTATGGGAGATTTCCAAACTTTAGGGTCCCAATAGAGGGAACGATCAATATCTGTTCTACTTTAAGAAAAAATCACGAACATTAGATAAACAAGCGTCATATACGCGCGGATCTGGATAATTTTTTATCCAGTATACGAAGAAGAATATGGATTAATTATCTTAGGCATGACATAAATGTACGTAGTGCAGTGGGTATGCCCACATAACTTTCAAATATTTTATGCATACTTTATTCCTTCATAGTCGTCAACCTGACACAACTAGAAGCTACGCAAAACGTCGTGCCCGAATATAGTCATGCCTTATCGTATTGTATCTCAAACAAGTTGTAGTGATACAATTCGATTACGTATGCATACATGCATCGGATAGGAATTTTCGCGGTGGAAAAAAGTGGGGTTAGCTCAGACTGGCGCGGGATTCTCCTCAGTTGAATGAAATCGTCAGTTAGCGGTGTGGAAATATATAAGAACGTTCACATGAGCTTTAATAAGCTCTACACATGATGGGACAAGCCGTTCACAAGGAACTGAGAGCCAACACACGTGCCTGTAATACTTATAATAAATCACCCATAAGGCTTGTTTGCTCATCGTGTCCACAGATATCATATATAATCGGTTTTATGTTCACTCATCGCCCATAGTTGGATTTAAGATCTCATACGAGACGTTATGACACAAGCGAATATGTGTTTTGAAAAATTATTAGTTTTCATTCAAGTGATTTACTACGTGATTGTGGACAGCCTAGACAGTTAATGTATGCTTGGCTTATTGTAAAGAACATCATTGTTTAGTGGGAGAAATTGTGTTGCATATTAAGTTATTTCCGTAGAGAATAACGGGGTTCAACGCGAAGACATCTTGTTGATGGTCTCCACATGGCCGATAAAGTGCCGGTTTCTTTCATGCGAGATGTCTGTGACTTTATCTACATTCCTGATGGTCAGCCATCTGTCTAATATTATCATACAATGGACAAAGTTGACGATGTTTAGTTGTGACACTGGATAAGCTACTCAACCCAAACGAAAGGTTGTCTTCCAGGCGTGTAGTCGAGCTGGAATAGATTTGTCCACCATCTGTAGGTGGCAGGCGAGGTGGCTCTGCTGTTATTAGGTGGCAGGCGAGGTGGCTGTGCTGTTGTTGGGTAGAATGCGAGGTGACTGCTTTTGTTAGATGTCATGTGGGGCGGTGGCGGGGGAGGTGGCTTTGCTGTTGTCAGGTGGCGGGTGTGGTGGCTGTGTTCTTGTTAGGTGGCAGTTGGGGTGGCTTTCTTTGTGCTATTGGATTTCTCTTAGGTGTTATTTCGTACACAGATTCTGAACAATATTGCGGAATGTAGTTTGTGTAAGTCTGTGTATTCTGTCTTCCATGTTCAGTCCTGGGGACAATAGGAACCTGAAGGACCAATGATAGTCATCTTCATGCAATGGTCCTGCGAGACGGTTAGCGAAGAGAATCGTCTCCCCTCTCCCTATCGCTTAACTTCGTATCCCATCAACGTCATCAACGCTGGACGTGGGTGGTGGTCGGTCTGGAGACCGGGTCCAAGATATCTCTTGTCACCTTCGACTATCCTCCACTGTTTCACATAAGGAGATCTGACAACCTGCGGTTGCTTCCATCGTCTCCCTCCTATCAGCAGTTGACATAAAAATACCCTAAAACTTACACTACACAGACAACATTCCAAAGATTTTTATTTATTTATTGATTTATTTTTTTTTAATTTTTTTTATTATTTTTTCTTTATTATTATTATTTTTTTTTAATTTAAGAAGTCTACGAGGACCCAGAGATAGATGGTAATTGTTGCGGAGCTGCCGGTTTCCAGTCACTGAAGTTCAAGGCAACAGTTATTATCATTAAAGGAACTTGAAATAATTAATGTAATAAGTGTTTAGCTGTTACCGAGGCCGCCATCTTTGCTATATGTGTTCGGACTATGGTAGCCAGTAGCAATCATTTGCTGCCGTTGGACTCGAACCAGGGACTACGTCTTGTGAAGGAGAATCAAAACGGACTTGCTACAGAGGCATACTGTTGATTAGTTGTCAGTGCAACACAATGCAATGGCGCCACGCACACACACACACACACACACACACACACACACACACACACACACACACACACACACACACACACACACACACACACACACACACACACACACACACACACACACACACACACACACACACACACACACACACACACACACACACACACACACACAGACACACACACACACACATGGAAGCACGAGGATTGGAGACTACGAACATGACCCATATTATATATCTACTATGATAAAGTAGTAGCCTCTGTCTGTCTGTTTGTTTGTTTGTTTGATCACGAACTCCTCCTAGGGTTTTACAAATAGACCCCCATAACCATATATATTCTGATACCCTATCCCTCCAGGTACTTGGATAACTATATTTCATTAGAAAAAAATAGGGCTAAGAGTTAAAGTTAGGTGGGTTAGGGTTAGGTGAGTGATTATTCACGAACTACTCCCAGGTTTTTGCAGATAGACTCCTATAACCATATATATTATGAAACCTTATAACTCAAGGTAATTGGAAAACTATCTTTCATTTGTCTGTCTGTCTGTTTGTTTATTTGTTTGTTCAGGAACCCCTCCTGGGGTTTTGCAGATAGACCCCCATAACCATACATATTCTGATACCCTATCACTTCAGGTACTTGGATAACTATATTCCATTTTCAAAAATAAATATATTTTGGTTAGGGTTAAGGGTTAAAGTTAGGTGGGTTATGGTTAGGTTAGAGATTATTCACGAACTCCTAGGTTTTTGCAGATAAACCCCTATAACCATATATATTCTGAAACCTTATAACCCAAGGTACTTGGATTACTATCTTTCATTTGTCTGTCTGTTTGTTTGTATGTTCACGAACTCCTAGGATTTGGCAGATAGACCCCCATAACCATATATATACTGATACGCTATCACTCCAGGTACTTGGATAACTATGTTTAATTAAAAATATATATTTTGGTTAGGGTTAAGGGTTAAAGTTAGGTGGGGTATGGTTAGGTTAGGGACGATTCACGAACTCGCAGCAACGCGTAAACAAGTAAATAAGCACGTACAGGCAGACCACACACACAAGAACGAGCGCACTAACGTTCGTCCATAACGAGGGCACATACGAGTGCTTATCACGTGAGCACTCGGGAACTGGAGCTTATTGTCTGCATTGGTATTTATTCCTGGTTGACGTTTCCGGTGACAGTGAGGTGCGAGTCTTGCAAACATTTGGATAGCTTGCCATGTATTGTGTTACAGAGAACAACAATAGAATATATTGAACCATTCATTTTTTTTCTTGTAGGGGCACGCCGGTGACGTAATCGGAAGCGTGCTGGTCTCACATTTGTTTAATTGTGGGTTCGAATCCGGCACTCCTCTCCAATTCCCAGCAGTGATTGTGTGTTACCAGCCCCAACAGTCCTCAAAGCGCATAATAGGGCAAAGGTGACGGCTTCGGCCGCAGGTATGCGCCTCCTGGCGTAGTCTCCTCACCTTCCATGTTCTTCTTGAAGGAGGTTAGATCCACTTGAACTTCTTCACACCTGACGTTGTTCCTGATTTGAATAAAATGAATAATTCGTGAATATCATTGAAAGGGAGTGGGTTCCTTTGGCTGAATAAAATTGCCTCGTTGATTCAACAGGAGTGAAAGGAGGCTGGCAGGCCTTTTCATTCTGTCTGTGGGTGAACACTTGAATTATGCGTCTTTAGACCCTCGCGCCGTCTTGGCGTTCCGCAACATTCCAGGAACTCTTTGTCGTCGCTTGTCGGCAGATGCTCAAGGAGCCGCAGATGGTGAGAAATACAACCAAGTCCGGAATGCCCTTTTTTTTTTTTTTTTTTTTTTTTTGCCGCCGTCCCGAGGCTTCGTGTACAAGACGTATTTGCTGATGATGTACGAGTGTGTGTATGTGTAAGCCTGTATGAATATTTTTACTGTATGGAGATTGTACATGGAAAGTTGATACTCGTAAAGTATTTTATCATTATTTGTTGTTATCATCGTTATTATTACTATTACTATCGTTCAAATATTCTTCATAATAATAGCATGTTACGATGGTATAAATATCCCGGGGGAATCTACCTAATCTTTGCTTGCTATTGAAAGCACACAAGAGGCACTAGTCTTTAGTGTTAGGAGTATTACCACTATCTCTGTTATCTCAAGATAATCATTACAAGAAGATCTCTTTAAGGTTATCCTCTTGTGGAGTGAGGCATGCGGTCACCTCGGACGGACACAGTCCTGTGTGGGTTGCCCGCTGCATGGTCTGGTCTGGTCTGGCTTTTGCCAAAACCGTCGGTGACATTACCACTGACGTCATCCGTACTAGTTTACGACCGGGTTAAGTTAGATCTCTGCTTAGCCTGTTAGTCGTTTTGTTCTCGTCCCCTTCCGTCCCTGGCGGTACTTGCCCCTTCGGTCTAGCTGCCGCCGGGCTATTTCATTCATTTGCACGTGGACCCATCGGTCGCGCAGTGGTTTCGAACCCCAACGCTATTAACTTCTTCAATCTCATGACGCAGTTTATATAGTTCATTCTATCTAATACCAGACGATTTTCCCCCCAGCTAGATTCGAGACATGATAGGATATCAATCTCTCTCTCTCTCTCTCTCTCTCTCTCTCTCTCTCTCTCTCTCTCTCTCTCTCTCTCTCTATATATATATATATATATATATATTTCTTTCTCTCTTTCTCTCTCTCTCTCTCTGCCTACCACTTATCTGAATAAAACCGTCATAACTTAGCCGAAGTAGAAATCCTCCCAACGGGTCACCGAATTGAAGGCGAATGAACGACACCTGTAAGTAAACTTCACTGTGTATTGTGCGTTACCGTATTGAATGCGGGGCGGTGTGGGGGGTGGGGGTGGGGTAGGCCACAACGCATAGTTAAGCTTGCTATGGCTCCTTGTGTTATCCGAGTCGTCCACTCCCCTCGGGGCCCTGAGGGGGCGGGGCGGGTCCGCACCAACTACGCCGGGGTTGGGATGGATGCTAAGAAGACAGACCCGGACTTTCTGCATACGGATAGGTTTGTTAGTGGAACGCCTACGCCTCTCTCTCATCTCTCTCATCTCTCTGTCTCTCTCTATCTCTGTCTGTCTCTCTCTGCATCCCTCTCCATCTCCATCTCTCTCTCCCTATTTCTCTCCCCAACCTCTATTTCTCTCTCTCCATCCCCCCTCTCTCTCCCTTTCTCCCTCTCTATCTTACTATTTCAGTCTCTCTTCATCTCCGTCTCTCTCTCTCTCTCTCTCTCTCTCTCTCTCTCTCTCTCTCTCTCTCTATATATATATATGTATATACATATATATATATATATATGTATATATATATATGTATATACATATGTATATATATTTATATTAAAAAAGGTGGAAAAAGAGAGTCACGGGTCTCGTTCCGAGTTTATTCCTGACCGGTTTCGCTTGTAGCTTCTTCAGAGGAATGTTGGGTTTGTGTGGGTGGTGTAGGTGTTTTGGTGCTGATCTGGGTAAGACTTGTTCTTCTAGGGAGTCCTTCGGGAACTTGTCTCTGTTTAGAATACTTATTAGCTTCCTTCTCAGAGCGAATTCGTCCTCGGTGACGCCATGCCTTTCTTCTCCACCTTGAGACAAATGTTGAGACATTGTGACAAGTTGAAAAAGGTGGAAAAAGAGAGTCACGTGTCTCGTTCCGAGTTTATTCCTGACCGGTTTCGCTTGTAGCTTCATCAGAGGAATGTCAACATTCCTCTGAAGAAACTACAAGCGAAACCGGTCAGGAATAAACTCGAAACGAGACCCGTGACTCTCTTTTTCCACCTTTTTCAACTTGTCACAATGTCTCAACATATATATATATATATATATATATATATATATATATATTTTATATATCCATCTCCGTCTCTCTCCATCTCCGT
The DNA here is from genome assembly GCF_046742065.1 of Oratosquilla oratoria. Lineage (NCBI taxonomy): Eukaryota > Metazoa > Arthropoda > Malacostraca > Stomatopoda > Squillidae > Oratosquilla > Oratosquilla oratoria. Next base: position 40,731,388 of record NC_134792.1, on the reverse strand, counting down.
CTCTCTCCATCTCCGTCTCTCTCCATCTCCGTCTCTCTCTCCCCATCACCATCTTTCTTCCTATCTCCATCTCCACCTCTCTCCCCGTCTCCATTTCCATCTCTCTTCCCATTTCCATCTCTCTCCCCACTCCATCTCTCTTTCCCCACTCCATCTCTCTCTCCCTCCATCTCTATCTCTCTCTTTCCCCATCTCCATGTCTCTCTTTCTGTCGCCTCCCTTTAGTTTTTTCCTTGACCTCTCTCTGGTCTCACACCTGTCACTATACCCGAGCTATTTCGTGGAAAGTTGATTGATGAACTGTTCCCCATAAACAAACATGGTCATTTATAGTTTCTGGTATCACATTTACATTGCATGATAGTTTTCTGTCGAATGCGCTCTTGAGCGAAGAAAAACCAAACCAGAAGACGATAAAAACCACATGTCGAACAAAATTTGAGAAATGTAAACAAACTTCTTCGATACGGATGGTGAGGTCTTCCGTGTTCTGGTTTGGACACAGTAAAGAGAGATATATAAAGGGAGAGAGGGAAGTAAGAGAGGCTGGAGGTGAGGGAGGTGGAGGTAAGGGGGCCGGAGGTAAGGGGGCCGGAGGTAAGAGGGGTGGAGGTAAAGGGGGCCGGAGGTAAAGGGGGCTGGAGGTAAAGGGGGCTGGAGGTAAGGGGGTGGAGATAACTGGGATGAATGTAAGCTGGTGGGGGTAATTGAGGTAGAGGTAAGGGGGATGAAGGTAAGGGGGTGGAGGTAAGGGGGCTGGAGGTAAGAGGGCTGGAGGTGAGTTTAGGGAGTTCGTAATCTTGAGAAGGATTAGTGGTATCGCTATATCAAATTTTGGAGGTTCATATTACTCCTACTACTACTCCCGCTCCCACTCCTACTCTTACTCCTACTCCCACTCTTACTCTTTGTGTGCCCCTTCTCTTATTACTCATGATCACCCGTCCTCTCCCTCCCCTTCTCCTCCTCCTCCTCCTTCGCCTCCTACCATTGTTTTTCTCCACGCAGTCCTCCTCCCTTCCTGCCATTCTTTCTTCTCTCCCTCTTCTTGTGGATCCTGACTCGGCGAAGGGGATGAGTGAGTAGGCGAGATCACGAAAAGACAACACACTGACGGGAAGTGTGGGTAGTCCATCTGCGCACAGCTTTGCGCAGGAGCATCCGCGCGCAGACGCACCGAGTGCGGGTGGGTGACTGCGCAAGGAGCGGTTGTGAACTGCGTCAAATTTGCATAGAAATCCCGCGGGCCCCCGCGCCATCCATGGCATGGCGGATTACTGGCCAGGGTATCCAATTTTTCATCCATTCATTCACGTTCTCTGTGCTCCCCATCGCCTCCTCCTCCTATTCATCTATATCATTCGTATCTATGATGGTGACCGTCAGGGACCCCTGGTGCGTGGGTTGCCCGCTACTCCGCGCTTTGTCGCGTTCTAAAGTTCGTCGACAGCCTTGTATCATTCTTATCTCTGTGATGGATGACACTGCAAAGGGTTGGTTTATATTTGCTGTGTTTTAATTCGTATTCTGTGTATCGGGCATATCTGCAGGATGTTGAGTATGAAGGGAACAAGGCGCTCTCTGTAGGCGCATTGCGATAGCACAGGGATGTCGTCGGACTTTCGAATATGGGTGTACATTTGCGGCCAAATGATCCTGGTACAGTATTGTGTATTATTCTAATAATCGATGACGATATGTGTGAACTCTTGAAGCGATCATTTGTTTTTCAACAGTATTACTGCAAAAATTTCACAATTTTTGAACGTGGTTGTGGTGATTATACCCTCCCCGCCCTGCATAATACTGTACCCGTTTTATATGCCCGCAGCTGTACGGTTCATAGTCGTCACAGGGCACAAGACTAGAGCTTGGGCAAGCTGACCTATTATTCTGAAGTTTGGTATCGATGAGTCTGTAATGATGGGTTTAAACTTCCTCCCACTCCCTCCACAACTTCATTCCTCCCACTCCCTCCCTCCCTCCCTTCCTCCCACTCCCTCCCTCACTCCCTTCGCTCCTCTCTTCCTTGTTCCATTTTCGGTCGCATCAGTGTTGTCCTTCCCCCGCTCCCTCCATTCTTCTCTCCCTCCCTCTCCCGTTCCTTCATTCCTCTCTCCCTCCCTCCCCCTGTCACTTCATTTCCCTCCTTCCTCCCTTTCTCGTTCCTTCATTTCCCTCCTTCCCCCCTCTTTATTTTTCTTCTTTCCTCTCTCGTTCTCTCCCCCCTTTATAATTCCTTCTGTCCTCCCTCTCTCCCTCTCTCCCTCTCTATTCCTCTCTTCCTCTCTCTTCCTACTGTTCTCCCTAACTTTTCTTGCCCTTCCCTCCCATTCTCTCTCCTCTCCTTCCTTCCTCCCTTATATTCCTTCTTCCTTCTTTCCTCCTTCCTTCTTTTATCTCCTTCATCCCTTCTTATCTTCCTTTTCTTCTTCCATCTCTCTTTCCCTTCCTCTCTCCCCCACTTCCTCCCTCCGACCTTGCTTCCTTCCCTTTTTACTTTCCTCCACTTTGTTTTCCTCTTTTCTTCTCTCCTTTACTCTCTTCATCCATCTTCCTCCTTCCTACATCCTTCCTTTCGTTTTACTTTTTATTCTTTCTCCACTTCCTCCCTCTCCCCTCCTTCCCCTTCCCTCCCCCTCCCTCTCCTACTTCCCCGTCCCTTCTTTTTTCCCATTCTCCTTCTTCTCCCTCTCTCATTTCCTTTCTTCCTCTCTCCCCTCCCCCTTATCTCCCTCTCTCCCTTTCCTCCTCTTCCTTCACTCCTATATCATTCTCCTTCATCTCTCGGGCCTCCTTCCCTCTCGTTCTCTCTCATTTTCTTTCTCCCTCCCTTCCTTCATCTCTTCCTCCCTCCCTCTTCATCTTTCAATCCCTCTCTCCTCCCGTCCCTCACTCCTTCCCACTCTCCCTCCTCACCTCTGTTCATCCTTCTCCCTCTCTTCGTCTCTCAATCCCTCCCTCCTCCCGTCCCTCACTCCTTCCCACTCTCCCTCCTCACCTCTGTTCATCCGTCTCCCTCTCTTCGTCTCTCAATCCCTCCCTCCTCCCGTCCCTCACTCCTTCCCACTCTCCCTCTTCCCCTCTGTTCATCCTTCTCCCTCTCTTCGTCTCTCAATCCCTCCCTCCTCCCGTCCCTCACTCCTTCCCACTCTCCCTCCTCACCTCTGTTCACCCTTCTCCCTCTCTTCATCTCTCAATCCCTCCCTCCTCCCGTCCCTCACTCCTTCCCACTCACCCTCCTCACCTCTGTTCATCCTTCTCCCTCTCTTCATCTCTCAATCCCTCCCTCCTCCCGTCCCTCATTCCTTCCCACTCTCCCTCTTCCCCTCTGTTCATCCTTCTCCCTCTCTTCGTCTCTCAATACCTCCCTCCTCCCGTCCCTCATTCCTTCCCACTCTCCCTCTTCACCTCTGTCCATCCTTCTCCCTCTCTTCGTCTCTCAATCCCTCCCTCCTCCCGTCCCTCATTCCTTCCCACTCTCCCTCTTCACCTCTGTTCATCCTTCTCCCTCTCTTCCTTCCGTTCTTTGTGTACGTACTACCACCCTCGCCCTCGTTTCCCTTCCTGCTATTCTCTACCTTTCCGTTCCCTCCCAACTAATCGTCAGTTTCTCCACTTCCTTCATTCCATTTCCTCTCCCTTTGTTCTTTACTCTCTTCCTCTTCATCTTTTTCTTATTCACAGGATTCGTACCTGCTCTTCTCTTTAGTCTGGTTACTTCTTCCCCTCCTCACTATATTCTTTCACACTTTCAGGGTCCTTACCTTTGAATAAACAAAATTGTCTGCCGACAGTTTGAACAAGTAAACAATTTATTTATCAGTCAGAATGAAAGTCTTAAGTCGCCAGGCAGCAGACAGAAGAAAAGTTTCAGATCGTCTTCGGCAGTGAAAGAGTTAACTTAAGTCATTGGGTTTTTATTTGTTACTATATTTGTGTATTTGTAAGAGTGTATACGGAAATTACCCAACGTAATATGGGAACTGCGGCACTTGGAAATGACGTTGACAAAAAAAAAAAAAAAAAAAAAACTTTAATTACGAGAAAACTAACTAAAGCATTTGCAGTATGGGTCCATCGTAGGTTAGGTTTGGATGTGTGCAATTTCTCATGCGTATTCATAAACTGCAATGGCCAAGGAGGTCGTGAGGATCCTTGTGCGCTTTTGTCACGAGTTCGGCGCTAGCTTCCCAGTACTGGCCTCCCCGGTACTCAAAGTGTGGAGGTGCGAACTCTCGTACCTGGTCCTTGAGGTTTCAGAAACGTGTGAATATGTTTCATTGTTTTTGAGTTCAAACAGATTTGTTGGTGAAAGGTCTTTTCTGTAAGGGGAATCCCATGTGTAGAGATATACGGAATATTCAATAACGAAGTATATACTTGCATAGTTATGATATGCCATTGGTCAATTCAAGGTATTCACAGTTCTGTTGGAAGATGCGTACTTGCATAGTTATGATATGTCATTTGTCAATTCAAGGTGTTCACAGTTCTGTTGAAAGATGTGTACAGTTGGCAAGGTTTCTGCGTGGTCCGCCTGCTTGTGTAACGTGTGGCAATAGTGTCAAGCGTGCAGATATGAAATAAGTTTGATATAATGTCAAAATTTCAGCTGACTTTCCATATGTCTGATCGTGAGTGGAACAGCGCATGCGTATCATTGTGCAGATACAGAATTAACATAATATTATTTTTTCAGCAACCTTTGCATATGTCTACTCGTACTCGTGAATGGACAAACATGATCGGATACGTGTCCTGACTCAATGGTCTCCGTGGAAATCTTGGCAACTGTACCTTTGAGTTGCATAGCCTCACTCTCGTCTTTTGATATATTACGTACCGTGCGTTCGTTTTGTTTATCGTAATGATATCCGTGATTGTTTCGTGCGATTAGAAAACCAATATTTTATATACATCCACTCTATGTACTTGTGCTTGTGTCCCTTTGGGTGTGTGTGTGTGTGTGTGTGTGTGTGTGTGTGTGTGTGTGTGTGTGTGTGTGTGTGTGTGTGTGCGTGTGTGTGTGTGCGTGCGTGCGCGCGCATGTGTGTGTATGTGTGCTCGTGGTGCTTACATACACACTTAGATGTGTGCATATTCTCTCATACATTTACATTATCTGTGATGAAAATGTGGGTGTGGTAACAAGGTCAACAGATTAGATTATGTTTGCTTAGGCATATCCTGCTTTACCATTGCTTGCAGATATTCCAGTGGGTTGACTTTCATACCTATTCATATGTGTTTGTGTACCTATATGTACATATTAACATTACATATTTGCACACAACTAAATCCTTGCATCATCTTGTGTTTCGTACATGCTTATATCCTACATGTACATGTTGACATGGACATATTTTTACACACTGCACCCTTGCATCATCTTGTGTTTGATACGTGTTTCTGTATTTAGATGTACACATTCAAATGTACATATTTGTACACAACTGTGTTCTTGCATTATATTCCGGGTTTGTGAAATATTGGTCAGTGTATATAAGAGAACCTTCTTATCCATTCCTTAACTAGAGGACTCGTAGTACGGCTTGGCAATACATCGGCCCCTCTGAGGGAGATGTATAGACACTTGTCAATATGTTGGCATGTATATTCATTACTTCTTATGTCCATCACTCTCCGTCCAGCGTCTGGGCTTGACTTGACCGTGGTCGTTTTTGCTTGCAGGTTCTATTTTTGCAGGTAGGCGGATCTTGGCCCAGTCTGGCTCCGAGGTAGATGCTGGCCCAGTCTGGCTCGGAGGCTCTCTCTGGACCGGTCCAGAATGCACGTTAACACTCGGAGTCGCGTCTAGTTTTGGTTAGATGATAGTTTCAGGAGATGCCAGAGTTGTAACTGGGTATGAGAAAGAATGCTCGGAAGAGGCAATATGTGATGCATGTAATATTGTACTTCATTAACCAACTCTCGACCTGCTTGGGAAATCCAGTCTGCTTCTCTACATTTCTGAACTTCCTGTTCAGTGCTTTTTAGTCTTAAACTTTCTTCTTTTCCTCTGCTGTATGCTTTTAGCTCAAAGGTTACATGTAGACTTAAATGTTGAATATGCTGAATTGTATGTATATTGGGAATATTGCTGCTCAATTGTTGAAAACTATCGGAATATAAAGGAAATTAACATATAACATAGATCATTCATATGGTCTCCTTCCAGGCAGCTGATAGAATTGCATTAAACTACTCGAAAACCCTGTCATGCCTAGATTTTGATTTGCAGATTTTAGTGTTCCTTGGTCCAAGTACTTTTTGAAAAATACAGAGCAACTCAAAATTCTAATTTTTGATTACGCAGCCATAAGATTACGCTGTTTTGCTTATCGTCATTAGCGTCTGCGACGGCCAACCACGCCTGCCAACCTTACCGAGATAATCGCACGGTCAACATGTCACGTACCATTCATTCATTTTCTTATTCAACATGTCACGTACCATTCATTCATTTTCTTATTCTTTACTACCCACATCAAAGACAAGTTTGGAAGTCACTGCAGAATTCCTGTTCGGTTCTTAACTATTTTCCTTTTCCTTTCTTTTATTCTACTTCTGTTCTTTTTTTCTTTTATTTTTTATTTTTTTCCTTTTCTTTTGATTTTGATTTTTTAATTTTCTTTTCTTTTCTGTTTTATTTTTCCTTTTTAACTTTCAATTTTTCTTTCTTTTTTCTTTCTTTATATATATATTTTTTTCTTTCGTTTTATTTCTATTTTCTTAATTTCATTCCAGACTCCCAGTGTGTATTACCCAATGTCGCCGTATGCCACTGTCAGTATCATCTCTCATCGTCACTGGTCCTACTAGTTGGCATTATGACCTAAAACATATTACTAGCTTGGTTTTATTTTAAATATGAATAGGTAAAGAACAGGAAAGTAAATCACAAGGATAACAGTCCTAGTTGATATTCTTGATGATATGTTTTTTTCATTATTCTAATAGGGAGTAACGTATCCATCTGCCCATATGTTTCCATTCTACCAAGGGGCATTAGATCACAATTAAAGAGAAAGATCGGATTTATTCTTTGTCGTGATGAAGATGCATCGTTGTCTAGTTATTTCTAGTTAATTATTTTTACTAGAGAATACAGAGACGAATGTAAAAGCTGTCAAAATCGAAGAAACAATCTATATCGAATCTTGTATACACCGAGGTTGTTCATCTTTTGTACTTTAGTTTTGTGTATGTGCGTGTGTATGCATGCATGCGTGCGTAAAGCAATTTTATTTGTAACATAGTGGAGCACAATAACTCCACTATAGCATCGGGCAAACTATATTCATTCTGAAGCCTGAAGGTTGTAAAACAGTTATGCGTTGCTAGAATTAATCTTGAATATTGATGACGTTCACCTTGTACGTCTTACTTAGGATTCAGCATTTCTTGTGTCGACTTGTTCTCTTCTTTATTAACATAGAGATCAGACACCCATCCTTACCAGTCTCAAGGATAATCATTTTCTCACATACAGGGTACAAGTCCCATCTGATATATTACTTTGATCTCTGAGATAAGTGTCATGTTTCTGCACTGTAAAAAGTTTGGTGTGAACTATGACACTTTGAGTTCTTTTTTTGAGCTCTGAGGTGACATGTGGTACGCAAGAAGGACGACCGACGCGACCACGGGTGTGGGGAACCTCCCAGGTACCTGGGTGACTCATGTGTGGCCCCGCCCACCAACCGGCACGCCCTAAGACGCGGGGAAGGAGTGCTTTGTTGTCCCCGTGGGGGCTGTTCTCCTCTGGTCCCCGAAGGGCATGGCAGTGCCTGGCCGGTGATGCCATTACTATATTCGGAGCCACCTGACGGTCCAGGAGGAGTGTCTTACACTTATGAAAGAGAGAGACACTTTAGGCCACATCTCTTTTCATAGAATCGACGATGGGAATCGTCGAGACGGACGCCAGAGAGAGTCATCTCCCCATAACTAATCTTCAGATCTCACCAACGTCTTCAGTATTATCTAGAGGTACAACCCTGAAGGCTGGCACTTGGTCTCCGAACCCATTTCAAGATATGCGTCAGCTTCGATTATCCATCCCTCACTTTTTCAAAAAGCCAACAATCAACGACTGCCCTCCTCCTCTTATCCCTACCAGCCGGTGATACACAAACATTCCCATACTTGCACAACGCAGACAACAATCTAACGTTTCTTCCTGGTGAGATATATTACAGGGACTGGGAACTGTCGCTGATTACTGTGGAACTACGGGTTATTACTTTTAGTGCTCGTTACTTTGTAGTCTTTATTGGAGGTTTTGTCCTCTGGTACACTTAGAGAACAGGCAGAGCCCAATTATTCAAATTGTAAAAAATGCAATGGAACTTGAGATCAATGTCACATCGCCTCTGTTATCCAGAATTATAAGGTCTCTGAGCGACGTGACGTCATGTCGATTGCGACAAACATCTTTGATGAATGTGGCTAATGTTTATAACCTAAACTTTTAACACAGGCATAGGAACTCTTGTAGAAGAAAAAAGAAAAATGCAATAATATGAACATTTTACAGAGTGAAGATTGTAATGGTAATGGTGGTAAGGGAACTCAGAAATAATCATGGGTTCTTGTTCTTATCCGTTCTTTAAAAAAAAAAAAAAAAAAAAAAACACGGGTTTCTTACACAACCAGTGTACAGTATCTGCAGTAATAATACTATCAGTGTTTTAGCGCTCTCACTGATCATATAGTCAGGGTTTTTATTATTGGTAATTGCCACCACGTGCTTGCAACAGACATCAAACGCTCGCCGTCGGTATTATTAGAAAAGACTTCCTGGTTCGAAGAATTTGTTTCTTTTTTCGATTTTTTTAGGGCACGGTGGAAAGGCCGTATCATTCAAAGTGCACGCCTACCTCCAATTGCAGTGTTTCAGTGCTTTAAGACTACGATTATCTCCAACCCCCCTGCAGTATACATTAGTTGCATGTAGATACTAGAAGCAGAATTTTTAAAGGA
>NC_134792.1:40699900-40707400 GCF_046742065.1 Oratosquilla oratoria | reverse complement strand
CCTACTCTCTTTTTACCCCCATTCCTTCCCCCTTTCTTCGCATCCTTCCTCCCTTCCTCCCTCCCTCCCTCCCTCCTTCGCTCCCTCCCTCGCTCCCTCCCTCCCTTTTCCTTTACTCAGTCACTCTCGTTTTGCCTCCACTCCTTCCTCCCTCACTTTTCCCCTCAATCCTTCCCTCCCACCTTCTCTTTTTTTTTTACCTTCATCCTTTCCTTCCTTCTTCGCTTCCTCCCGCCCTCCTTCTTCCATTTTTACCTCTATACCTTCTCCTTGCTTCTCTCTCTCCTTATCCCGCTTCCCCCACCACCTTCCCCCTATCCCTCTTCTTCCCTCCTCCCCTCACTAACCTTCTCTCTCCTTCTCTTCCTTTTCCCTCCTTCCCTTCCTCCTTTTTTCCCTCCTTCCCTACCTTCCCTCCTTTCTTCCCTTTCTTCTTTCCCCCCTTTTTTCTTCCCTCTGAGTGTAACCTCCTCGGGAAGGTCACGCTCAGACGAAGGATTTTTGTTTTTTTCAGGGGGGGAGGGGAAGGGGGGGTGGAATGTCACTCCCACGGGCTTTGTTTGAGCCCGTAAGGTGGGTGTTTATGGAAGATATACCTTGCAGAGATAAAGTGGGATGAATTGGGGGGGGGGGTACTGGTTGAGTTGAAGGGACGTGGAGGGGGTGCACCGGGCAGGAGTGTCGCGCCCTCGTAATTCGAACACCTCACGTGCCCTCGTAACTCGAACACCTCACGTGCCCTCGTAACTCGAACACCTCCGATAGGGAGTCCAAGAGGTCGACCTGGGCAAGATCAAGAGTCCAGGTCTGCTCATTCGGAGACCGATGACGTCATGCGGCCCATTACTGGACCGTTATCAGTTGTAGGTTCACCTTAGAAGGTCGTTGGTACCTGACTGTGTGACTTTGTTCTACGCTGTACAATCTGTGTGGAAGTACATTTTTGAAGTGATTTTAGTGCTGTAAAAGGACTGATGGTTAATAACTTTTGATTACGAGCAGTTTTATTAGATTGGTACAGTAACGTACAAAAAAAATGCATTTGAATGTTTGTTGGCTTATTGTACGACTTTAACATAATTTTACGTTCAGTCTCGTGATATTTATATCATTCAAAATTTGAATTATGACAGCTCACTTATGGTCGAAGAGAAAGAAAAGAAAAAATTACGTCATTATAAGGTGCTGGGACAGAATATAAGGATAAGGAACGAAGCATAAAGCGTCACAGGATATAACGACATGACGTCATAGATCCAACGAAATGACGTCACAGATCCAACGACATGACGTCACAGGATCCAACGACATGACGTCATGGGATCCAACAACAGGACGTGACGAATGACCAACAACATTACGTCATAGACGACCAACGACATAATTATCGTCTCTTGGGATAATTTTAATTATTATTTATCTATTATCCTGGTATTATTTTCGTCAACGATTGCGTTCAGACGCGCAGATCCCATTAATACCTTCTTACGAAACACACAAGTGAAACTAAAGCTGGCGTAGTCGGCCTCGAAAGTTCAATGATGATTTGGTTACTCTTAATGATCTCATCTGGACTTCCTCAGTAAGTCCCTCTGCTCAGCTTCAACTCAGCCAGCCAGTCCGGGTCGTGATGTTACGTGCAGGAAAATCTGCGCGAAAGCAATGTTTCTTTCACGAATGGCGGTGCTGGTGGTGGCCACAGGAGTCAGGAGGACCGTGGGAGAGGATATGGGGCGGCTCTTTGGGTACTGTGGCGATGATGGTGATGACGGTGATGGTGATGATGGAGATAGTGATGATGGGGATGGTGATGATGGTGATGGCGGTGATGGCGATGGTGGAGATAGTGATGATGGTGATGGTGATGATGGGGATGGTGATAATGGGGATGGTGATGATGGTGATGACGGTGATGGTGATGATGGAGATAGTGATGGTGGGGATGGTGATGGTGATGAGGATAATGGTGGTGGCGATGATGGTGATAATGGTGATGATAATGGTGGTGATGATGACGGTGATGGTGGTGATGATGATGATGACAGAAAGATGAACGGTCTTGAGAGATATATGGTAAAAAACGTGACCCCTTTCCAGGAGGCGCTTAACTGCTACTGAGTTCACTTCAGATACTTGGGCATGTACGGATCAATAGTAAATGAGGCCGGGATACAAGGAACATTATCATAACCATATTGGAATTGGACAAAAGACAAAAATTCAGGTCACGCCTGGCTCCATGTTCATCCATCCCAGGCTGGCCTACTACAGGCATTTAATTTTTATTTCCATAGTTTTATTTTTACCATCTAATTATCTTTTCAGTCTTTGTAGCAATCTCTGGAGAATATAAAGAATATGCAAGTCATTTCTTGTTCCTCTCTGTGTCCTGAATAACCTACTAGCCACCCCCAGACCCCCACCCACCCCCACCCCACCCCAGCTCACAACATCACAACACACAGTCATTCCTTTCACTTTATCTTTCATGTATCCTGGACTGTTTTTCATTAGCTCCCCACCCTTCCTCTTCCTACTCCTCCTCTTCCTTCCCCCTCTCCCTCCTCCTCCCCCTTCCCCCTCTCCCTCCCCTCTTTCTCTCTCCCTTTTGCCCTCTCCCTCACCCTCCTCCTCTCCCATCCCACACCCTTTCCCCTCCATCCTCCTTCTCCCTCTCCTCTCCCTCCTTCTCCCTTTCCTCCCTTTCCTTCCCCTCCTTCTTCTCCTTCTCCTCCTCCCCCTCCTTCCTCTCCTTCACCTCTTCTATCTCCTCACTCTTCTCCATCTCCTACCCCTCTTTCTCCCTCTCCTCCCTTTCCTCCATCTCCTCCCCGTCCTTCTCCTCCCTCCTTTATCCTCCCCCTTCCTATTTCTCCTCCATCCTTTTCCTCCCCTTCCTTCTCCTTCCTCCTTCCCTTCCTTCGTCTCCACCCCCGTATGGGGTAATGAATTTTATGCAGTCATGCAGCATTCTTGGATGAATGGAGACTACTTTCCTCTTAAAGAAAAATGCTGATCGCTTTTGACTTCTTTTGTCCTTCCTCCTGTCTGCTGCTGCTGCGGCTGCGGTCTTCCATAAATCTCTCCTTCATCTCCTCCTCTGAGACTCCACCCCATCGGCGCGATATTGTCCCCATGGGCAGGAGTCATGGGGGTCGGTCGGCCACGAAATATAAATACTTACCCCCTCCACCTCTCCCTTTCCCTCCACCTCTAACTCTTTCTCCACCTCTCCCTCCCCCTCCACCTCTGACTCCCCCTCCACTTCTCCCTCCACCTCTCCCTCCCCTCTCCACTTCTTCCTCCCCTCCACCTCTTCCTTCCCCTCCACCTCTCCCTCCCCTACAACTCTTCCTCTCCTCCATCTCTCCCTCCCCCTCCACCTCTAACTCCTCCTTTACCAACTCTTCTTCCCCTCTCCACTTCTTCCTTCCCTTCACCCTCTCCCTCCGTCTCCATCTCTTCCTCCCCCTCCACATTTCCCTCCCCCTTCAACTCCTTCTCCCACTCCTCTCCCTCCACTTCCACCTCTTCCTCCCACTTCAACTCTCCATTCCCATCCATCTCTCCCGCCTCTCCCCCTCCCCTTCCATCTCTCCCTCTAACTCCCCCTCTACCTTTCCCTCCATTTCTTCCTCCACCTCTCTCTGCGCACCAATCTCTCCCTCCCCATCCACCTCTCCCTCCCCATCCATCTCTCCCTTCCCATCTATCTCTCCCTTCCTTCCACATCTCTCTCCCCTCCGCCTATCCCTCCCCTCCACCCCCACCTCTTCCTTCCCGTCCATCTCTCCCTTTACCTTCCCCTCCACTTTGCCCTCCAGTTCCCCTTCCACCTCTCCCACCCCTCCACATCTTCCTCCTCCTCAACCTCTTCCTCCCCTCCACCTCTAGCACCACCTCCCCCTCCACCTCTCCTTCCCCCACCCCTCGCCTACGATCCTCATGCCCCCTCCTCCCCCTCCCAGTCCTCCTTTATCGCTGCGCTATCATTCTCCGTGCCATTTTAATGGCACGGAGAGACTTGGATTTTTTTTTTTACCCCCACGAAGGCTGGGATTGGCAGTGACACGGCCTATCCCCTTTACACCTCTCTCTCTCTCTCTCTCTCTCTCTCTCTCTCTCTCTCTCTCTCTCTCTCTCTCTCTCTATCTATCTATCTATCTATCTATCTATCTCGCTCTCGCTCTCGGTCTCGGTCTTTTTCTTTCTCTCTCACTCTCTCTCACTCTCTCACTCTCTCCATATCTTTCCCCCACTCTTTCTCTCTCCACTCTTTCCGACACTCTCTCTGTGTTTGTGCATTTGTATTTATTTGCATTTGTTTGTGTGTGTGTTTGTGTGTGTGTTTATTTGTATTTGTGTGTTTGAACGTGTGTGTGCGTGCGTGTGTATGCGCGTGTGTGCGTGTGAGTGTGTGAGTGTGTGTGTGTGTGTTTTAGAGACGTGTTTTCACATATGCGTGTTGGACATCAGCTTATAGAAAGAACTTGTGACGGTTTATGTACATTGTCGCCCGTGAGATTTTGAGCTGGCAAAATAAGGTCTACCATTACTTCATCTTGATTGCTTGAAAGAGAGAGAGAGAGAGAGAGAGAGAGAGAGAGAGAGAGAGAGAGAGAGAGAGAGAGAGAGAGAGAGGGGAGGGGAGGGGAGGGGAGGAAGGGAGGGAGGGAGGGAGGGAGTGAGAGAGGAAGGGCGGACCATCTTTTCCCACAGAAGGAAGAAAGGAAGAGGGGGAGGGAAGGGGGGGGGGGATAAGACTGCAGATGGTGGTGGAATATAGGAGAGGTGGGAGGAGGGAAGGAGGAGGGGAAGAGGAGGGCAGGAGGAGGGGCCGTATGGGTGAGGTGCCAGCTTTCTAATCCATAAAGATAAACAAGATGGGTTTACCGGCTGGAATGCCTCAGACAATCAGCTGTTCCTCTTGATTTGTATGCAGGCCTGGTAGTGGTTGGGGGTCGTTCAGGAAAATAAGGACCTTCGAGTTACGAGGACTGCAGTGATTTCGAGGATTGTATTATAGGGGTGGAGGGTCTATTGAAGGGATTTAAGGGGGTTTACGTTAGGGTTTTTGATGTTTGTGTTGTGAGGGTTGTTGGTGGGTAACTCAGAGTGGTGCCTCTGTTGAACAAAATCTTCTGGTGTTGGGCAGAATCAAAGCTGTCATGAGCGCCACTGTGGCGATGGGGATACAGGTGGGGAGGGGAAGCATCAAGGGCAACTTGGGATGGGGAGGAGGCGAATCAAAGGGTCGGGCCCATATTCTAAAACAAAGTCTGGGGTCCCAAGAGACCAAATGCTGTAACAACCCTAACCCGTATTTCTCCTGATCATAAGGCTGGTAATCGGCATAGTGTACCTTTTCGGGCTCTGGATTTTGGTTTAAGAATACGACTGTCGGTCGCAGGTGGACGTGGTAGAGGGATTAGCATTGTGGCCTTTCAGATCACTAATGATAGAGGAGGAGTAGAGCTAATGGAGGAATGTGCCGTGTAAAAGGATTATATTTTTTTTTCCTATTTACTCTCACGTAATGAGGGCCGTTTCTTGGCAGTACACACCCCATGGCGCGGTGATAACGTCTACTGTCTTTCTATAAGGTTAAACTTAATTTATAGCTCCGTGTCCACACTGGTTCTCGGGTTCAAGGCCACGAAGCTCGGCATACTGGAAGCCCTCTTTGGTCTCAAGTGGGCATTGGTTGTGTATTCGGAACGTGTAGTGCTCCAGGATGTGTTTATAGGGTACATCATGCTGTGTGCAGCAAACGTGGTTTACGTTGTCTCCAAGAATAGCTGGGGTATCTAGAAGAATCTAAATACTATTCATTCTGGCTGGGGAAAATATCATTGTCTCACTCATTGTTTAGTGGGACCCGTGCACTGTTTTACCGAGGCGTAGACACGTAAATTCAGCTGTGATATCTGTCGTAGTTTCTGTATCTTTCAAGTCCCTATTTGTTTCTTAACTCAGCAGAACTGATCGGGAGCATTTTTTTTAAGGTAATTTTGTATATGGTCAGAGGTATTCCTTATTCGGTATATATGGTCGCCCTGTTGCAAGCATTATTAATCCCCTTAGCATAGCATCCTGCCTTAAAAGTAAATAAAACAGATTGGCGTAAACCAAAAACTATAATGGAGCAAGGCATCGTAGCCGTTTCTGTTTGAGATGTCCTAAGCTTAGTAGAATAGCTTGGTATACGACGAAACAGTTTGTATAACTAACATTGTAGCGAAGGGGGTTTGAGACTTTTATCTGTAAGGAAGTATCTAAGTATGAAGGCAGTACTAACTACCTGTGCACTTTTGGCCGAAGATTTTTTATTTTGATTATTGATTGATCAATTCTATTTGTTTATGTATTCATCTATTTATTTGTCTATTTATTTATCTGTTCATTTGTCTATCTAATTAATTACGTGTTTATTAATTAATTATTTTTTTTACATATTTACTTGTTGATTTACTTATTTGTTTACTTGTGTATTCATCTATTCATTACCATTACTCGTTAGGGCAAAAGAACCTTGGTATGTAAGTAGCATAAAATCTTGCCATCCTGAACCCCATCCGCAGAACAATGAGTACACTACTACCCAACCTTGATCATGTTTCATTTGGTCTATACCTCCCTGGAGTTCCTTTAGGGAAACTGAATATATGTGAGTTTTGAAGAAATTAATTTAAAATATTGGAACGATGGGGATGGTCACACTTTTTTGGCATAATTGAATTTAATCGCACCGTATATACGAGTGTGAGAAACCTCAGAAGTTCTTTCTGGGTTTTGAATGTTTTCATTCCGAATACTATAGATTTTCAAATATTAGAGATTTCCAATTAAGAGAAGTATAGGTACTATGTATACCAAACCTGTCCGTGCCACTGCTGCATTATTGGTTGTAGCTGCTACTCTGAGTTGCTACACCAGCTACCTGATCTTCTTTGTAGTAGGCGCGCATGATCTTCAACCTTCTTTTCCTTTTACGACTCATCTCTTTGTTCTCCTTTAGGCCTGAGTCTCTGTGGGCCTACATTCATCACTTATGGGATCTTTTTATCCATCCTCATTCATCACGTACCCAGCAGTCATTGGCTATTGAGTCTATAATCTTTAGCTTCTGCTTTTGGGCGGACCAGTGAAACCCATCGTTTGTGCAGAAACGCAAGTCATTCGAAGTTCCCTCCTGTCAAAGGTCTTGGGCGAGGAGATGGAGCCCAAAAATACATTACGAGGTCGGAGTACGTCGTATTATGACAAAAGTGAATCCATAGATTCTGCTTTCGGACGGCCTGTGAAACGTATCGTTTGTACTCAAAGAAGCACAAGTCATCTAAGCTTTCTTTTGTAGAAGGTCTAGGCTGAAGGTCTAGGGCCGAAGGATACATAACGTGATAAGAGTGAGGATTATTGTGACGAAATTAAGCCCAATGAAAATAACGGTAAATGGCGACGAATTATTATCTTTTTAACCGAGCCCGGGGTTATTCACGG
>NC_134792.1:40692400-40694900 GCF_046742065.1 Oratosquilla oratoria | reverse complement strand
ATATATATATATATATATATATATATGTGTGTGTGTGTATATATATATATATATATATATATATACATATATATGTATATATACATATATATATATATGTATGTATATATATATAATATTTGTGTGCGTGTGTGCGTGCGTGCGTGTGTGTGTGTGTGTGTGTGTGTGTGTGTGTGTGTGTATGTGTGTTTGTGTGTGTGTGTATGGATAGATTTACATAATACGGGTATGTATGTAATTGTGTGCGTGTGCATATCTTTTGTATATTTTGATATACGTGTGTATTTCTCCCTTAGATATTCTTCCTATTTACTTATGCCTAAGATGAAACTACTTTCGAAATGTGACCCTTGATTCTTTCTCCTTGCAGGTGCCAAACCGAAGGCACTGCCCTTCGGCATCACGGCGGCAAGAACACGTTCTGCTGACGAAGCGTTGGTGAGAGCGTCCGTCCCAGCAGGGTCTTGACGATGAAGCGAAGGAAAGCCGCCCGTCTCTTGCCGCCGTCGGCTCAACGGTAGCCCGGCGGTTCTCCGGCTCGTGCACATGACACGCAGAAGCCGAAAGGTGACAATTGCATGTGCTGAAGTACAGTTATCGCCCCTGTTAGTGTGGTTTATCACGAACACATTTCACAGCCAAACCTGTCGCTGACAGATCCTCCGCCTCTTTCCGGAATATTCTCGAAGAACGACCGGAAAGGGAAGCTGTTGAGGAAATTGAGGCTAGAAGACGTAGACTGTCTCGTTCCTCCTCTTGCAGAGGAACAGTCCTTTGCCATTTTGACTTAGAGGCAGGAACATCTGACCCCCCAACCCCCACCCAAAAAAGAAGAAGAAGAAGAAGGGGAGAGAGAGAGAGAAAAAAAGGGAAACGATAATGAAGTACGAGACTTGGGACAAAGGTCCGTTTAGAGCCTAGGGGTCTCTTTTTCTCACTCGCTCACTCTCTCCCGCACACGAGTCAGCATGCCTCGTCATGGGCCTCCTCTGTGTCGCTGGGAGAGTTCTCCATCGGACCTGGAGGGGGCCAGGCGAGAGGGCCTCGAGGGGACAAAGACCTCCGCCACCTCTCAGCAGGACGACCTCCGGAATCCTTACAGTGAGATCGAGCTCTACCTCCAGCGTGCTTCGGTGAGTACCCTCTGCCGCCTTTTAGTTTATTTGAATTTTTTCGTCGTGGTTATGTATTTTTTGTCAGCTTAATTTAATTTTATTTTATTTTGTTTTATTTTACTTTATCATATATGTTTTATTCTATTCTATTTTATTTTATTTTATTTTATTCTATTTCATTCTGTTTCATTCCATTTATCTTCTTTTTGTACGTTACCTTGACCAACACATGAATTTTGTGATAATCCATTGATTCATGTGTCATTGATAATACGCCATTGTTTTGGTAAGTGCCTTGCTGGTAAAAGGTCATTTTATGTGGTTGTGTTTTGTCACCTTTGTGTGGTAGATATACGGTGATGGAAGGTAGGCATTTAGTAAACAGCATATTTGTATATATAGACTTAAAAGGTCTGTGTTTTCCTACTGTCTTTAGATTGTTGACTCGTCTTTTGCAGTTTATTTCAACTCAAAACGTTTCTTGGTGGTAAAACGTGCAGACAAGAGACCTTTCAGTCCACGAAGAGGTCGAATGTAGTTAAAAAAAAACTAGAATAAATAACCAGACTCCTAAGCAACCAAGTAAAATAGACAAACAAATTAACAAAAACAACAAAACAACGTTGCATCACTTTGTAGTTTATACGAGAAGAGAAGCTTCAGAGGAATCTCGAATCTTACTTCATTCTACTGACTTTACTCACTTTTGTAAGGAGTTCGTACTTCTTGGTTGTTGGTGAGAAACACAGGGATATAAGAGACTCCTAAATGTTGGAGAGAAATCTACGGAGGGAGACCATACTGGCATCAAATGAATATGTACTCTTCAGGAAAATACACAAATCACGGTACTGCCGTCGCTATAAGAAAACTTGTGAAAATGTATATATTCATTCCGTTTCCCCTCATACCGACAATTTTTTCCTCCATGTCTTGACCTCTCCTATCATTGGTTTATTTGTCTATTTATTTACTTATATCGTATACCTATTTGTTTATTTATTCATTCACTTATGCGCTTATTTATGTATTTGTTTATTTCCATTCATTTATGTGTTTATTGATTTATTTATCTACCTATAATTTAAAATGCGGGTAAAGGGTGGATAGAGCTTTTCTTTCAATTCAAATTTCATGTCTGTGGGCAGCGGTGGGGAGGTTCCATTCAGAAAGTGGGCAGATTCCAACCAAGGAGGTCTAATGTAGAATGGGACTTTATAAAATCGAACAGTTTTCAAATCATCAAATAGTCTCCTTATACAGGAGCAAGGTCAGGGATGGACCGAGGGGGCGGGTACAAGGCTGTTAAGAAGATGAATGTCACACAAAAAAATAAGTATCGGTGGAGATATATCTAACCACTTTCTTACGGAGGGGATACTATG
>NC_134792.1:40677400-40687400 GCF_046742065.1 Oratosquilla oratoria | reverse complement strand
TGATTAAGATTGTTGTTTCAGATTGCATGATTCAAAACTCGTTCTTGTAGTTATCTTAATTTCATCTTAACCTGGCGAAAATTTATTAACCCATTCAACTCCGATGACAAGATGTCTTGTCATTTGGTCAAATAAAACAAAAAATCATAAAACACCAAAATGTTTGATCAAACACCAGAAAAATATGACGTCAGTCCTCGCTTCGCTGCGAGCGAAGCGAGGACTGACGTCATATTTTTCTGGTGTTTGATCAAACATTTTGGTGTTTTATGATTTTTTGTTTTATTTGACCAAATGACAAGACATCTTGTCATCGGAGTTGAATGGGTTAAGAGGTAGGAACTAATCTTCGTTGTTGTTGGAGTTACAATCATGTGATAACTTACGAAAAAAAACAAGTCAGTGGAACATGGGAATTGCAAACCAATCGTGTAGCAACTTCAAAAAGAAGAAGAAGAAAAAGAAGAAGAAGAAGAAGACGAAGAAGAAGACGAAGAAGAAGAAGAAGAAGAAGAAGAAGAAAAATACACACACACACACACACACACACACACACACACACACACACACACACACACATATATATATATATATATATATATATATATATATATTGGGGTTTCTTATGATGCAATCCTTTGTAGAGTTGTTGTTCGTAGAATAGATGGCTCCAGACCAATAATTTTCAAACAATTTGCTCATGAATAGAATATTTATGCATTTTTTTTATTAACTGCGTGGAGACCACAAAAAAAAAGTCTGGCATTCACCAACTACGTCTAGTGATTTTGGTGTCTAGAACTCTTTGGAGACCCCTGGACCTCTGGTTGGGACTCGCTGGTCAAGACTTTGTGTTGTGATGACCTAGTTATTTTGGAAAAAAAAAAAGGGTAGCCAAGGGGTGTTGAGAATAAAGGAGAAAATGCCACTTTATGTAGAAAGTGATCAGTAGAGAGAGATGAACCGATGGTGTTCTACGTGATTGTTTGTGGTAACAGGTACAAAGAGGTAATGGTTTGTTAGGTCTATGTTGTTTCATGCGAGGAAACATCATGGGTATAGGTGAGGAGTCGACGCCAATAAGGGCGTAGCATCGGCCGAAACCGTCACCTTTGCCCTATGTACTTTGGGGGACTGTTGGGGCAGGTAACAGTCACTGCTGGAAATCAGAGAGCAGTGCGGGACTCGAGCCCAAAACCGAGATTGCAAAACCAGCAGGCTTCCGATTATGCCACCATTGTACAGCAGCATGATTGATTTGCTAAATTATACTAACTGTACTAGCTGACGTAGTGACCTGACCTGGAACGATGGGTGATATAACCTCTTTATGCGTACCGAAAAGGAGCGGACGACGCATAACTAGGTCAAAAATGACCAAAACTGCCGCCAGTTGTGCTCGAGGGGATCAGTTGCTCCAGTGGCTGGCTCCAGAATACAGAAAGACACCAAGGAAGTGGTGCTTCATTGAGGAAGTGATTTCAGAAGTGACAAGATAAAAAAAGAGGAATAAAAGTTAAGGAATGTGCTGGCACATAGAAAGAATCGTTTTTTTTTTCCACTGTCCCTGTCCACTCCTCTATGCCTATTATGGTCCAACAGATTGTTGACCGACAAGCAACATATCAAGATCTATGATACCGGAAGGGTTTCCCTTAGACCAGTGGTTCCCTAACTGGGGGTAAATTACCCCCTGGGTGTTTTTTTTTTTTTTTTTTTTTTTTTGCGGGAGGTAATGGAGGGGTGACAAAAAAAAATTAAGAATTCTGAAAATCAAGGAGCCAAGAATTCCTCAATGAGCTTCAAGCATGCATCCCACTGATGTTCTCGACATCTTTGGCAATAGTCATTAGAGATGCACAATGTTCAAATACAAAAGATAAACGAAAATATCTCTAGTGCTTTAATTTGGCGATACATGTCTATGTTGACTACATTTTGTAGTAGTATAGTGCAGGTCAGGATAGGTAAGATGGGGAGAGGGGGGAGGGGGATTTGGAGGGATAGTGTAAGGAAAGAATGAAATGGAAGGATGTTAGAGTTATGATAGATGTGGGGCAGACGCACTTGCTCGTTTTTTTCAACATTTTGTGAAACGGGGTAGCATGCTTCATGTAAATTGGTTAACGAGCTATTGGGAGATGGAAGGAAATATACAAATCAGAGATTGCAGGGGAAAAGTGTATGGAGGTGGATATTGCCCTTTTGCTGTGGAATTTTTTTTTCTTAAACTGAATATAATCACCTGGCGGTAACTTTAATTAAGGTACAGATAATAAAACACAGGGAACATTCATCAAAAATTTAACTGCAATTTTTTCTTCTTAAGAGGGATAGAATCGCCGGGTAACAGCTTGGCTACGAGTACAGGGCTTGAAGAGGGATCGTTGTTTGGCCTTGGCAGAGTTAATTACTCATTAGTCGCAACAAATGGGGCCCAGTTGGCCTCGCACGAGAGTCGTTACGAGAAGCCGAAGTTCTTTAGTCGCGTTGCAATCCGAAGACATTTCTTTGTCTTTGGAAACAGACGATTTGACTAAAATAAGGGGGGGGCGCTGTCCCTTTATTGAATAAAATCATCTGGCGGCAACCAGAAGCGTTTATCAGAAATTTCTTAGGGACTCTTCTATATTTGGAGAGTGCCTCTGAGAAGAATAAAATACTGTGGTAGCAACCAATAGAGAGGGGACACTTGGCACGTAAGGGATTACTGGAAATAGGCTTAATTATTTAATATCACAAAATCATTAGAATGCGCAGTAGGGTAGGTGACAAAGGAGTTACTGTAAGCTGGTTAAAATAATCTGTTATTTGTCGTGAATAAATCTGTGTGTCAAATTTGGCAAAAAATGTAGTAAAAAATTGTTGAAAATAAAAAAATATATTTACATCCGCACTAAAAATAATAAATTACTAAAGACACCCCTGCTCAAAGTTAAAGAACGCTAAGTTGTCAAGATAGAAAACGAAGATTGAGGAAAGACCTTTATTATTAATTTTCTCGGATATATGGCTGCTCCTTATTTCATCATCTAACTATTTTCTTTTCTATTATTTATTATTCTTTTTCTTAATTCTTATTTCTGTAATTTTTTTTTTTTTAAATGTTCAGTTTCGCCCCTGGGCGCAATATAGCAATAGAGAATTAATGATCAATTTTGTAAATTATAATGCATCAACGTAATATGCAATTTTGTGGGCGGAAATAAAAAACAAAAAAGTTGCTAAAACAGATTTCGTAAGTAACGAAGTCGCGCCGGACGAATGGTATGCCATGTTTGTTATGATAGATGCCGACGTCGAAGAAATGAAAGGATGATAAATTCGTCTAACCTAAACTAAACTAACCTAACCTAACCTATCCCAACCCACCCAGCCCAACCTAACCCAACCTAACCTAACCTAACCTAACCTAACCTAACCTAACCTAACCTGTGTTTAATAAATCATTATCTGCAAATTAAATATCATCCGGATCGTCCTCATTTTCGTCGTCGTGAGAGACGTTGGCGGGCTTTTCAACTCGTTCATTAACATATTTGCTTGTAGCAAGGTATTTTTCATTTTCATTTCCCCCCAGAAAATCGCACATTACGTTCATGTATTATAATTTACAAAATTAATATTTAATTTTCTAACGCTATATCGCGCCCAGGGTGAAAAATAAACAAATACCAAAAGAATCAATTTCTCCTTCTTGAGCATGAATTTATTTTCTTTTTTCCTGTTTCTCTTAGTCATCTCGCCTTTTTGAAATGTCAATCAATGGATGTCTATAATCTTCCAATAAGGCCACATGAAATAATAATTATAATAATAATGATGATGATGATAATAATAATAATAATAATAATAATAATAATAATAATAATAATAATAATAATAATAATAATAATAATAATAATAATAATAATAATAATAATAATAATAATAATAATAATAATAATAATAATAATAAATGAATAAGATAGAAATAGTTGGTTATCATCCTTTCAGTTTCTCAAGGGTGTGAGAGAGGGAGGTTTTTATTATTATTTTTTTTTTTATGACAATCTAGGGTCATCATTTGATGACCCTCCTCAGGATTCACATCAAAAATACCCTTGCAGTAGACGATCAATGGGGAAACTGAGGTTCCTAAATGATTGTACATGGGATCACAAGGGACAAAGGACTAAAATCAAGGCTTAAAACAAATTATAGTATTTCAAGATTACATGCAAATTGCTTGTGAAATAATATAGAGAAATTAGGAACAATATGGATTTCAAATGTGCCTTGATCCATGGAATATCAGCAGAGTCAGTTACTGCAGTGAATTTTTAAGACCGCTATAAGGTACCAAGGATAAGATCAATTGCACCATTTAATTTTACAACTGAAGACCTGCAATATTTTCCTAAACGCCTGTCATTAAATGGACGAATAAACCCAAGTGATATGTAAAATAATACTCTGTTCTTTTATACTTGTTTATTATCACTCTTGTTGCGTTTACAACATCAAGACTTCGTCACACCAATTCATTAGGCGGCAAATACATATCATTTCTTAAATAAATAGAAAAAATACATATAATAATTTGGTCTTGCGTATTTTTATAGGCGTTCAGTGACGATTGATATTATTTTATTTTATAAGTCCTAATTCCACGAGGGTCGATAAGACAGTGAAGCTTCAGGCAAATCGTCTCATTTCTCTCCCTCCCTTCTTTCCACAAGGGGAGAAACGGAACTGCGCAGTGGATACGCGTAGAGTAATCGAATATTGCCATTATATACTGTTTTAATATTTCAGTGTCTATTAATTTCTATCAGAAATGTTTTTCATCTAGCTCTCGTTTGGCAAATTTACTGAGCCATGTGATTTCACTTCGTTAAACGGTAAATACAATATTTGTAATATGTCATAGAAAATGCATTGCTTAAACTAGTCACTAGAGAAAACGAGAAAACCTTAGAAGGGAGTAACTGCTGTATATCTATTAACTCTCCTTACCTCGTTTGAAAACTTGCATAATTATATATATATATATACATATATACATATATATATATATGTGTATATATATATATATATATATATATATATATATATATTCTTGTTGACAGACGAGATTAAATAATATTGCTGTTTCTGCATTGTTTATCTTTTTGTTGAGAACTTCTATTTCTCTTGCTAGTTTACGGTGTTGGACTGTTAGTTTGCTGAGTAGCTGTCCGTATGTGGTTACAACGTTTCGGTTTTCTCTGGAGACCATCTTCAGGCTAATTGTTTGGGTGCATGTGTGTGACGTTTATATATTATTTTGTTTCTGTTTACTAGGATGGTGTCGTATAAAACGGTCTTCCTGATTGGCTGCTTCATAGCCATCATGAATCACTAGGAGAGGTCACATACGCTTTTGGAATGGGAGAATCTGGAGGTCTATGCTGTGTATGTGAATGGTTGGTTACATAGCAGAGAGTGATTCACCATGGTCTTTAATCACGTGTTGGACTCGTGATCGACAGTTTTTACCCTCCCAGAAGAGAGCTCAGAGCTCATACATGACCAATGTATGGGTAATGCTGTGACCTTAGACGCACACACACATTAGTAACGACTCGAAGCGCAGCAATACAGAAATTATTTCAGCTCTGGGGAGGATGCGAACCCGGACCGGCGTAATGACAGTCGGGGACTCTACCAACCGCGCTACCGAGTCATATTTATGTGTGTGTGTGTGTGTGTGTGTGTGTGTGTGTGTGTGTGTGTGTGTGTGTGTGTGTGTGTGTGTGTGTGTGTGTGTGTGTGTGTGTGTGTGTGTGTGTGTGTGTGTGTGTGTGTATACGAGTGATTGTGTGTGCGATCGTGTGTGTTGGGCGGGGGGGGGGGGGTTGTGGTATGGTAATCGACCATAATATGGTGAGAGGGTGCCCACATGTAGGGGGGTATTCGAGTAATGTTGACCCCTTCAACATTATGCCATCCTTTATATCACGTTTTGGTCAAAATTAGAAAATTATATTCGGCTGAAGAGGACACCTAAGACGGAGGGTCGGAATCCCACACTGTCCCGCAAAGAATCTCCTGGTCTTTTTGGAGACCCAAAGGACAAAGTATTATCACGAACGAATTAGTATTACCGTTCTATCCATACAATCATCACTGGGGCGTAGGAACATTTCGTCTATATGTTGGACCTACGCATCTTGCCTCGTCTCTGAAACGAAATCGTAAGTGACCTAGAGTGACCTGTAACCTCGTAAGCGGAACCTGGGGGCGTGGCGTGCTACGATGCTCTATTCCCATTGGGTTTTAATGTGTGATGTAGGTACACGGGGCCAATCACAGTGAAGTGAATAAAAGTCCAGACGTTATGGGAGGTGGTTGTATCGTCTAGAAGATTCATACGAGATTATTAAGAAGGGCTGTAAATGTACTCACGCGCACAAACACGCACACGCACGCGCGCGCACACACACACACACACACGCACGCGCGCGCGCACACACACACACACGCACGCACACACACACACACACACACACACACACACACACACACACACACACACACACACACACACACACACACACACACACACACACACACACACATACACGACTCGACGGCGCAGTGATAGCGTTCGCAATCGCTGCTACAGCGTTCCCGGTTCGAATCACGCCCAGGGCTGAAATAATTTCAGTATCGCTGTGCTGCGAGTCGTTACTCCGACTCTCGTGGGCGGTGAGTTGGGTGTGTGTGTGCGTGTAAGGTCACAACAGCATTACCCACAAATCGGTCATATATAAGCTCTGCGCTCTTTTCTGGGAGGGTAAATACTGTCGATCACGAGTCCAATACGTGATTAAAGACCATGGTGAATCTCTCTCTCTCTCTCTCT
Source organism: Oratosquilla oratoria (assembly GCF_046742065.1). Lineage (NCBI taxonomy): Eukaryota > Metazoa > Arthropoda > Malacostraca > Stomatopoda > Squillidae > Oratosquilla > Oratosquilla oratoria. Next base: position 40,680,511 of record NC_134792.1, on the reverse strand, counting down.
CTCTCTCTCTCTCTCTCTCTCTCTCTCTCTCTCTCTCTCTCTCTCTCTCTCACACACACACACACACACACACACACACACACACACACACACACACACACACACACACACACACATGCACACACACACACACATGCACACACACACACACACACACACACACACACACACACACACACACACACACACACACACACACACACACACACACACACACACACACAAGAACAATATCATGCCCACAAGCTAAACACTTGCACATACATCTTCTTTTAATAAAATTAATTTCTATTTCGACTCGAATGCTACATCTATTTCAGTCTATCTCTCACTATTTTTTTGTCCTTGTGCCTGTTTCAATTGCTAAATCTCCATCTCTTTCCCACTTTGTTTATAAATTGGGTCAGTGATATCTCCCCTTCATCTTTCCAGTGCCAACCAAGCAGCGAGAAGTACTTGTCCTTCACAGTGTTCTTCAAACTCGCTCCTCACTGGCAATAGCCACTTATACATACAAATATCCTTTCATTTCCCTACAGACTGCTCTTCCCCTCCCACAAACACCGATCCCGTGAAAGCGGGTGGTCATCCCTAGATGGTTTTAGATCCCAGGTTTGTGGTGAGAGTGACTATGATCAGGTTGGTAGAAATATTTGAACTCAGACATTCCTTAAATGGTAGCAGTCACTATCCAGTTTACACTATATACACAACAATAAAAACGAGTTGAAGGTATCAGTGCCTATGATTCTGATCCAGACACCATATTAGTGTTTGTCTTCGCAGAGGGAAAGAGAGCCGGATATACATTGGAGTTCGTCCCTTCTATACAAGGTGGCGCTTTTTCCTTTGAATCTGATTGTCGCCAGGCTGTTTTATCTATATTCGCGTATTCCAACACATTTGGAAATTTTGAGTTAGTCGCTAAGCCCTGTGGCACCCTTCAAATACTTTGATGCAACAACTACCAACCAAAGGAACATATTCGGCAGCTGGGAAGTGTCTGGGTAGAGAATCATTTAGATAAACACCTAAGCAAGATGCTGTAATGATTATAATTTATTTTATATTATTTGTTTTTGTTTTGTTATCATTTGTCTGTCTGTTTTTCATTTATTATTAGTTATATGTTAATTTATTATTATTTGCTATTTACCTGTTTGTTTATTATTTAACTATACCTATGCATTTATTTATGTATTTTATTTGTTATTTACATTATTATATTTTGTATTTTTTATTTTATTATTATTATGACTTTTTTTCAGCATCCGACCTTTGTAATCCTTTGTAATATGAATGGAGTGTGGGAAGATAGAGACCTCCCTGCCAAGGCCCTATGTCATGGTCTCCACATCGATTAGAATTGATGACAATAAAGTAGATAATGTTTTGCTATGTTGGAATTTTAAACGGAAAGGCAAGAAGAGATCTACTACCACGAAAGAAACCGGTTATCTTATTTATTCATGCTATAACCAGATTATTTTATTTTTAGCTGAAAGAAATAGTTTCAGCATTCAGAGGTTTTAAACTACCTCAGTGGATGTTTAGAATACTACGTGTTCATTCTGGCTGTCGCCAGGTGATTTTATTCAACTAAGAGAAATCTTGCACCCGAACGACACACTCTATCAAAATGTATTCGTCTTTTTGGTCTGGTTTCCACAATTTTTTATCTGTTTCTTTTTTGCTAATCACCGTGGCACATATTTGGTAGATATGCTAGTAACAGCTGTTGTCTCGATTTCCAATTACCAGATGCTGGCAGCTCCATAAGAGCCAGCAGCGGTTGCCTGTCGCCTTCCATGGTCCCTCTGGCAAGAAAATCTGACCTGGTGGAGAGAAGAGACCATAAACCTAACTTTAGGATAGATTAGCTCAAGAGAGCTATCAGGATGAGGTTCCAAATGGGTGGCTTGATTTGCATAAAGTAATCTTTAAAACCGCTGCTGCAGTAAACGGGGGGACAGTGAACCACAGTTCAACGTCGTGCCCAGCAGCTCTAGAGTCCTTTTTAGGGGGCTGTGGTCAAACACAGGCTGCTTCACCCTCTATCGCAACACAAATATAAAATGCGAAGATTCAAAACGACTCGTACACGGTTTAATCCGTACTGTGCAATATTATTGGAAGTGTAGGGATAGTACTCAAGACTCATGTAAAAAGAACACATGCACATGACTCTTTTTAATAAGATGGCATTTGTTATTTCTGCTTTTACAGATGTCCTTAACCCGTCTACATATTTTCTGCGTGGTCTTCCTCTTGCCCTCTTTCCTTCTATTTTTCCCCTTAGGCACTAAGTCAGTAATGTATCAAAAATATTTTTAAACGTTTAAACAGAGCTACCTCCCTTATAATTTGGAAGATGCCCTTGGTATATTAATAGAAATAAGAACCTTATATAAGAAATCTAAATGTTCAAACTGGATCTGGCAGTTTGGAAATGTTATTGGAAGTTTTGGTATAAGGAACAGTTGTAATGAAAGTTGGAAGATTTTGGATTTCTCAGAAGTAATTTATTAGTAATGAATGTTTTCGTCAAAAACCTAGTCATGGTACCGATGGAGCGAAGAAAGAAACACTGATAAATCAGTGATCGATGTGACAGTCAAGCAAGTAAGTTTTTCGTGATGTCAAGAGTTACCTGTAAATGTCTATGGACTCTGATCATAGATTCGTTATTGCTGAATTAATAGCCTAAAATAAAAGAATAGCAGTTGACAGACTTTTGATGGTACAATAATGAGACAAGGGAAAGTTTTCAACGAGAAACAAATGAAGATTTAGTAAATCAATAAGCAGCTTGTGAAGAGGTAGAAGACACATAGCAACGACTCGTAGAGCACCTTGTTGAAATTTCAGAGGACATACTTGGAGACTGTGTGCTCTTTCTCAAATAGTTGGGATGCCATTATGTGACTAGGAATGGCTGGAGGTAGGTGTCAGGGTTTTTATTGTACGGGGCCCAGATGTTTCAGGTGGTAGATGGACATCTGTGCAAGGATTCCTGTACGTGATTTTTTCAGTTTCTTGATAGCTTTTTCTGTTTTTCATGGGCGTTGAGTACCTTGTACGTCTAGCTTTATCTTGCGTATCCTTTCAGTT
>NC_134792.1:40662400-40674900 GCF_046742065.1 Oratosquilla oratoria | reverse complement strand
TAATGATATCGCCGCCAAGGATCAAGTCACACAACATTCTTTTATGACTGGAAACTAATCTTCACTTGGAGAGAGAATGTTGATCACTTTGAACTGGGAGTATTCCTCTGTTCTTGCCACAAGCTTCTCCTTCCCCACGTCACTTCGGTGCGATATTGTTCCCGAAAGTAGGAGAGCTGGCTCTTGCTTACAAATTAATCTTTGGTGAATGTTCGTAGGATGTGGAGGGAAATGGCTTCTGTCCCTTTGTTGCAGTCTTCCCCTTTGTCTTCAACCTATAGACTCGTTAACGCCTGCCGTACCTGATGGCACTTGTCCTCTTACTTTGCTATACTGCCAGGCCGTATGGTACGCCTTTGATTGACACCCCTTGATTGATTGAATGATTGATTGATGATACCTCTTCGGTAGTAACAGAGTCAAATCCATTTTGACTAAGCAGCTCATCTCGATTGGATGGACAGTTGATGACGTTAGACTAACGTTATCATTAGCAGACGACAAACTGTTGTTTCAAGAACTCTCCAGTTTCTGCAACCGGGACTTACTGATGATGGGAGATTTCAATTTTACTGACATTGATTGGATGACCCTTTCACACTGAATGAGAATCAGACAAGAAATAATGGTCTCAAACTGTCAGGAAATAAATTTAATTTGGAAGTGGGTAGAAACAACTTCGCCCGCCGTCTAGTCAATGAATGGAATAAACTTCCTGCAGAGGCAGTGCAATGTAGTTCAGTTCGAAGCTTTAAGATTTGTTTAGATAAACAGCTAAGCAAGATCCTGTAACGCCTGTTATTTATTTTATATTATTAGTTTATTTGTTTGTTATTATTTGTATTTGTTTATTATTATTTATTTGATTATTATTTATTATTATTTATCTGTCCATTTATCATTTACCATTAACCCGTTTGTTTATTGTTTAACTTTACCTACATGTTTGTTTATTTTATTTATTGTTATTTATATTATCATTATTCCTATTCATTTGTTTATGTATCATAATTTTGATTTTTTCGTATCAAACTTAGTTCTGGACCAAAAGGTCTCCTGTCGGCATGCTAGCCCTTAGTAATCCTTTGTCATCTAAAGAGGACTCGTTAAATCTTTGACTATTATTCTCTACTTCTACATTCGTTCTAGGGCAGCCGCCAGACGATCTTATTCAGCTGAGGGAAACCCCCACGTTGCGGAGGGATTAACCCAATTCAGTTCATTTTGTCGCTCTGTCGAAGAACCTCCCCCCACCCTTTCCTGTGTTGAGGTCTTGGGATTTCCTTCCCGTCAAGTGTCTCGTGTTGATGCAGGTGCCGACACCGCACTTGCGAGGTAACACTTACACACGCGCGCACACATACACACGCACACACACGCGCTCGGACACACACACACGCACGCACGCACGCACGTACACACACACGCACGTACACACACACACACACACACACACACACACACACGCACACGCGTACACGCACGCACACACACACGCACACACACACGCACGCACACACACACACACACACACACACACACACACACACACACACACACACACACACACACACACACACACACACACACACACACACACACACACACACACACACACACACACACACACACACACACACATTGAACAGTAACCTTTACTTGTAAATATATGATATGGTAGAAGCGATACGTGGCCTACCTCCGATGAAGATATTGAAATGATTAATACAAAAGATTACCCACGTCCCTCTAACTCTGGGTTTTCAATCCTAGAAGACTTTTTTTCATTAGCAGGCTTGACATCTTTATTTCTTTTTTCCCTCTGGTTCAGACCAGTCCCTCGGTTGGGGATCACCTGTACCGCCTCGGATCCTGAGGGGGGGGGGTGGGGTGGCGAGTTTGAGGTAACGTGATAGGGAAAGGACCTCTTTGTAGCACCATGAGGCTCACTGAAGGCTTTGTTCTGGCTAACGCTGGATAGTTTTATTCGGCTGAAGAGGCGCCAACGTTGTGAGGGAGTTGGCGGCATCGCCCCCGTTGAATGATAGTGTCTGCCGATGACCAGAATGAGATGGTTTATGTAATTATTTATTCTTTATTATTATTATTATTATTATTATTTTTTTTTTTTGCATCAGACCTAGTTATAGACCAAAAGGTCTCCTGTCGGTATGCTCATTCTTTGTAATTCTTTGATATGCTTTACAAGGTGAACAAAATTCTTACATGGTTTAAGCTACTAATATATGGAGGAATTTTTGTAAGCCCAATAAAATTCACTAAAGTAAACCCTTGAAAGAACTGTTAGAATTAGAAATATGGGGGTAATCTTAGAATTGCCAAAAATTTGTCATGAAGTATCTGAATGGAAGATTTGTATACCCGAGGACTAAAGGGGTTTAAGTTTTAAACATCTTTATACACACTGATGCTTGGTAACTATTTCATTTTCTTATGAAATTTTCATAGTATACAAAGCGCATAAAAATATTGTGATTCTTCGTAAGCCAAGTTACCAGTTACCATAAAAATACTGTGATTCTTCGTAAGCCGAGTTGCCAGTTACCATTTATTCATAGGAAAGAACGAAGGTCTGTGGGGAGTGGCGCATCGTCCACTCTCATGCATGTATGTATAATGCGTATGTGTTTGGTCATGCAGGATTGTGTTCACTAACATTAACACATTTCGTCGACGAACTTTCCTGCCTAAATAAAACTAGTCTTGTGGTACGAAGTTTTCGTTCATTTCGAACTTGTGGCTCCTGTGTTATTGTACCATCCTCCGTTTATTCCAATTACGGGGCCTGTTTGTGTTAATGCTTGGCTACCGTTTCTTAACTGTGGTTACTAACTCCCCCACCCTCCAAAGGGTAGTAATGCAACATCTATAAGGGTTTAGGTACTACTACACTACCTAGACATGATCACACGGAATGCTAAGGTCGAAAAAGGTAAAGAAATTCTTTGGTAGACAAATTTGTTCAGCTGAAGAGATCGTCGATGAACCGAAATTTCATCATAATTCCAAGTCTGCCCTCTTCAGGTGAACGAAAATATCTTACACTAGAACGAAATATAATGTTGTTATATGAGAAAAAATCTCTCATGGCCAGCTCCTCCTCCGCACCGAATTACAATTTTCCTTTTATTCCAGCTGGTGCCAAGTTGTTGTCTTCATCTCCGTATGATTCTTGGTAGGGAAGTGGAGTACGCTTATCTTATTGAGTGATACTTTTATTCTTTCCAGAAGGATATTAAAGATGTGAGGGATAGTTTGTGTTTTCCAAATTGACAGAAGGATTTGCTTTCAAGGGAGCTTTTGGAATTTGCCTGGACGAGGAGGAAGTGGTGGAGGTGCTGGAGGTGGTAGGAGACAGCCGCCACCGCAGGAAACATAAAGTCGATGTTGGAATTCCGTAGGAGTGGGGATCGGCTGTGTTGGTTCTCCTTGGATACGCTTATATTGTAGTAGTAGCGCTAGTAGGTCTTCAAGTACTAGATATAGAAAATTTCCTTCCTCTTCCTCCTCCTTCTCCTCCTCCTCCTCCTCATATTTTACAGTTTGAATTTTTAGGCCGAATTTGGTTCCCATCTTTGATTCCTTTGGACGCGCGGACACGCACACACCTGCAAATGTTAAACGACTAACACAAAAAAATATACAGATGTGTGATTATGCGTACGGACGATATCTTAAGAAGAAAACACACCCACACCCGCACACACACACACACACACACACACACACACACACACACACACACACACACACACACACACACACACACACACACACACACACACACACACACATATATATATGTGTGTGTGCGTGTGTGTGTGTGTGTGTGTGTGTGTGTGTGTGTGTGTGTGTTCGTGCGTGCATGGGGTTGAGTCAAAGCATATACACACATCGTACACAGTTAACTCATTCCACCATTCCCCATCTCAAGATTTCGGGTATAAATGGTACCTGTCTCCCGTCACACTGCTTGGGTTGAAAGCAGTGCAGTGGGGTACAGCTCCTCCACAGTGGGGCTCGACAGCCTCATCATATGGCACCCCTCTCTCCCCATCCACTCAAAATAATTTATGGATCAGATGAAAGCATCCACTCGTGCTGCGTCATCATTTCATCCATTCAGTCTCCTTCCATTCACGTCTATCTTGTGCGCTCTCACTTCTCTGTTCGAGAGACATCCCACGTACATCCAAAGTCCCTTTTACCCCATCATTCCATCCATCTTATTCCCGGCCTTCTCAAGTTTATTCCATTCACTTTTGTTTTTACACTATATTTTGTTTCGTTTTTTTTTTCATATGTCCAAGTCATCTCAGTACTCTGATTTAACCTATGTGAGAGCTTCCTTTCCATCCCGTCCTGCCTCATCATCATATTCTGACTGCGCCCGCTCTTGTTACACCCATCGTATTTCTCAAATACCTCAGTTAAAAAACACTCATTTTCTTCCTCACTGCCTACCAGATATCCCAGGTTTGTGTTCCATATTGCTTTATTGGTGCAGTTACTTCTTCATATATCCTTCTTTTTACATTCACCCCAAAATGTCTATTTCTCGTGACAGTTTTCATCACACCCAGAAATTTACTTGGTTCCTTTCCACTATAACTCATCTCGAGTTCCACTCCAATTACCGCCACAAGCGACCCCAAGTACTTAGAATTCTGCAGTTCAAGTCCTCTCAATTCACACTCACATTCAACCTGTTACCTTTACCATTCCTTGTACATCGTGTCATTTAACTATCTATTGCCCACTTTCAATCGTAGCATTTCTTACTAACCTTTCCAAACTGTCACCAGATGCTTCAATCTTTCAACAGAATCGCCCACAAGGGCAATGTCATGCGCAAATAATTACTTCCATTCTCATCTATTAATTCCAAATATGTCCCTAGCACTCCTGCATCTATCTCCCCTACCACCCTATTCATATAAATGTTGGACAACCATGGCGACATCATATGACCCTGTTATAGCCCCACATTCACCTCAACCCATTCATTCTCTCCATTCGCGACTGTCACACATGCTCTACTACCCATGTAAAAATATTTGAATGGCTGAAAGCGGCTTCCCTCCATTCTATACATTACATACTCCACAAAACTTCTGTCATATCTATTATATGCCTTCTCCAAGTTAATGAAATTCTTATATATATATATATATATATATATATATATATATATATATATATATATATATATATATATATACACACATATATATAACTCTCCTACTCGGATTCGAATCCTTACCTGAGCGACTTGCTTTTTATAAGACGAAGATCATGCCGTCACCCCACCGTCTTCGTTTTATAAAAAGCAAGCCGCAGAAGGCGAGGTTTCGAATCCCCGTAGGAGAGTTTATTTTCAAATGTCATAATGACATATGTATATATATATATAATATTTGCCCTTTGACAAATACTTCTCATAAACCTGTTAAAAAATTAATAATGATAATAATAATAATGATGTACACACCCTCTTCTTCTCCGAAACCCACACTGCTCCTCTCCAGTCACTCTCTCTGTTCCCCCTTCAAGTCATCTTAATTAACACACGCACATACACGGTACGGACCACACTCAACAAACTGATCCCTCTAGATGTACTACATTCATACTTGTCTCCCTTCCCCTTGTACAGCGGGGCTATAGTGACTCCATTTACATAATCTATTCTGGCTAATGCCATATTTCATTCAGATTAAGGGACAGACTGTGAACAGAATGGGGCCCACCTCGACTAAGACTCTAATATGTTTCTAGGTGGCTCCCTGTGCTGAATAAAATCATCAGTTATTGACCTGAATAGAACATATAGAAAGGGTCGTCTCGTGGCCGGGGAGGGGGCTCAATAAGAAGTGTTGGAATAATAAGGTTCGGTAATATTTTGAACCAGAAATGGGGGGGGGGGGGCGCCATGGGGGCTGCCATGGAAGTGAGTCAAATGACAGCCGCAGCTATAGTAAAGGAGAAAGTAGCAACCTGCGTGGAAGGAGTTAATTCTAGATTACCTAATCTCTGTATGTTAATCCTAGTTTATCTAATTTCTGCATATGAAAAAACCTGTACACCAGGAAAAAAGTTGTACACCCACAACCTGTTTTGTGAATGGTGTTTGTTCTTCTAATCTTTAACGATCAGTTACTGAAGCGTCTTTACGTTCACCAATTCTCCATCCAATCGCTTCATCCTCTTCGAAACGCTATTTATAAATTCTATTCTGTGTAACACTGGGCGATTGCAATCATTGAGACCTCGTTTATTCTCGAGCGTTCAAAGGTGATCAAAACCATCTAACGCCAGGTAGAATAAAGTCTGCAAAGTGCATCATCGTAAAGGAGGGTTTAAAAGCACCTCTAAGTTGTTTATTGGGTCCTTGGGATTCAGAACTCTTGTTAGTAAACACACTTAGGCCTTTTCCTCTGTCTGTATGTCTTTCTCTCTTTTTCTCTCTTATTTTTCACTTTCAACTTTGTTTGCCTCTGTGTATGTCTCCGTCTGTCTCCGTCTTTCTCCGCCTGTCTCCGTCTGTCTCTGTCTGTCTGTCCCTATCTTTCTCTGGCTGTTCGTCTGTCTGTCTGTCTCTGTCCTTCACGATACACGATCTTTTTAACACGGTGGCATATTATATATCGCTTGCTCTGGCTATGGACACGAGGCGAATTAAGGCGAGTCGAAGCGAGTCGAACCGAGTCGAGGCGAGTCAAGTTGAGTCGAGTCGAGTCGAGTCGAGTCGAGTCGAGTCGAGTCGAGTCGAGTCGAGTCGAGTCGAGTCGAGTCGAGTCGAGTCGAGTCGAGTCGAGTCGAGTCGAGTCGAGTCGAGTCGAGTCGAGCCGAACCGAACCGAGTCGAGTTGAGTCGACTCAAGTCGAGTTGAACCGAGCCGAGCCCAGTCGAACCGAGCCGTGTCAAGCCGAGACGAGGCGAGTCGAGCCGAGGAAGAGGACAGGTGACTATGGGGCGGGGCACCCCTTGGACCCCGCCCCCTGACAGATTCCAAACCAAACACTTTCTCCCACTGTGTCCGAAGGTCACATCTTTAGTCGCATCGTAGCGTGGTATATGGTGATATGGCCATTTCCACTGTGTTAATAACTTGTGGGATGACTGTCGGACACAGTCTAGGTCGCTTATTCGTCACTACACTGCGGTGTCCATTTGAACTTTGTGACTTTTCTTTTTTATTCATATATTTGTTTTATTCATTTATCATTTTTTTCAGTAATGGTATTGAACAGGTTTGCAGGTCTCAAGACTCGTAAAGTTTTTTTCTTTATATCAATGTATGCTTCCCGTGCATATAACTGTGTTCTGGAATTACCCTTTTTTGTTCTCTATTAAAACCTCAAACTCAAATGAACTGCAGAAATAGTGGTGGTTCTGAAAACCGCACAAAAAATATGATCGAAAGTGTCTAGCCTCCTCCTGTGTTGTTATCATTTACCAGACACCCTGTCTCTCCTGTTCCTCCTCCTCCTCTTCCTTCTCCTCCTCCTCCTCTTCCTCCTCCTCCTCCTCTTCCTCCTCCTCCTCTCCTCCTCCTCCTCCTCCTCCTCCTCCTCTCCTCCTCCTCCTCCTCCTCTCCTCCTCTTCCTCCTCCTCCTCCTCCTCCTCTCCTCCTCTTCCTCCTCCTCCTCCTCCTCCTCCTCCTCTCCTCCTGCTGCTGCTCCTCCTCTCCTTCTGCTCCTCCTTCTTCTTCTCTCCTTCTCCTCTCCTCCTCCTCCTCCTCCTCCTCCTCTCCTCCTCATTGTTTTATGTCTGGAGACTAATGTCTACTCAAAGAAGAATGTTGATCACTTGTCAACTGCTATTGTCCCTCTGTCCCCCTCTGTCCCGCTCTCCTTCGCAACCTCAATGATTCCATCGGTTCGGCGCCATCTTTTCCCCCCAAGGATAGAAGCGCTGGTATGGCCTGTGCAATACAAATCTCCACCAACACCACCACTACCTCCTCCTACTCCTCCCCATCCTCCTCTTCATCCTCCCCAACCTCCTCTTCCTCCCTCTCCCCAACCTCTTCCTCCTCCTCCGCCGCCTCCTCCTTCTCCTCCTCCTCCCCATCCTCCTTCCCCATCCTCCTCCTCCTCCTCCTTATTCTCCCCCTCTTCCTTATCCTCCTTCTCAACCTCCTCCTCCCCTACCTCCTCCTTTCTCCTCCTTCTCCCCTCCTCCTCCTTCTCCTCCTCCTCTTCCCCTCCTTCTCCCCTCCTCCTCCTCTTCCCCTCCTCCTCCTCCTCCCCTCCTTCTCCCCCTCCTGCTCTTCCTCCTCCTCCTCCTCCTCCTCCTCCTCGGATCTAATCCCATCGATCATACTGGATCCGTCACTGCACCACCCTGGCTTTCCCTTTTGAGGAATCTGTGTCGTTGTGGAGCACTGGCTTCGACCTCGTCTCGTAGCACCTGTAGTTACTGGATTCGAGCCTTGTTAAGGAGCTCAAAACAAACTACGCGGTGTGTTGTCCTAAAATAATAATAATGATGATAATGAAAATGATAACAATAAGGTGACGAAAACGATGACCATGACGACAACGATGATGATAGTGATGGCGGTGATAGTGAGAAATATCTAATGATTATGATAGTGACAATAGTGATCAGAATGGGTGTGATACTATCCTGTTAAGCGCCCCCCACACCTGGGTCTGGCTGTATGATCTCTGAAGCCATCATTCGGGAGGAGTAATAGCTGTCGATCACGAGTCTAACACGTGATCTAAGGCTGTAGTGAATCACACACACCCACACCCACACACACACACACACACACACACACACACACACACACACACACACACACACACACACACACACACACATACATACACACACACATACACATACACACACACACAGAGGCACACATACACACACACAGAGGCACACATAAACACACACACATACAAACACACACACACACACAAACACACACACACACACACACACACACACACACACACACACACACACACACACACACACACACACACACACACATAAACACACACATACACGACTTGTGGCACTGTGGTAGTTCCAAGCTGCCACTACGGTGGTCCGGGTTCGAATCCCGCCCAGGATCGTTACTCCAACTCTCGTGGGCGGGGAGTTGGAGGTGTGTGTGTGCGTGTAAGGTCACAACATTTCCCATAGATCTGTCAAATACGAGCTCTGAGCTCTCTTTCGGAAGGGAAATAGCTGTCGATCACGAGTCCAAGACCATGGTGGTGAATCACACACACACACACACACACACACACACACACACACACACACACACACACACACACACACACACACACACACACACACACACACACACACACACACACACACACACACACACACACAGCTCGTGGCGCAGTTGGTAGAGTTCCCGGCTGCCACTACGGAGGTCCGGGTTCGAATCCTGCCCAGGGCTAAAATAACTCCAGTATCACTGCGCTGCGGGTTGTTACTCCAGCTCTCGTGGGCGGGAAGTTGGGTGTGTGTGTGTGTGCGTGTAAGGTCACAGCATTACCCATAGATCGGTCATATACAAGCTCTGAACCCTCTTCCGGGAGGGAAATATCTGTCGATTACGAGTCCAAAATGTGATCCAAAGACCATAGTGAATCACACACACACACACACACACACACACACACACACACACACACACACACACACACACACACACACACACACACACACACACACACACACACACACACACACACACACACACACACACACACATACACACACACGCACACACACGCGTACACATACACACACCCACACACGCATATACATACACGAACACGAACACGAACATGCACACACGCACACGCCCACACACACACACACACACACACACACACACACACACACACACACACACACACACACACACACACACACACACACATATTATATATTTATATACATATACACACGGTATATATACAACTTCACTCAAATCATCCCCGCGGATCACCTTTCGACTATCTCAAGATCTAAGAATATAAGGTCTAACCACTTCCGACCGAATTTCGAGGGAGTTGGCGCAGCGGGCCCGTGAACGTCACCTGGCTGCTCAAAGTGGGGTTAGCGGGTCCTATAGCTGTCAGTTGAAGCTTGTCCGTCGTTCAAAAATGAAGTTGCCTTCGCTCGCACTGCTCCACGCAATTAGTTATATTCTGACAAATATTATATAAAATATATATATAAATATATATAAAATATTATAGTTCCTGTCTATATATATGAATATATAATATATATGATATATAATATATATATATATATATAATATATAAAATATTATAGTTCCTGTCTTCCTTGGCGTTTCACAGTTTTCTTCAGTGTATCACAAAGAGAAAATGGACTCAGCCAAATGACGTCAGAAGCTGCGCAGAAGAATTCCAACGGTCTGACCTGTATATTTAGACCTTGGACTATCCGACACAGCCCTAACTACCACCGTCATATGCCACTCCAAGCCAGCCCCACTCTTCACCCCTTTACCCCTCTCTTCCCCCTATCCCCCCCCCCACCTCTTCCTAGGCTCCCCTGCCCCTCCACCCAGCTCTGGGTACGACCCACCAACCATCTGTGGGGACGGCAATGCTCGTTGGGTCCCTTCTCTTACCTCTTGTCCCCCCTCTCCCCCTCTCCTCCTCTCCCCCTCCCCCTATTATGCCCTACACCCTCTCACCCTCGCCACACCCCTTCCAACGTTTACACCTGTGGTTATCTTCGGTACACCTGCAACAACAGCCACCACCTGTTGCGGCAGGGACCATCTGTTGTCGTTTCGTCCACCTGTGTGTACCGTTTTTTTTGTGTAGGATTGTTTCATTTGTTTGTTTGAGGTGTTTGTTTTATTTTGTTATATATTTTTTTTTTGCGCCCGGTCTCGTTATGGAGCGAAGACTCCTGTCGATATGATCTGCCGTTAGAATTTGTTATCACAAGGAACAATCCTACTTCAGCTGTTCCTCCTTCGCCATCATCCTGCTGCCCTTCCCGCCGTTCCTTCGTCGAGCACGTACACCTCTGTCGGCGTTTCCACACGTTCCGCGCGCCGTTCTTCAGCAGCCGAGCCGAGAGGTCCATCTGTTGGGATCTGCATCGTTATGAACGGAGAATGTTGGCCTCAGCTGTGCCATTTACGTCATATTTCCCCGTCACTGATGACACAAACTACAGCTCCAGTCCTTATATGGCCTCTTTGGCACAGAGACGAATAGAACAGCCTGGAAGCAGCCAGAATACAAGGACAAAAAGCCGCACAGATTACCTGAAACAGGCGACAAGCCCTTCACTACCAATGAGGTGTAGGTAGAGAGGAATGAAAGAAGCTGGCATCAGAGAGAACTAAAAGGAAAATGTCACCCACTACACAAGGGATTATCTATATGTCTTCCTGTCTCTCTCTCTGTCTGTCTGTCTCTCTCTCTCTCTCTCTCTCTCTCTCTCTCTCTCTCTCTCTCTCTCTCTCTATATATATATATCTCTCTCTCTCTCTATATATATATATATATATATATATATATATATATATATATATATATATATATATATATATATATATATATATATATATATAAAAACAAACTCAGTAGTTAACACCTACTTAATCGTGGGGCACAATACTTCGCTCAAACACCAGACGACTTTATTCAGCATCTTCGACCTTCAGCATGGCGAGGTATTGACCGATCGAGGCCACTTTCAAGTGTGAATAAAACTCTCAGTTGAAGAAAATCGCCTGAAGTTTGCAACATGAAAATCTATACAGTGAGCCACGGCTTTGAAAGAGCAAAGCTCTTACCTGCGGGTGTAGAGATTATCAGTGGTAATACTTACGCCAGTAATAGTACAAAGACTAGTACCAGTTCTAGGATGATTGTCACTGTCAGTGGAATGGTGGTGCCAGTGTCCGTAGCGATACTGGTGCCAATATCAATACCAGTACCAGTACCAGTACCAGTACCAGTACCAGTACCAGTACCAGTATCAATGCTAGTTTCAACATTAATACCAGAACCAGGACTGGCACCATTACCAGTATTCTTGGCACTTTGATCAATGCCATGACTCACACTCAGGACAGACCAGGGTCTAGAGCAAGAGCACGTTTTGTCTCGAATCCGGAGCCACAGCCTGAACAGATATATGGTAAGTACGTCGCTGTATCCCAGGGGGGTTAAGATCATCATGGTGGCATAATATTCCTTGTACGGCTTCTCCCCGCTCCCCAACCCACCGCAGAGTGCCACCCAGCGCACCGGGCCCCAGAACCTCCCTCCACAGAGCGAGTAGCTCCGCTGCCACAGGACCCCGAGTCCCCGACCCGCGTAGTGAAAGCAGATCACAATATAGGGCCGCCGTGGCTTGGCGGGGCCCTAGTGCCAATGCCACGAGTTGTCCGCGGCATGTCTTTTATTTTCCCCAGTTGGCACTCGCAAGAGAAAGAA
>NC_134792.1:40614900-40657400 GCF_046742065.1 Oratosquilla oratoria | reverse complement strand
TGGCTTCTTCTCTGCTGAAGTGGAGATAAAGGGTCCTTAAACGAGGAATGTGTCCCTGGGGGAATTTGGGGAGGAAGATCAAGGAAAAGAGGGGCGAGGGGAGTAAAAGGGTGAGGGGTAAGGGGGAAGGGGGAGTGGCAATAGGGGAGGGGAAGGGGACGAGGCCTCGAATGCCAATATTTACTTCCAGAAATGTTTTTGTGGTTGACACATGCCCACCGTGATATATTCTAATTAATTAATTAATTAGTTAATTAATTTTTTAATCAATTGATTTTAGTTGCGTTTGGTAGTAAAGTGACTAAAGAGTGGACATAGAAAAAAAAAACACCCTTGTTCGATTTCATGTAGATTTTTAAATAGAAAGAAGCTATATTTTTTCCTAACTGTCTATCTATTAATTACATATCTATTCATTTATCTCGTTGTTTTTATTCAATGTTGAAGCCTCGATCTGAATGGGTCCCGATCGATCGCGTTTCTCTTCAGACCCAGGGGCGGGATGTACCTCACCTAGAAGAACAAAATCGTCAAAAGGCGTCAGTCAGACAAGAATGTAAACAATAGATCAAGGTATCGAGAGGGGACTGACGGTGTCTGATATCCGTAATCTTAGTAGCAATGGTGGTGCCGGAAATGAGGGTAGGTTTGGTCCGGGTGTGGGCAAGGATGGGGAGCATGGGGTAGCTTCGAGGAGAGGTCGCTAAAGCCATTGCTTCACAAGGGATCCTTCTGAGTTCAGTGGAATAGTCTGGAGATAGCAAGAATGACAGTGATAATCATAATGATAGTAACAGTGATCTACAGCATTGGCAACAGTAACAATAATTGCCTAATCGAATTTCACCGGAAATTCGCGGTCTTATAGTGACTGGCAACGATCACCGGACACTCAGATTCCTCTTTGGGAAGAAACTTTGGGCTGTTTTGTGTGTGTGTGTGTGTGTGTGTGTGTGTGTGTGTGTGTGTGTGTGTGTGTGTGTGTGTGTGTGTGTGTGTGTGTGTGTGTGTGTGTGTGTGTGTGTGTGTGTGTGTGTGTGTGTGTGTGTGTGTGTGTGTGTGTGTGTGTGTGTGTGTGTGTGTGTGTGTGTGTGTGTGTGTGTGTTCACATTGGTCTTTGGATCACGCCCTGGACTCGTGAATGACAGCTATTTCCCTCCCGCAAGAGAGCTCAGAGCTCGTATGACCGATCTATGGGTAATGCTGTGACCTTACACGCACATACACACCCAACTCCCCGCCCACGAGAGTTGGAGTAACGACTCGAAGCGCAGCGATACTGAAATTATTTCAGCCCTGGGCAGGATGTGTGTGTGTGTGTGTGTGTGTGTGTGTGTGTGTGTGTGTGTGTGTGTGTGTGTGTGTGTGTGTGTGTGTGTGTGTGTGTGTGTGTGTGTGTGTGTGTGTGTGTGTGTGTGACGTCACAGGGTTACAAAATTAGAAAGGTTTAGTGTCGTTGACGCTAGTTGTCATTAAATGGTTGTAATTACTTGCCAGGCTTCTTCTCACACAATCGCATACACGTTTAGACTGCTCAGCATTGACGCGAACACAATACATCTGGGGTGGAGGGCGATTATTTTCTTCGCAACGACGACGACGACGACAACGACAACGACTAAACGGCGTAGACGACGACACCACTACCACCACAACTACCAAGACCACCACCAATGGAGGGGAGGTGGTACGTCAGAATTGAGGGAGAGAGATGTGGGAGATGGGGGAGATTAAGGGTGGAGAACCGTAGAACCAACGTCTGAGAGGAGTGGGGGGAGGGGGAGGGGGGATAGGGGGGAGGGGCAGGCTCCTGGAGACCGACAAGACGGAGACGTGATGGTAAGATTGTAATTTGTTTGGAGGTGAGTGGAGGGGTTGGGGGGGAGGTTTGGGGGGAGAAATGGGGGGAAACGATGTGGATAGGGAGAAGGTTAAATGTATGGAGACATTTGAGAGGATGGGGGATGAAGGTGAGGGATTTATAGGGAACCGGCAGCAACAGGGAAAAGATAGAAGTAGCGAGACGTCGATGAGGATGTGAAGGAGGGTCTGGGAGGTATGGGTGGGCAGAGGAGGGGGAGGAGGAAGGAGGGGGACGAGGAGGGAGGAGAGCTACAAGTGATGTTACTGTCGTGTCCACCATATTTGGAGGGTTCAGATTATTCTTGGAGAGATGAAGCCGCGGTCGTAGTGTTTACTTCGTCCCTCAACTGAATGGAAATGCCGTCCTCCCTGCACGTCAGCTTTATTCGATTTGTGTTTCGTTGGAGGTATCTGGCGAGTCTGCCGTAAGGGCGAATGTCGCGTCGAAGAGAGGGATCAGCGTTCGAGTGAGGATTGGTCTTCATTCACTCAAGAAGAATTCTGCGTAACTCTGGTCCGTTGAGATGTCTCTAAAGTCTGTGAAATATTTACTACATAAAATGTATGCGGTCCGTGTTCCATATGAAAGCTGTTGGTCTGTGGTATAGGTCTGGGAGTGAGAGTAAGTTACCCCAAATGGGCTTGTGAAAGATTTGAGGTTGATGGAGTCTGAAAATGTAAATTTGCCTTATAATTTCTAAAAGAAAAAAATGTGTTTATGCATAAAAACTCGTGCAATACATCCTATTAAAAGCAATTTTCCTGGTTTGCGCATCAAAGTTCCGTAATTCATGTATCATATTCAGTAACTTAAAATAAATTGTTTTTGTTTACTTTGAATTGGAAAAAAGATCCTCGTTATCATCCAGGAAAGATACTTTTGCTACACACAGTCACAAACTTCCAAGATGATGTATTGCGTGTACTGATTAGCTGTAAAATCAGTTCCTTAAAAACCGGTTAATTCTTTGTGAATAAAGTGACTAGAATTCAGAAGGTTTTTTTTGGGGGGGTGGCAATTTTCTAGAACCGAATACTCGCCCTAAAGTATAAAAATTACACCTTTCGAATGTCCTTCAATGGATCGAAATAATGTCGAGAATAAGCTTACTTCGGATTTGTTGTATTCGTTTTACCAAAGTAATTTACAATGTATTTTCACTGTTGAAAAGAATATCTTGAAATTTATCAATTTTCTATTTGTCTACCCGTACGGAAAGAAATGTTGAAAGATGAAATATTTAAATTCTATTTACTTATATTTTATTAATTTATCAATCTACAATTAAATTGGTAAGAATCTTTATTAATACAACTCGTGGCTTCTGGTAAACTGGATAAATGGAAGCTTCCAACTCTTGAAGGACTAGAATACTAATTTAACACTTGCATGGATCAGTTACAAAGTATCACATTTCTTTAAATTCCAGAATACTGATAGTACATTCTCATGATGACAGTGTATATCTGTTGGGGAGCATTTCAGACAGAAATTCGAAAATGCGACAACGACGACGACGACGACGACACCGAAAACAACGACAACGACGACGACAACGTCGACGATGACGACAACGACAACGATGACAACGGCAACAACGGCAACAATAACAACAAAAACGACAAAAACAACAACAACAACGACAAAAACAACAACAGCAGCAGCAACAACAACAACAACAACAACAACAACAACAACAACAACAACAACAACAACAACAACAACAACAACAACAACAACAACAACAACAACAACAACAACAACAACACAGGACCTATGAATAAACTTGCTTATGATTTTTCTTTGAAGATGTAATTTTGAATCAGTAGCCAGTCCGTCCGAAATAGCGAGAGGTCGTAGTTCTTTGGGTTGAGAGAAAGTTCTGAGACCAAGGTATGAGTGATTGATTGCTTCGACCTACTGGGCTGAAACATGGCTGTAACAGAATCGAACTGTTCCCGTTCAACATGGTGGCATACCTTTTTTGTCTTTGTTCGAACCGTTGCCAGACGATTTCATTCGGCTGAGGGGACAGACTCGGGACAAAATGGTGTCTGGGTCTATCAATGTCACAATACCGCTAAGAAACGCTTTTAAAAAGCTTGCAATCAAGAACAAGGAAACAACTTAATACACTTGTTCTTCCTTTTCATGAAAATTTTCTAAGTATTGTCAACCTACTCAAGAAATTGGATATCAAAGTAGCTTTTAAATATGACCACACCATAAAGAAAACTTTAATTAAGAACAGCCCTCCTAACAACAACGGTGTGGTCTATAAAATTCCTTGCCAAGAGTGTAACAAATTTTATATTGGACAAACTGGGAAAAACTTGGAAACAATGATTTCCCAACATATAGTGTGAGATCTGCCCAGGAAAATAATGCGTTATTTCAACATAAAGCATTATACAGCCATCATATTGATTGGTCTTAGGCAACAATTTTAGCCAAAGGAAAAAGCCTACAAGAAATATAATAGAATCCTGCTTAATATCAGGCACGTTTGATAAAAATATAAACTTAAGCTATGGACATGACATGACTCCGTTTTTTTGTGGTTAACTTTCTGTGCTCTCATGCACATGTTTGTTCATTAGAGTCTGTCGGGGATGAGAGAAAACACAGGACTTCCGGTGTAGGTTTTATTTCCCGAAGTTTCAGTCCCCGTCCAGGAATCGTCTTCTGGGTCTTTGTGTGTGTGTGTGGGGGGGGGGGTGTAATAGAGTAAAATGAAAACTATATATAAAGACTATGGGAAACGAAGCCAGCGTCTTGATTCTCGTGTTTTTCTATACTTTTCAACGTGGACTTGAGTTAAGCGTATGTGCGCATTAATACACTTGCATAACACCTATGACTATTTCTGCATGACTTTGCTCGACACGTGCAAGCTTACGTTTAGAGACACTGATGCCTCATGAGCTTGCCTGGAGAAGATTTTTGCTGCAGTGCTGTTTCCTGGTGAAATCGTCTGATGTTAGCCAGAATAGAATATGTAGAGAGCATTACCTCAGTAAAGAGGTTAATCGAAATAGTTTTAACTCCTTAGCTCAGTAAGGAGTTGTATTTGGGTTAGCTAGAATGAAATCTATGAGGAACAAATAGGTCTCTCTTTCTCTTTCTCTCTCTCTCTCTCTCTCTCTCTCTCTCTCTCTCTCTCTCTCTCTCTCTCTCTCTCTCTCTCTCTCTGTGTGTGTGTGTGTGTGTGTGTGTGTGTGTGTGTGTGTGTGTGTGTGTGTGTGTGTGTGTGTGTGTGTGTGTGTGTGTGTGTGTGTGTTTCTCCCTCTGTGTTTTTCTTTGTGTGTCTCTCTTTGTGCCTCTCTCTCTATCTGTCTGTGTCTGTCTGTCTCTCTCCCTCTTTCTCTCCATCTCTCTCTATCCCTCTCCCTCTCCCCCTCTCTCTCTGTATCTCTCTCTCTCTCTCTATCTATTTATCTATCTATCTATCTATCTATCGATCGATCTATCTATCTATCTGTATCTCCCTCTCTCTGTATCTCTCTCTGTCTCTGTGTGTTTCTCGCTCTCTGTCTCTCGTTCTCTGTGTCTCTGTCTCTGTCTCTCTGTCTCTGTCTGTCTGTCTGTCTGTCTCTCTCTCTCTCTCTCTCTCTCTCTCTCTCTCTCTCTCTCTCTCTCTCTCTCTCTCTCTCTCTCTCTCTCTCTCTCTCTCTCTCTCTCTCTCTCTCTCTCTCTCTCTCTCTCTCTCTCTCTCTCTCTGTGTGTGTCTCTCTCTCTCTCTCTCTCCCTCTCTCTCTCTCCGTCTCTGTCTGTCTGTCTGTCTGTCTGTCTGTCTGTCTCTCTATATCTATCTATCTATCTATCTATCTATCTATCTATCTATCTATCTATCTACCTATCTATCTGCCTATCTATCTATCTCTCTGTATCTCCCTCTCTCTGTATCTCTCTTTGTGTCTCTGTGTGTCTCTCGCTCTCTGTGTCTCTCTGTCTGTCTCTGTCTGTCTCTGTCTGTCTCTCTCTCTCTCTCTCTCTCTCTCTCTCTCTCTCTCTCTCTCTCTCTCTCTCTCTCTCTCTCTCTCTCTCTCTCTCTCTCTTTCTATCTTTCTCTTCCTTTCTCGTTCCATCCCTTTTTTTTGTCGCTTTTCTTTCTGTCTCTATGTCTCACTCTCGCTTCCTCTTTCTCCCACTCTCTTCTCCTGACTCTTTCCTTCTATACTGGGCTGTGATTTCTCGCAGCTGCTGCAGGCGGGAACTGTGTATGTTTGACTTGTGATAGCTTGGGGGGGTTTTCAGGCCAAGATTAATGAAGTCGGACCGAGGAGGGCGTCAATGTGTTTGTAATTGGTGTTCATGGCGCGGACACGACTGATGGAGGATTTGTCGGGACGTTTATGTTTTGGATGGTTGTGGTGGTGGTGGTGGTGGTGATGGGGGTGGAATTGGTGGTGGAGCTGGGTGGTGGAGGTGATGTGGTTGGGTGGTGGTGATAGGGGTGGTTGGTGGTGGTATGGGTGATGGGTGGTGATTATGGTGGTAGGTGGTGGTGGTGATTGGGGTGGCTAGTGATGGTGATGGTGATGAGTAGAGGCGGTGTTGCTGAAGGTGGTGGTTATGGTGATGTGATATTAATGACGGCGGTGCGACTGTGATGATGATGATGACGACGATGATGATGACGATGACAGTAGAGATGGATGTGACGAAGAGACTTTAGTGACTTAACCCATTCAACTCCGATGACAAGATGTCTTGTCATTTGGTCAAATAAAACAAAAAATCATAATAAAACAACAAAATGTTTGATGATCAAACAGCACCAGAAAAATATGACGTCATCAGTCCTCCTCGAGGAGGACTGATGACGTCATATTTTTCTGGTGCTGTTTGATCATCAAACATTTTGTTGTTTTATTATGATTTTTTGTTTTATTTGACCAAATGACAAGACATCTTGTCATCGGAGTTTAATGGGTTAAGAACATGGATGTATATGTAGGCTTTCTGTTCTTGCTAATTCCATACGATCTTATTCATCTCGGAGTGAAGTCAGGAGGGTGATCAACACATTTGTTCAATTCTTTTTGTTTGTTTGTTTATTCATTCAGCTATTCTATTTCAATATAATTTTGTTTTATTTTATTATTTCATTCTATTCTATTTTATTTTGTTTTATTTATTTATTGATTGTTTATTTGTTTATATGTTTAATTATCTTTCTATTCACATATTCGCATTACATGTTTATTTATTTACGTATTTATCTATTTATTTATCTTTTTATCTGTTTGTTTATTATCTAATATTTATCTATTCATCTTACTTTTATTTATTTGTACACTTTTTAATGTATTATTTTTTTTATTCTGTTTTGCTTCAGAATGACAAAAATCTCAAATATGCGGAGCTGTTTAAAAGGCGCATCATAATCACGAGTAGTGAGGGTCGAGGAACTTGGGAGCGCGAGACACGGAGATCACGAATGCCACTGTCCACGTTAATGAAAAACCATTCACGACAGAGGGACTCGAGCCAGACACTGCGCGAGACAAAGAAAAGGGGGCGGGGCGTGTTCTCCCCCTGCATGTTTTTGTTTATTCATTTGTTTGTTTACATATTTTTGGGCGGCATTCAGCTTTGAGGTGTTGACATGGGAGGGATGGGTGGGTGGCATGTTTTGACCTAACCATCCCTTCCCTTCCATTTTATAAGGAGAACCTAAAGGTACAGACACATCCATTGGACAGAGGCTGAATTAGGTCTGATACCTTAGTGGAAAGTATGGAATCCGAAACTTAGGTAAAGGATGTGTCAAACAGCGGCAGATAATTTCATTAAAAATGATGGGGATGGAGGGCCAGTTATGGGGTAACGACGGTGTTTGGGATGGGATGGGGAGTTCCCTCAAGTGAATAAAATCGCCTGGCGGCAGTTAGAATAAGATTATAAACGATCTACGCTATCTAGCGGAGTAATCTGAAGGAGCTTAGCCTTGACCTCTACCCGGTGTTAAGTTTCCATCGATTGAATAAAATCGCCTGGCGACAGGGGAAAGAAATGTGAGAAGGGCAGTGACCCTCCTTCGCAGAGCCGCGGACGCGGGCCTGAATGGAACCACGGTGGACCGAGACCACAGAAGCCACAGTGCTGAAGGGCTTGAAGTGTCAATAGATTTGTATGCTTGTTTTGGCTGCCGCCAGGGAATTCTATTCAGTGGAAGGTTGAAGCCTTTTGTAATTCATTTACATTCCTCTTCATTCGCCCTTTTGTTTGTAAGATTCTTCATCCATATTTTGTTCTTTTGTTGCTTAAAGCAACTTCATTCAGCAGAGGAAACTACTTCGGGAACCTTCCTCCCATCTTTACATTGGGAACACCTCCACCTTAACCGATACCTCTCCTCTCCCCCGTCTCCTAAGACACCCACTACCCTTACAACCGTATTTAATCAAACAAGAGAAGAGGTGAAGTGACGAAAGGAATCAGTGTGACTGATCTTGTATATTAGTCACAGTACAATGTTCTCCTTCCAAGACTATATAGGTACACATCTTTCATTAAGAACGATTCTATGGTTTTATACAGTGCGTCTGTTATAATAAAAGTGATTTTAAACGTAATTGTGTTAATGCAATTGTAGATACATTTGTGTAGTTGTGACACATCGTGAGGCAGATGGTGCGGTGGTGCCTAGTCTGTTCAAACTAACTTGGCAGAAGCTTGTCAATGTCTTGTGCGTTTGGTCCTGCCCTCTGTTGGATAATTCTGACATTATCCAGAACAAGATCCACGAACGTTATTGTAGTGAAGAATTTAAAGAATATTATGAAATATTCAATAGAGAGTTGTGTGAAATCATTGGCAAAATACTGTCTTTAACGTCAAGAGAAAATAAGAAATTGTTGTGATTTGGTGAGATCTGTTGAGTGCGACATCTCAAAATCGACACCTGATAACAGATGGCGCATTGATTACTGTTTCCTATATTGCAAATATGCCTAAGCATTTGCGCTACATTGAAATATTGCAAAAATTAAATAGATATCCTTAGGTGTCATTCATTAGGGTATAGAAATTCTGTAGAACTGTCGACAAACTTTAGATCCTGACTTTACAAATGAAGACAGTCTCCACTAGGTTAAGACAAACGGAGTATAGCTGGTTTAAATTTTCTTATTATTATTACTTTTATGTACACATAACAGGAAGTTACTAGCCAAACTCTTGGGAATTCAATGAAGATGAGCAGTTGCATGACATCGTACATTTGGCAGCGCAAGTGCTTTTTCAATCACGTTCGGCCGATTATTGATACATTGATATGTGTTGTCTTACTAGAAGTCTCGTATGTATTGTGCGTTGCTGGGAAATTATTGGACATTTATAGATCAATTGTATTTGATGTAGTTTTATATAGATTATATCTTGTATACTGTATCTTGTTGTGGGAGAAAGTAAAGATGATAGTTTGTATTTAAGAACTTTTATTGCTAAGTGAACTTAGCATGGTTCATGTTACAGCTGCTGTTTTTGTTGTTGAGCCTGTCACATTGATAGGCTCTGTCACCGACACCACAGAAGAGACCATTCGCCCTTCATGTCTGCGGGCTGCCAGTGCTGTGCATTCTGTAAAGCTGTGTTGTTGTCTGTGAAGTTTGAGTAATAGTGGATGCGAGGACGCAGCTGCAAGTGGGGGAATCGCGCAAGAGCACGCCATTGATGCTGGAGGAACGAGATTGATTTGTTTATGTTGGTGCTGTGGTGCGTGATTGATGTGATGAGTTGGTGATAGATGAGACGCATGCGGGCACTGGGTGATTCATGGGCGCAGACACGGAGCCATTTTTATCTAAATATTTCAAAAAGGTACGAAGGAAAAATAACAACAACAATGTTTTACAGTTGCTAAAAATGTCGGAGTCGACATGACGTCATGTCGTCTTCAGACTATCTGTGCTTTTGTACCCTGCGTGTTGATTGACGGATTTTGTAAGGGGGAAAAAGCCTTGGTATATGTATGTATGTATGTATGTATTTTTATTTCTATTTATTCAACTATATGTTGGTTTAATTTCTTAATTATTCTTGTGTGTGTGTGTGTGTCTGTGTGTGTGTGTGTATGTGTGTGTGTGTGTGTGTGTGTGTGTGTGTGTGTGTGTGTGTGTGTGTGTATGTGTGTATGAGTACTATGAATAATGTGTTAAGGATCGTTCGACTACGCTGCACGTTAGCAGTTATGTTAGGTTTTCTCATTTCCCGTTGAGGATTAATGGCAAAAGCAATAAGATAACAGTTACGGCTATATGAACCTAGTACAACTCAGGGTGTGCGCACCGATGCGTATGTTATCTCCCAACATAAACATGTCCATAACTCTAGTAGCAAATTAAGATTCATTATCAAATGCCTCGTGCGTTTACCTTGCAGTAACGGAAAACATCGGTTTTAGGATCTGATTTCATATTCATAAATCTAGATGTTAGAATGTATTTCTTAGTTGCTCATAAGGTATTTTCTTTACCTTGTACTTTGTTATATTTTTTCTTTTTTTTACAAACGACAAAATCGTTTGACGTATACTTAAAGTCTTTATAAAGAGGCACTGTATTAGAAGAGTTGATTGCGCATAACCTAACTTAAACTATACATAGTGTAGCTATTCATAAACTTGAGTATAAGTAACTCCAAAGACGCCCACGACTTCCAGGGACCAGCAAGTCTCACTTCTTAAACAAACGAAATAGACCTAAAAATCAAAATTAATGTTTCTTCAGGAGGTTAGAAACTACTACAGTAATTTACCAGATAGTATTAAATGGATGAAAACCTCTCCTTTGGGGGAATTTTGCCATCAGGTACGTGAAACTTTTTGGTCAAGATCGCGGAGTGCAAAAATAGATAGATAAATAAATAAGTAAATAAATAAATAGATAAATAAATGAATAAGTAAACAAATAAATAAATAAATGAATAAATAAATAAGTAAATAAATAAATAAGCGAATAAATAAATTAATTAATAGATAATAGATAAATAGATAAATAGATGAATAGACGAATAGATAAATAGATAAATAGATAAATAGATAAATAGATCAATAGATAAATAGATGAATAGATGAATAGATGAATAGATAAATATATAAATAGATAAGTAAATAAATAAGAATAAATAGTAATAAAGTCTGAGGACCGCTAACGTATGCAAGGTGGTAGTTTTAGTTGGGGGCGCACAAAAGGACTTCGCGGGATTTTGCTTTCTTTCTTCTTCTCAGTTTTATTCTTGATAAGGAAAACGTGAGTGCAAAAGGGCCCATTTCACAAATAAGATTTAAGACACTCCTCTGGTAGTGGCCCAGAAAGAGAGAAAGAGAGAGAGAGAGAGAGAGAGAGAGAGAGAGAGAGAGAGAGAGAGAGAGAGAGAGAGAGAGAGAGAGAGAGAGAGAGAGAGAGAGAGAGAGAGAGAGAGAGAGAGGCAGACAGAGACAGAGACAGAGAGAGAGTGAGTGAGTGGGAGAGAAATCTGAAGCAAAGACTAGATATAAACGCGCAGGCGCGCGCGAGTGTGTGTTTTTACGCTTACCTGCAACCGACTACAGGTTGTAAATAGAGGTAATGTGCTAAGAGGATTATCTGTCCTGTAAAGACCAGTCGGCCTCCTCCTCCTCCTCCTCCTCCTCCTCCTCCTCCTCCTCCTCCTCCTCCTCCTCCTCCTCTCCTCCTCCTCCTCCTCCTCCTCCCCTCCTCCACTCCTCATTTCTCTCCTCTCCTCCTCTTCCCTCCTCCTCCTCCTTCCTGTTCCTTCACCTCCCTCCTCCTCCTCCACCTTCTCCTCCTCCTTCCTCCTCCCTTCCTCCTCCTCCCTCCTCCTCCTCTCCTCTCCCTCCTCCACCTCCTCCTCCTCCTCCTCCTCCTCTCCTCCTACTCTCTCCTTCTCCTCCTCCTCTCCTCCTCTTCTCCTCCTCCTCCCACTCCTCTTCCTTTTCCTCCCTTCCTCCTCCTCCTCCTCCACCTTCTCATCTTCCTTCTCCTCATCCTCTCCTCCTTCTCTCCTCCTCCTCCTCTCTCCTCCTCCTTCCTCCTCCTCTCCTCTCACTCTTCTCCCCTTCTCCTCCTCTCCTTTCCTCTTCTCCTTCTCCTCTTCCTCTCCTCCTCCTCCTCCTCCATCCTTTTCTTCTCCTACTTTCTTTCCTCTCCTCTTTCTCCTCACTTCCTCTCCTCTCACTCCTCTTTCCTCCTCCTCTTCCTCCTTCTCTCCCTTCTCCTCCTTCTCCTACTCAGTGTCTTCCTCCTTCTTCAGCTCCCCTCGTCCTCCTCCTCCTCCTCCTCCTCTTCCTCCTCCTCCTCCTCCTCTTCCTCCTCCTCCTCCTCTTCCTCCTCCTCCTCCTCTTCCTCCTCCTCCTCCTCTTCCTCCTCCTCCTCCTCCTCCTCTTCCTCCTCGTCATCTTGGAGTCGACGTCGAGTGCCGAGTGCAACATCAAGTCGCGGGTGCCAAGTGCTCGTGGAGTGCCAATTGCCGAGTGGTCCGTGTTGTTGCGCGCTGTGTTGCAAGGTGTGTTGCAAGCAAAGGCCCCAAGGTCGTATTCCGTGTGTGGTGAGGAACGATGGGAGAGGTGTGCAAGCACGCAGGGCAAAGGTTGCGAGGTAAATCAAAACAAGGATATCTGATATCATCGGAGTTTTCTGAGGTCTTTGTTTAGTAGATCAGGTTAGGTTAGATTAGAGTAGGTGAGATTAGGTTAGATTAGATTAGAGTAGGTAAGATTAGGTTGGGTTAGATTAGAGTTGGTAAGATTAGGCTAGGTTGAATTGGGTTGTGTTGTGTTAGGTTAGGTTAGGTGAGATAGGGTGGATTCGTCAGATAACGGAATCCTTGTCTATCAACAATGTATTTATATGAGATATGTAAGAAATGACTGCCATAATCATTACGTACTAAATTATTGTTTTGCGTTCAAGGTTTGTTAAGTGACTGTGCGTACAAGTGTTTGAACACAATATTACGTTGTGCGCATCGCAAACAACAAATAATTTGTCGATCGCAGTTACGGTACACAGTGAAATGAAGTGAGTGATAGAGTGATATAGCAATAAGAAATAAAGAACCCAAAACAGATTCACACGGAATTCACACAAAGGGGAAAAGAGAAAAGAAAAAGAGAAAGAAATAGAATTGACCCTCGCGCATTTGTTTAAGAGTGAAAGTCAGTCGGTAACGTAAGTGCATGGAGGGACGGAATGGAAAGATTTCGATGAAGATGCTATCGCGTCTACTCCTTGCCCACTGAGGTCTGTAATGGCCTCAGGAAGGGCTCCACATAAAAGGAAGACGAGGAATTAAAAACGTCAGAAGATGTGAGCCGCGCCAAACGTCTCACGAAGACCTCACCAGAACCGACCAGTCTTGTCTTGAGACCTCACGCGATGGAGTCTTAGAAGACTGGAACAGGGTGTGATGAATGGCTGTAGGACTCCTTGGCGAGTGATTGAAGAGACGCCGAGTCCCAGGCTGAGCACCTAAGCAGAAAGGTAAGGTGTCCACGTGTTTTACCTTCATCCGAGTTTTGTGTGGAAGATGAGGAGGGGGAGGAGGGAGAGGAGGAAGAAAAGGAGGGAGAGAAGGAGGAGAGGAGGAGGGAGGTGAGGAGGGAAGAGAGGAGGGAGGAGAAAAGGAAGGCGGAGAAGAGGAAGGGGAAGGAAAAGGAGAAGAAGAGGAGGGAGAAGGAGAAGGAGAAGGAGACGTAGAAGGAGAGGAGGAAGGAAAAGGAGGAGGAGACGTAGAAGGAGAAAGAGACGTAGAAGGAGAGAAGAAAGGAGAAGGAGAGGAGCAGGAGGAACTGGAGGAGAAGAAGAGGAAGGAAGAGAAGTAGAAGAGGAAAGAGGAGTAGGAGAAGAGGAAGGAGGAGGAGAAAACGAGAAAGGAGGAAGAGACGAGGAAGAAGGAGGAAGCGGCGAGGAAGGAGGAGAAGGAGAAGACGAGGAAGGAGGAGGAGGAGGAGAAGACGAGGAAGGAGGAGGAGGAGACGAGGAAGGAGGAGGAGGAGACGAGGAAGGAGGAGGAGGAGACGAGGAAGGAGGAGGAGGAGACGAGGAAGGAGGAGGAGGGGACGAGGAAGGAGGAGGAGGAGACGAGGAAGGAGGGGGAGGAGACGAGGAAGGAGGGGGAGGAGACGAGGAAGGAGGAGGAGGAGACGAGGAAGGGGGAGGAGGAGACGAGAAAGGAGGAGGAGGAAAAGGAGAGGAGGCAGGAGTAGAGGAGGAGGAGGAGGAGGAGGAGGAGGAGGAGATGGTGGAGGGGGAGGAGGAGGAGGAGGTGGAGGGGGAGGAGGAGGGAAGAAGGGAAGGAGAAGGGGTATGGGAGATGGAAGACGGAGGAGGAGGAGGGGGATTATATTTCGTCAGCAATAACCATCGTTGCTATTCTTGGGGACGATATCGAGTCGCAGGGGCGGAGGTTACAGAGGTGTTGGAAAAGGAGACGGTTTTGGGGATTTAGTGTTTTATCAGCAATGACCAGCGCTTCTATCCTTTGGGATAATATTACAAAGGATTACAAAGGCGGAGCATGCCGACAGGAGACCTTTTGGTCCATATCTATGTCGGATGCGAAAAAAAATATATAGTAATGACAAATAGATAAACAAATAAATAAAAATATAATAATATAAATAATAATAAATAAAATAAATAAATGCCCCGAAGAGCTAGGTTTGTTGAGGTAAAGGATTAATCCAAGGATCGTAGCAGAATGAAATGATCAGAATTCTTTTTCTTTGCAGTCTGAAAGTCTCAAATTTTAGAATAACGCTGAGTAAATCTGATCCATAGAGATATCACTAAGTGATTAAGAAAACTTTTGTTAAGCATGTAGATTACTTTTAAGATGAGTTTAGTCTCCAATGATAAGAGTACTGTATGGACCATAAGGGTGTCACTGAAGACTTTAAAATATCAACTACATAAAACTGAGGACGAACAGGAAGGGTGGGTGAGTGTAGTTACATGCACTTATGTGTAGAACTTGAAAGAACTTGACACAGTTTAGCATGCAGTGGTGCCTCTGTCATCTCTACCAAATCCATACTCAAAACTCTTCTATCGAATTGAGATGCACATTCATATGGCGATCGTCTTCACCTTCCTGTAATACGAAAGAAAATCTCGGGAACTTTTTAGCCCCCAAATATCATCAGGAACCAGGACGACACAGCGCTAATGTGTTAGGGGTCCTTATGCGCAGACGCTTCCAAATGCTAAGTCTCTTTTTGAGGACCCGCTCTGGACCATACTGACACATTATTTCGTTTTGCTTGCTGTCTGCCCACGCCTGATTCTTGTGCCGGTATGTACGCGTTTCTCTCTGTCTGTCTGTCTCCGTATGCCTTTCTCTGTCTGCCTCTCTGCCTGTCTATCTCTGTCTGTCTGTATCTCCATATGTCTGTCTGTATCACTCACTCAGTCTGTCTCTGTATGCCTTTCTAAGTCTGCCTCTCTACCTGTCTATCTCAGTCTGTATCTCCATCTATCTGTCTATATATCTGCCTGTATTACTCACTCAGTCTGTCTCTGTCTGTCTCTCTGTCTCTGTCTGTCTGTCTTTCCATTTGATTCTTGTACATGTGTGTGTGTGTGTGTGTGTGTGTGTGTGTGTGTGTGTGTGTGTGTGTGTGTGTGTGTGTGTGTGTGTGTGTGTGATTTACCATGGTCTTGGATCACGTGTTGGACTCGTGATCGACAGCTATTTCCCTCCCGGAAGAGAGCTAAGAGCTCATATATGACCGATCTGTGGGTAATGCTGTGACCTTACACGTACACACACACACAACTATATGTATATGTACAACACTAAATGGGTCCCAGTGATCAGAGATACATTTTAACAACCACAATGCACTTTAAATCTAAGCCATCAAAGGCCAGCATGCTGAAATTGAAATGTGGTACTGCCCAGGACTCGAACCCGGCATCCTCATGACAAGTGCGACAATGACTTTCCAACTAGGCTATCAAGAGAGATGATAGCCTAGTTGGAAAGTCACTGTCGCACTTGTTATGAGGATGCCGGGTTCGAGTCCTGGGCAGTACCACATTTCAATTTCAGCATGCTGGCCTTTGATGGCTTAGAATTAAAGAGCATTGTGGTTGTTAAAATAATATATGTATATATATATATATATATATATATATATATATATATATATATATATATATATAATATGTATGTGTGTGTGTGTGTGAGAGAGAGAGAGAGAGAGAGAGAGAGAGAGAGAGAGAGAGAAGGAGAGAGAGAGAGAGAGAGAGAGAGAGAGAGAGAGAGAGAGAGAGAGAGAGAGAGAGAGAGAGAGAGAGAGAGAGAGAGAGAGAGAAGGGTGGATGGAGGAAGAGAGAGGGAGACTGGCGCGGACTTGTGCACACACGCGTGGCGGAGAAATTGATAAGGAACTTGCTTCGATCCATTTGAAGGAACCATAAGTGGTGTCGGGGTTGGTCACCTTTCAATAATGAAATATAACCACCATAATAAGAAAGTGATTTCGTGGGAACAGTGTTCATACGATCCAGTTAAACTAGGTACCTAATAAATAAAATCAGATGCTCTCCCTGCTGTGAGTATGTGAACTAAAGTCGGTGTAGAATATATGATAATCGCAAGCGTGAAAGTATATTCGGAAATGTATGCATAGATGGATGTACTTGGGTACACATATGGACACATACACACCCGCGCTCATGCGCGCATGCACACAAACACACACACGCACGCACACACACACACACACACACACACACACACACACACACACACACACACACACACACACACACACACACACACACACACACACACACACACACACACACACACATATACACACATGGACACACACATACATAGACACACACACACACATGGTCACACACAGACACACACACATACATACATACACACACACACACACACACACACACACACACACACACACACACACACACACACACACACACACACACACACACACACGTACGGCCACACACACACACACATGGCCACACACACACACACACATGGCCACACACACACACACACACACACACACACACACACACACACACACACACACACACACACACACACACACACACACACGTCCCCATACGCACACACACGCACACACACGCACACACACACGCACACACACGCCCCCCACACGCTCCCCCCAAACACGCCCCACTACACACAAATGCCCCCCACGCACACATTCCCACATATAGTTATCCTCCACACACATGTACACATAAGTTTACACAGATGCACACACGCACATGGACACACATGCACATGGACCCACACAGGCCAACTGGGCAAATGTACTGCTAAATTTGGTCACAGAATATCTTCTACATCAGCATTTGGAGAAACTAACCTCGTCTCATGACCTAGTCTCTACGAAAGTGTAGAAAGGAGGTAACATGTATAGTTTAAAGAAAAACAGCCATATGCTCACACTGTTTTTGTACGTGTTTGAATGAATTAATAAAGACAAGGAAGAAAACGAAAGGTATAATTTGCATTACTGTCCATGAGATGAAACTATCAGGAGGTAAAGAACAATATTTTGAAAGGCTGGGATGCTCAGCCTTTAAAACGAAAATGAAAAATATGTTTAGAAATGATAATAGAAAGAGTACAGAAGCTCATATTGAACATGCCCGAACCCTAACCAAGGGGAAGACCCATCTAACTGCAAACCGGTGTCACACATGCGAAGCGTATATTTCCCATCGGCTTAATAAAATCGCCCGACGATAACCAGAAAAATGATTAAGAATTAGGTTGGATGGGTTAAAGTATTAGACCAGTCAGAGGTAGTACTAACGAGGTTCTTAACTCCTTAGTTAGCTCTTTACTTAACTCGTATAGATTAAAATTATTAGTTTAGTCTGACTCGTACAAATTTTTATTCATTGTTCTAAAACTTAAATCTAGTGTGTCAGTGGTACACAATTTATTTTGTATAATTTTTCTAGAATATCTTAGTCTCCTGTGGCTAATAGTTTCTCGTTACATGCGAGGCTATGGATAATTGTATTTGATAAAGGCTCCAATTTTGAAACTAATTATGGCTGGCACATAATCTCCCTTGTTTATGCGTAGGAAGGGAGAGAGAAAAAATATATTAAGTCAAAAAATGGAGAGGAAGAACAAGACGATGACCAAATGCGGGCCGTTGCTTCCCGCCCAGGGTCATTGATCATGAAGGAGATAAGTCCAGAATTTATGTTTATTGTTTCTTATAATGAAATCTTTTCATCTCTGCTGACCATTAATGTGCCACTCGCCCTCAGCCAGAGACACATGTAAGCTATATTTGGTTTGATTTTTTTTCCTCTTTCTTTTAAGCCATAAGGTCTCCTGCAAGTGAAAACCCAAATAAAGAGATTTGAATTTTCTGTTGATAATGATCTCAGCTAGTCATTCTTGTTGAAGCCCACAGATGAAAATTAAGGTGTTGTTTTATGACTTCTAGATTTTTTTTCTCTCAGTAGCTAACCCTCCTCCCTCCCTCCCTCTCAACACCTCCCTCCCTCTCTCTCCTTCTTCCTCCCTCTTCATCCCTCTTCCTCTCTCTTCCCCTCTCTCTCTCTCTCTCTCTCTCTCTCTCTCTCTCTCTCTCTCTCTCTCTCTCTCTCTCTCTCTCTCTCTCTCTCTCTCTCTCTCTCTCTCTCTCTCTCCTGCGTGAGTGCGTGTGTGTTTGTGTGTTTTTGTGTATTTTGTGGGTATTTGTGTGTTTTTGTGGTCATTTTTGTTTCTGTGTGTGTGTGTGTGTGTGTGTGTGTGTGTGTGTGTGTGTG
This sequence comes from Oratosquilla oratoria, assembly GCF_046742065.1. Taxonomy (NCBI): domain Eukaryota; kingdom Metazoa; phylum Arthropoda; class Malacostraca; order Stomatopoda; family Squillidae; genus Oratosquilla; species Oratosquilla oratoria. The sequence goes on along the minus strand of NC_134792.1, from coordinate 40,638,722 downwards.
TGTGTTTGTGTGTATGTGTATGTATGTGCGGGCATTCGCGTGCGCTTGCATGTAACACGTGCATGTCTATGCACGCGTTACATGAAACATACGTACACACACACACACACACACACACACACACACACACACACACACACACACACACACACACAGGGATAAATAGAGAGAGAGAGAGAGAGAGAGAGAGAGAGAGAGAGAGAGAGAGAGAGAGAGAGAGAGAGAGAGAGAGAGAGAGAGAGAGAGAGAGAGAGAGAGAGAGAGAGAGTGTGTGGATCATAATATACCTCTAAAACTGTTTTACTTGGGAGGAGGATGTTAGTAACAGTAGTGTGGCGCTGGTTGACTGAACAAGAGTCAGTACCAAGTTCGGAGATGGTATCAACTGTGTTGCATCACTTGACATACTAATCGTAGTACCAAGACCTTGCTACTGTCCCTTGTTAGACATTTGTCACAAGAAATGGGTTATCTTAACCTGCGTTCATTGCAGTTAAAGTGAGTTTTTTATGCAACCAAGTGTTTTTTTCTTCTTCATTCCTTTCTGCTGCATATAATGTAATGGTTTGGTTGTTAATGACTCCGTTCAAGGGATTACAAAGGATTACAAAGGAGGAGCATGCTGACATGAGACTTTTTGGTCCGTAACTAGGCCGGATGCGGAAAAAAATATGATAATGATAAATAGAAAAAAGAAAAATAAATAAAAATTATAATACGGATGTTCTCCAGAACCTTTCTTCTTCTTTGGGCAAGACACTGGGTTAGGGGGATATTTCCTATACCCTACTGGGAAGACCTACTCCGGCAGAAAATCAAGAGATAATCACATAGCAAGGGCACACCCTTTGCAAATTGGTGCGCTTTTGGTGCAACGAGAGAGAGAGAGAGAGAGAGAGAGAGAGAGAGAGAGAGAGAGAGAGAGAGAGAGAGAGAGAGAGAGAGAGAGAGAGAGAGAGAGAGAGAGAGAGAGAGAGAGAGAGAGAGAGAGAAGGAGAGAAAGAGAGATAGAGGAGAAAGAAAGAGAGAGAAAGAGAGAGAAGGAGAGAGAGAGATAGTGAAAAAACGCGACATTACTTACAGGATGAAAAAAAAAGTAAAATAAAAGTAAAACAACAACACATAATTTCAGGCAACAATGTCGCTCTTGGCGCCGCTGACACGTAAACAAAGCGATTTGCAGCCTACGCGGTCCCCTATTAGCCGGGCCCGGGGATCGTGCGCGTCGGTTTGCCCATAAACTCAGCGGCCGACCCTCTCGTTGCAGCAACCAACGGGTCTGTGTGCGTCATCAGGGCTCGGAGAGTGGGGCTTCGTCTCGCAAAAGGACAAGACAGCCAGACTTTGCAAGCCTTGGATGGGACGGGAGCGGTGAGGGTGGGGGTGGTGGGTAAGGGGGACTGTTGCTCTACCCTGTCACCCTCTTGGGCTTGGCGGCTCGAGTGCCAATATGCTATACAGCCATTGCGGACCGAAAAGAAGCAGGGTTCTGGGTCGGCACAGAATGGCTAGGGTTCTCCAGAAATTTGTGATTTCGCACGAGTGCAAATACCTTTCCCAAAGGCGCACTGTGGCCGTTGCTTACATAGGCATGATGTGAGACCGAAGGCAATATATTTCTACACAATATATCGACTAATTGTCCACCCACAAATAGTAATTAGTACAGATAAATATTGCGTAGAAGTCCATATGCGGGATGTCGGGACATCACAGCTGTCATCGTCGTATTTGTCGTCGTCGTCGTCCTTATCAGAGTTGTTGTCGTGGTAGTCATCGTCTTCATCATCGTCTTCCATTTCATCAGGGTCTTTGTTTTCATCATCGTCTTCGTCTAGATTATTATCGTCATCGTCATCGTCGTCATAATCATCGTTGTCATCGTCATCATCATCATCATCATCATCATCGTCATCGTTGTCATTATTATTGTTATTTATATTAGCACTATTATGATTAACACGATCAATATCATTATTACTATGATTGATATCGCTAACATTTGCTTCGTTGCCTCCTTTATGTGAACACCTACACGTACACACATGCATATATACATGTAAACGCACGCACACACACACACACACACACACACACACACACACACACACACACACACACACACACACACACACACACACACACACACACACACACACACACACACACACACACACACACACACACACACACACACACACACACACACACACACACACACACACACACACACAAACACAAGCGCTTGCGCACTTATGCATGTAGTCATGCCTCTTATTTCTTGTTTACATATGACTTAAGAGAAAGAATTGACAGCTACATAAGCATGTCTGAGGGCGACGCCAAACCTTGGAGAATGATGGAGACCAAATCTTAAAATAAGATAAAGACAAAGTTTATGACTTGAGCCAAAAATGAAAAAAGGGGGGATCTATTGCCAATAAATGTGGTTTGGCGGATAGCCCGAAAATGGCAGTGGCAGAACGCAGGCAAGAAGAAGAAGAGAACCTAAAATGGTCGGAAAGGAGAATGATGTAGATGGCGATAGTCAAAATGAGAGAGAGAAAGAGAGAGAGAGAGAGAGAGAGAGAGAGAGAGAGAGAGAGAGAGAGAGAGAGAGAGAGGGAGGGAGAGAGAGGGAGAGGGAGGGAGAAAGAGACAAAGAGACAGGCAAAGAGACAGGCAGGCAGAGACACAGGCAGGCGGGCAGAAGGACAGGCAGAGACAAGCAGAGGCAGAGACAGGCAGAGGCAGGTAGTCAGAGACAGACATGCAGGCAAACAGAAAGAGAAATACAGGCAGGCAGACAAGCAGACAGACAGACACACATACACACACACACACACACACACACACACACACACACACACACACACACACACACACACACACACACACACACACACACACACACACACACACACACACACACACACACACACACACACACACACACACACACACACACACACACACACACACACACACACACAAAGTCAAACAGACTCTGACGGACAGACCGACGGACAGACCAACACAGACGGACACACCGACACCGACAGACACACTGGCACTGACAGACACACCGACAGTGACAGACATATAACCATTGACAGACATACAAACACTGGCAGACACCAGCAGCCACACCGACACCGACAGACACGACGACACCGACAGACCCGCAGACACTGACGGACACAACGACAATGACAGACACAACCACAGACAGCCACAGCCACAGACAGCCTCAGAAAGCCACAGATACAGGCAGTGACAGACAGACAGACAGACAGACAGACAGATCATATCCAACTTCGGTAGAAAAGAATATGGATGGTGGGCGAAGAGGGCATTGGTATTCGGGTACATTGACCCGCCCAGGGTAACGCTACTCATCCACAGTACCCAAGACCCAATCTAGAATATGCACCTGTGGTATTGAGTTCGTTAATGAAAAACGATAATGTCAAACTGGAGAAAGTACAAGGCAGATAGCAAGTCCTTAAGAACAGGCAGAAAGGAAAAGAAGGAAAAGAAGAAGAAGAAGAAGGAGAAGAAGAAGAAGAAGAAGAAGAAGAAGAAGAAGAAGAAGAAGAAGAAGAAGAAGAAGAAGACGAAGAAGACGAAGAAGACGATGAAGATGAAGAAGAAGACGAAGAAGACGAAGAAGAAGAAGAAGAAGACGAAGAATAAGATGAAGAAGAATACGAAGAAGACGAAGAAGAAGAAGAAGAAGAAATCAGAGCAAACAGTGGTAGAAGGAAAAGTAGAGGGGTGATATGCCCCTCTTCTTATAAATACACTAATATGAAGTAGTTCATAGATAATATTCTGTAAAGACACGAGTGCGGAGGATGAAGAGGAACAGAGTGAAACCTCGAAGAACCAAAGACAAGAAAGACATAAAGAAGTTTAACTTCACAAACAGAAGAGTAAATGAACGAGACTAACTAGCATATGTTGTAGCGGAGGCCCAATAGGGATGCCAAGAAGAAATGAAACTGCAGAAAAACGAAAAAAACAAAAAACATCGCCTAAAGATTTCATGCAATTGTAGGCCATTCCTACAATACACAGGAGACTTAATTTAATCAGTGTTTATTATTTATTATGTACTCCAATCTCATATTTTCACAGATGAAGAATCTAAAACCTTTACTATCACGGGAGTGCCACGGAGATGAATAGAATAGCCTGACATCTGCAGTAACGAAAGGAAAAGTGCCACTCTGTGCGCAAGGGGTTAAGTGCGTAGAAGCTTAAGTCTAAGAAGAACGAGGCCATGAGAGAGCTCGAGGTGAATTTGTGACTTCGTAAACGGCGCAGACTCCAATTCAGAACAGAGTCACAATACATAAAGGTAAATAAAGTTTTCACGTCAACCCTTGTCTCTGTTCACGGAATTTCCTTTGACTGAATATAATCATCCTTCGAGAAAAGTAACAGATACGCAAGTAAACAGCAATGGGTGAGTTAAAAATGAAAGCTCACGTATTAGTTTTTATATTGCTTACTGAGGTGTGTCTTGAGAATATTACATAGCATTTACTATAGCCTTTGCCTGTACACTGACGGTGTCCCTGTGCGTGGTCTCTGAGTGGGATTATTTTTATACACGAGGGGCTCTACAAATAGGTAACTTAAATCTCCTGATGCACTTGGGACTGTCTTGTGCAACCATCAACTCCGCCGCGGTGCGCGCTGCCATGGCGTTATTCTCTTGTTTGTCATCGTTCTTGTGGGGGGAAAATGAAGGGAATTCTTGTCCTGTCACTGTTGGTGATATCGTATGACGTTAGCCAGAATTAACTGCTCAGTTCATAGTAAAGATGACATAGTACTTTGGCGTAGGTGTTCTATAAACTGAATAAAATCGGTTGGCGTTAAGCAGGAGCTCTTTTGAGTGTAGTAGAGTTGTCATAGCTACCTGCTTAGAGTTAAGACACACACACACACACACACACACGATCGATGGCGCAGTGGTTAGAGTTCTCGGTTGCCAACACGGAGTTCTGGTCTCGAATCCCGCCCAGGACTAAAATAATTTCAGTATCGCTGCGCTGCGAGTCGTTACACCAACTCTCGTGGGCGGGGAGTTGGGTGTGTGTGTGTGCGTGTAAGGTCAGTACCCATAGATCGGTCATATATGAGCTCTGAGCTCTTTTCTGGGAGGGAAATAGCTGTCAATCACGAATCCAACACGTGATCCAAGACCATGGTGAATCACACACACACACACACACACACACACACACACACACACACACACACACACACACACACACACACACACACACACACACACACACACACACACACACGCAAACAGTATTTGTATCACAATATCACTTCTGCATCATAGATTGACCTTCTGGTATCTATGAAGTGTTGACGTAGCTGGGTGTAGTATGTAAACAAAAGGTGCAGTGCAGCAGTGGTATGCTTGGGCATGAAGACTGTGTAGTGGACACGCTAACTAATAAAGGCATCACTCCCTCTTTTAGGGAATTTGTCCCCAGAATGAGAATTCTAACGTATTTTCATGCTTGTTGTCCCCAGATCGGGGAACTTTGAAAACACTTTTTATGTGCTTGTAAAGAGGAGCGCCATCTTCTGTTTGTGATTATTTTATGATAATACCAACAAATACAGACATTCGTCGTGATTTCATCCCTGTTTTTATGAAACCTTCAAACTAGGGACTTTTATATCAGTCGTAGAATATGTCCAACTGAGTTCAGGGATATTCTGATTCTGACTGCTTGAAGCGTATCTTTGATCTGTTTGTTTATTTTCTTATGGCGAGTCGGGGGGGAGGGAAGGGTACAAATCAGCCTCTGGTAGTGGTTCTGTACCACTCTGGCTTAATGTGATTTGTGTAAAAGTGTCATAATGATGTCAGTTTATTGATAGCGGGGTAGTGGCCGGTCACGCTGCTTCAACACCAGTGCACACACACACACACACCATAGGTTTTGTAGGGACAGAAGACACAATATAGGCGTTTCTCTTCAGTTCAAGGACGGACCCTGCTTAAACGTGGTGCGTCTCTGTCTGTCTGTCCGTCTCACCGCCTCACTTTCTGTCTTTCTGTCTCTCTCTTTCTCTCTCCGTGTCTGTCTCTTTCTCTCTCTCTCTCTCTCTCTCTCTCTCTCTCTCTCTCTCTCTCTCTCTCTCTCTCTCTCTCTCTCTCTCTCTCTCTCTCTCTCTCTCTCTCTCTCTCTCTCTCTCTCTCTCTCTCTCTCTCTCTCTCTCTCTCTCTCTCTCTCTCTCTCTCTCTCTCTCTCTCTCTCTCTCTCTCTCTCTCTCTCTCTCTCTCTCTCTCTCCCCGTGTGTGTGTGTGTGTGTGTGTGTGTGTGTGTGTGTGTGTGTCTTTGTACATACCTTTACTCTTTCGCTCTCTGTGAGGGTTTGTGTGTGTGTGTGTGTGTGTGTGTGTGTGTGTGTGTGTCTTTGTACATACCTTTACTCTCTCTCTCTCTCTCTCTCTCTCTCTCTCTTTCTCTGTGAGTGTTTGTGTGTGTGTGTGTGTGTGTGTGTGTGTGTGTGTGTGTGTGTGTGTGTGTCTTTGTACATACATTTACTCTGTGTGTGTGTGTGTGTGTGTGTGTGTGTGTGTGTGTGTGTGTGTGTGTGTGTGTGTGTGTGTGTGTGTGTGTCTTTGTACGTACCTTTACTCTCTCTCTCTGTTTGTATTCACCTTTATTCACCTTGGCCTTTGGATCACGTGCTTGGCTCGTGATCGACAGCTATTTCCCTCCCGGATGAGAACCCAGAGCTCGTATGACCGATCTATGGGTAATGCTGTGATCTTTACACGCACACAACCCCCAACTCCCCGCCCACGAGAGTTGGAGTAACGACTCGGAGCGCAGCGATACTGAAATTATTACAGCCCTGGACCGCCGTAGTGACAGTCGGAGACTCTACCAACCGCGCCACCGAGTGTGTATTTGTGTGTGTGTGTGTGTGTGTCTTTGTACATACCTTTATATATATACACATAGAACAGTGGATAGTGCCCCTACTTCAAACACAGGAGTCCCGTGTGTGATCCTTGGAAAATGCTACGCCATGAGTTAGGCCGCATTTTCGTGGCTTACCAACCCCTCCCTACAATGACGAATATTAGAGGTGCGGTACACCAGTATCTCATTTCACTGCTTGCCCCTGATCGGTGTGGGCGAGTTGATTATAAAGTCTTCATTCACGACCACAACCAATGTAATACACACACAACAATTCACATGTACTTCACCCCACGTTTACAGTCTTACCAATACACACTAGAATCACTAGGCCCAACTATAATTGATAAGACAAACATTAGATGTATTAGCCCTTGGGAATTCCACGAACATCACTATTTGAAAAATATCGTACGTCTGGTAACGGGGATGGCAATTTATGGTCGACATTATCGTGAAAGTTTATTAAGATAATTAGAAATATAAAACGTTTTTGATGACTGAATAATCAGAAGAGCTGGTAATATTTTTATGTCTGATATATTTAATATGGATATCAGTTTTGATGGAAATCCATTTAACCATTTTCGGTCGGCTGCTAATATATAGATTCAGTCCCTCCCAAATATGGGCATTGGCTTCTTACAGCCAGACGGCCGTGAACCGCTTTATCGCAACACGTCGTTGTATTCGGGTTACCGTTCGCGATGTTGGGATTTGGGTTTGGGGCCCACGACTGTGAAACCAACCTATACTAATTACTCCTCTCCGATGTCCCTTTCCCCGCCCTCCAGCAAGCATCGAAGTATCCTTCCCTACCAAGTCTTGCTTATTTCGTTGTGCTTCTTGGCAGAATCCTTGTATCATCATGACTGACAACGGGTGTCGAAGGGTGGGAGATTCGCTCTTATGCGGTTCTGTTGGGTGATTGGTCGAGACGGGACGAGGCTGGTGTCAGTGCTGTTAACCCTTGCTGGCCCGGGCGGCATCAGATGTCCAGTCAGACAATACGTTCCTTATCGGGGAGGGCGAGCCAGAGCCGAGCGGCCCCCTTGGTTGCAGTTACCCGTCCACTCGGCACATTGGAGTTCCTCCTCCACCCAACACTTGGAGTTCTACTTAGGGCCCTCTTTGGGACACTTCCCATTTCTCTTCCTCTCCCTTCTCGTCCTCTTCCCTCCATTTTTTTTTCTCGTTCCATCCTTTTCATCTTCTTTTCTCTCCCACGCCTTTCCTCTTTCCTTCCCTCTCAGTACCTCTTCTCTCTTCCTCTCCCCTTTCCTCCCTTTTACTCTTCTCTAACATACCTCATCCTCTTACCCTACCCTCCCTCTCCCAACGCCTCACCTGCCTCCCTCACGCCTCCCCTTACCTACTTTCCTACCCCTTACCCATACCTTCCTCCCCTTACCCTTCCCTCCCCTCCCTCCCTTTACCCTAACCTTCCTTTACCCTGCCTTTCCCCGCCCTTCCCATCCCCCAGGCCTTCCCTTACTCTCCCTTCCGATCCCCAGTTCTTCTTCTATCCCTTTTTCTCCCATCCCTTTCTCTCTCCTCCCTTCCTCTCCCCTGCCATCATCTCTCCTCACTTCCTCTCCCCTCCCTTCCTCTCTCCTCCCTTCCTCTCCCTTCCCTTTCCTCTCTTACCCTCCCCTCCCCTCCCATACTTCCCTCTCACTTCCCCTCTTGTAACATCTCCATCGTTTTCCTCTTGTACCCTCTTCTCTTCTCTGGCCCTCGGCTCCACCTCGAAGTCAGTGGCCCTCGTAGACGAGCTGCCCCATTGGCCGAGGGTGAAGAAATACGTATCTCTGCGGTGTTATCGGGGAAATAGGAACCCGTGAAACCTCTTTTGTGCTGCTCTGCGTATCAACAGGCCCGTGGCTAATGTGGTAGGCAAAGCCGAGACGTCAGGCAAAAATGGTGTAATGCGCATGCGCAGGTGCCAGACACACGATGTATGTACTGTACAGAGAATCTGACGTAATATAACGTAACGTAATGTAACGTAACGTAACGTAGCGTAATATGATGTGACGTAGCAAGGTGACATAACATATCGTAACATAACGTGACGTTACGTGTCGTGACGTGACGAAACATAACGTAAAGTAACATTACATTGTGCATTATACCGTAACGTAACGTAACGTGAATTAACGTAATTTAGTTTTCCAGGAGACGCACGGTACGAAATGTTGGGTTTTCTGCGCATGCGCATTATCCCACGTTCCACTTTTGCCTGACGCTCCGTTTTTGACTGCTATGCTGACGTTGAGCAGAGCATTGGGAGCCGAGAAACGAAAGAGAAAACTTCAGAAGTCCCCTATTTGCCAGGGGAGATGTGACAAGTAGCAGTCATAGATGGAACCTCAGGAATTATTCATATATTTTAGTTTTGATGTGTAGGGTATGACAGTTTTCGTCAAGTTCGGTATGCTATTTTGATATACAGATAGGGAGAAAATCTGGTATCGGTCACCAAAACACACAGAACAATTTTTACCCGAGGAAAAAAGAATGAAATGTCGTACGACATGTCTACCATGATTCACATATTTCGAAAAAAAAAAATCATAATGAAGCATCATTTTCATTGAAAGCAATGTTTCCAGTTAAATAAAAGTATCCTGACTCGGGGTAGATTTGAATCGTGACGTCATGTCGCTTGTCTTCCACTGTGAACTTCCTTGTTGTCGTTTTCAAGTGCTCACCGCTTTTGTATCTGTTACATTATGTGTCTAACTTTCATATGTAATTTCTGTATTTGTTTATCTAACCAGCATGAGGGAAACCCATCCCATAGCTGTAGTTAGGATGTTGAATGTTTATTTTTGTTTTATTGTGGGTAATATTTATGTCCGACTTGCTAAGTGTACGTTGAGTCAGTGTTAGGTTTTTGTTAAGTCAACACATTCTAAACGATATTATCGCTGTCATAATGTGTCCTTAATTGAGACTCAATTTAGACTTGAGTCTGTTCTTTCAGCTGAATAAATGTCTTTAGAGAATGTCACAGAGTGTCTCATAGATATATCAAAACTATGAAGATATCGTTTGTTGTTAACTGTTTATTATATTATCTAAGTACAACTGTATTTCTATATACAATAGTTCTCTTGTGAATGGATTATTTTAGACAATTTTTTTGTTTATGCATGGACTTATTACGCTCCATCTTTGTACGGTTGATAAGCGTTGCAGCTTTTGAAATCTATATATATATATATATATATGTACATATATGTATATGTATATACATATATATACAATTCACTTTATCGTTGATTTATTTACCACTCCAACGCGACAACAAATACTTTCTGGACATTGCTTATACGTATATTCACATATGTACAAAAGAGGGAAACAAAATGCAGCTCCTGTTGTAAATAGTTTCTTTCATGCGATGGATGCACTTGACATACTCAGTAAACCTATTCAGTCTCACTGGATTTGTAATTTCATTCTGTCTCCCTCCTGACGATTTAATTCAGTCGAAAGAACCGTTTGTCGATGGAAGGATTAAGAATAATTTTGTACACGACCTGTTCGACTTCTATATATACGTATACACATGTCTGTCACAACGCGTGAATTTGTTAGGCTAGACTTATCGTTCAAGTTGAATGGGAGACATTCATCACAGAAGCTTCATATGGAGTCTGTAAACACGATTATCATACGAGATGTGTCAAGCTCAGTGACTGCCTGTGCTTACAGTGTTTTTTGGTAAGTCAACGCAGCTTCTTCTTGTACTGGGCTTGAAGGTGTCTGCCGGGTCGATTCGACAACCGAGCTCATTTTAGAACGCGTTTGTGTGTTTACATGCCGGGTTGTATTTTGCGAAAAGATTTCTTTTTTTTTACGCTTGGTAGGTTGTATCATGATTTGGATGTTGGCGTAATTTTGTTTGGTTCTTTCTTGGTGTGATTTGAAATCAGGAATTCGTTGATCGTTTACTATTTCATTTGGAAGTCTTATTTTGATTTGGCCAATGCTCTACATGGGATTTTTGTAACATCCTTCTGGCAGCTTGATTTAAAGTATGTATATGTGGTCTTCTGTCTTTTTCGGATCGGTGGATATGCATTGTCTATCATTTTATCCGGATGGGATATTGACTGAATGTTTTATGCTGTCAATATATGAGTGACTTCACTGATATCTCTATGGACCAAGTCACTCAACATTCTCTTATGTTTAGAGAACAATCTCCAGTCTAAAGTAAAAGTACCGGACCATAGACACAGTCCAGCTCACTTCGGGGCTTTCGTTCTGGATACAGGATCAGAATGGCATGTCGTATATGGCCCACCATCCACCTGTGTCTGCAACAATTGTGGAAAAGACTGTCATGCAGGGATCAGGCACAAATAACCATCTTGCGAGATGGATAGGTGCAAAAGAAGAAGAAGAAGAAAAGAATGAATAAATAAATAAGAAAAATAATAATGATGATAACAACAACAACAATGATAATAATGATAATAACACATACAACCATTACATATCTACATGCATATACCAAGGGCATTTCCCCCCTTACATGGGAGGCAGCCAAAGTCAAAGGCATAAAACCACTCCCACCCATTTCATCCCCACATACCCCACTCCCATTCATCACCCCTCCCTCCCTCTTTTCTTGGCTCCTCTTGGATGACGGGTCATCCCTGCATCTCGCCCACTGCCCTGGGTCAGAAGCAATGCAGCAAGACACAGCACATCCACAGCAAGGCTGTTTCATTTAATCGGGTACCCTCCCTCTCCGTCCCCTCATGCAGAGAAAGAGAAGACGGGGTGAAGTCCCTTCGGGCTGGGTCAGACTATTAATCACACATACTTCCTAACCCCCCATCCTCCACCCACTCCCTTCCATGCATCACAGCATCATCCATACACAACCATTCTCCACTCACCCCTGTCTTCTGTCTTTTCCCCTCCTTCCTCAACAGACATCCCTCTCTTTCCCAACGCCCCTTTCACCCCATCCATCCATCTCATCCTTGGTCGCCCCCTTATGTTTGTTCCATCCACCTCTGCCTTCCACACTTGTTTTACTGATCTTTCTTCACTCATTATTTCCATATGTCTAAACCATCCCAATACTCTTTCATCATCTTTATCTCCAAACACCTTTTCCACCCCCGTTATCCTCCTTACCTCCTCGTTTCTCACTCTATCCAGCCAAGTAACCTCTACTATACTTCTCAGACATCTCATTGATAATAATAATGATTGAACTAAATAGAATGACAATAATCAAACACAGGTTAGATGTATATATGTAATCTTAAACCGGTTATGAAGTGACACGTTGGCATGTTAGATGAAGACAAATGTGAGTGCGTGCACTAGACCCTTGACCTAGGCTCGTCGACATGTCAGACGTTCTCACGATTTGTAAAAACTATACATAAAGCTGAAGCCTACTCCATCTGATTAAACTTGACTGGTTCTGTGAGATTAACAGACAGACAGACACACAGACAGAGAGAGAGAGAGAGGGCGACCCTGTGTCCTTCTAGTTGAAAATCGCGGTTAGGTGTACCAAGGCACAAAGGTCCTTCAGCATTGCCCACATTGAATTCTCCCAGGAACTATGGAGGAGAGAGTTGGCACACAGACAACACCCTGTAATTGGTCAAATTACGATTTGCAAGCAAATATGGCCTGGCCGGAGGTGGTTTGAAAGACGGAGGAGGCTGTACGCGAGTCACGTAGTAGACCAGCACTTTCAGGGTTGGTAATGGTTCCCCTGGGTTTCCTGATAGAGTAGTTATTAAAAAATTATTGTCTGTTTCAGACCTTACGGTGTTGGCGACGTGATCGTACCAAGGGTCATAGACTATTCCCAGGACCTTGAAACAGGGCAGAGAAAGTAAGAAAGGGGATTCCTCTCCATTCCCGGTGCTCCATTGGTTCAGCCCTCGGCAATTTGTTTGGACGGAGTAAATTAATCACGTGCCAGACTCGTGATCGATAGATTTTTTTCCCTTTTCGGATGAGAGCTCAGAGCTTGGATAGGGTAATACTGTGAGCTTGCAAACACAGACACGCAAACGTGAAAGTACACGCTAACTCACAAAAAACGCAAACAAAAACAAACGCACACGCACATATATACGTTCACCCAGGAGCGCAGGCACGCACACACGCGTATGTACACACACGCACGCACACGAACTTACACACACACACACACACACACACACACACACACACACACACACACACACACACACACACACACACACACACACACACACACACATAAGCACACACACATACACACACACACACACACACACACACACACACACACACACACACACACACACACACACACACACACACACACACACACACACACACACACACACACACACACACACACACACACACACACACACACACACACACACACACACACACACACACACACACACACACACACACACACACAGTCTGTGTCTGTCATGTGTGTCTTGTGAGTCTTTGCCTGTACTTGTTCATGTGCCTGTCTGTCGTTCTCCAGAAACCGAAGTCAGAAACGAACTAGATTGAGGAAATACTCCTTTGACAAACATAGATAGACAAAGCTTGCCGACAGGAGAGACATCAGTCCATAAACGAGGTAAAGAATTCAGCGGTTTAGCAATAGAAGGACGTCGGAAAGGAGGCGGCTGGACGGCGAATTTATCTAACAGACCGGGACCAACAAACCGCGTGATTGTGAAATTCAAGGAAACGTATCTTGCATCGTCCGTCCTCGTTTTCATAGAAGGGACGTGTGGTGTATGACAATGAAGACGAAAAGTCACTGGGGCTTGATAGATAATGACCCAAGAAGGCAATATTAAGTTGGATTTGTCTTAACCCATTAAACTCTGATGACAAGATGTCTTGTCATTTGGTCAAATAAAACAAAAAATCATAAAACACCAAAATGTTTGATCAAACACCAGAAAAGTACGACGTCAGTCCTCGCTTCGCTCGCGAGCGAAGCGAGGACTGACGTCGTATTTTTCTGGTGTTTGATCAAACATTTTGGTGTTTTATGATTTTTTGTTTTATTTGACCAAATGACAAAACATCTTGTCATCGGAGTTGAATGGGTTAACGAAGATGTAGAACAGATGGACGATTACCCTCGCATATCACGAAGAGATGCTCCGATGTGAAAGAAAGTCCTTGAGAACAACATCAACCTGCAAAAAATTTCCAGCAGTCACTGGATAAAATAGGCATTTTGATTAAACCATTATGATAATATGAATGAAATTGATATTGTGTAATCGACATCAGAGTATTTTTATTATATTTTGTATTATCACGTGGTGTCTCGTCCTTCGATTATATCTATATGCGTATCATGCAAATGAGGTGAAATGTTGCAAGAGATCCTTTAACAGTTACGCGTACCATAATACTTTGCATAAATGCATGGTAAATTACATCTAGAAACTAAAACAAAGTTCTTGTTTTTTTCAATTTGTCCCCATTCACTGAAGATACCAAGCTGTTTTTATCTCTACCTTGACATCCATCGTCTGCAAAAGAAAAAAAAAAAAAAGAAAGAAAAAAAGTTAGTGCCATCTCCCGTTGTAAAATCGAATATGGCGGGCTCAACACAAACAGAATGTTTCTCAGAGAGTGATAATTTTTTCTACTTCGAGCGAAAGTAGATGGATAAATAGATTTACTGGCAATAGGATAAACAGATGTAAAAATACAATACATAAAATTGCGAGGATAACACAATAAAGCATATGAAACTTATTTCCATTGTGGTCCTCTTAAAAAACAAAGAATCCAGATACATTTAAATAAATAATAATATAACTAAGAACAGAACATGTTAGATCATAAAAAGTACTGAAAATAATAATCATTGGCACTCATTATGTAAAGAAAAAAAAGCTATTGTATATTCGTATATCTGAGAACAGTAATCATAATAAGTACTAACAAAAATAATCTTTTGACATAACTCAGTATGTAAATAAAGATAAAAGCTAATGGTACCTTAGGTATTAAACAATATATAATAAAATAATAGTGACAATGATAATATGACACAATGATAATACTAATACTGATATTGAAAAATCTACACAAGAAAAAACTAGTATAAGCAAAAATTGACTAGGGCTATAATAATTGCATTCACATTTTTTGCAAGTAGTAAAGTAAGCATAAGGAAAAAATAAGCATTGAAAGTACCACCATGATATAAGAAATCTAAAAATAAATAAAAGACTCACGATTTCTGGTTATCAATCGAGAACTGAAAATATTTTTAACCTGACCCTTAAAAGCATTTTTCTTTTGTTGGTAAGACTTTTATGTTTGAAGGGAAGTCATTCCATAGTACAGTGCAAATGTAATAAAAGCTGTTTTTACAGGAGCCAGAGTGTCTTATATAGCAGCAGACTAAGCTGTTTCTGGTGCGGTTATGTATTACTGGCTTGAAATTGGTTCATAGGTACAATGGAGGATTGTTGTTGTAGATGTATACATTATTTAATTTCAACGGTTTAATTAACGCGGGAATCAATAGGCAACATACCCACATTTACAAAATCACAAGCTCCTTCATGGCTCTAGCAAGGCAAATCTAATGTAAATCTTAAGGTTTGTATTTTGAGCCACCTGCAGTGTAGACTGATATATTTTGGACAGTACCATAAGCTACAAACATAATCAAAATGCCTTTGAATGAGTGCAGACACCAGCAGTTTCTTGGTTTTATTTATTTATTTTTTGCATTTCTGTACATAAATTTTGCTTTGTTAGAGCATTTAGCGAGTTGTTTATCAGCTATGACCTCTCCAGACAAAGCTTGGTCTAAGGTAGGGGTTCCCAAAACTGACCCCAGAAAGGTCATGAGCCTTTTTCTGGATGTCATGGAAGGTCAAATTGTATGTACATTCAGCCACACAGACCCACATACTGATTTACTTGTATCAAAAAAGCAAACACATCCTTCTCATTAAAATACGTGATTAAATCAATCCTTGTTAATAAAGATTAATAAACAATAATATTTTTGTTGGTGTTCTCTCTGCTGTGATTAATCTTTTAAGTTTCAAAATAATGTATCTGCGATATAAAAAAAAAATAGTACGTTTTCAGAAGGCTTATAAAGGTGAGGGTCATGGTAGGTTTGGTACCACTGAAAGGGTTCTTGTACTAGAAAAGTTTGGGAAACACTGCTCTAAGGTCACTCCTAAGTAGGTAATCTGTTGTTTAGTCTCTTATTTCATTATTACCATATTTGACTAAATTCTAAACCATCACATTGTTTCAGTTTACGGGTGGATCCAAACAGTATAGATTATGTTAATAGGGTTGACCATCCTACGGTCTGAAAGCATTAAAACGAATTATGTGAAGGCTTTCAAACAAAACAAAATGGTAAATTGTCATTATTTATTCTATATTTAGTGAAAGTTATCGGTACAGACTCAAATGCTTCGTGTCTTTCTCCAATGTGAGCACAAAAACTTGATACAGTACTGAGGTATTCATAACACTTGCACGATGCATAATATCACCTTGCAAATCCACATTCTTTGTTGACACACGTGGTTTAGTGATGAATGTGCCCTTCTTCTTAACCTGTTGGATTCTGAGCTGCAGACAGGGCAAGTAGCAAATAGCTGCATCAAACACGAGTGGAAGATGATGTACTTCTGTGACATTGGGTCATCACTTGTGTTTCTGAAAGGACACAAATGATAATACTTATTATCATGGCTGGGTAGCAGGGATGATTGATAACAAAATATTGTGCACACAGGCAATTGCTAATAATTCTAAAATTACACTCACCTAACCTCACTTTGAATCAATTCCTCTTCATCATCAGATATACTTTAATCTAAAACTCAATTAGTAAAATTTGGGTTTGAAACACAGGGGTCAACTGATCAACTTATTAGCTGAGTGTACAAGAGGATGAACTTCCACCCTAACTGATCGATGTTTTGTCCGTCTGCTCATGCTTTTGACAGTCTGCATTAGGCTCAGGATCAACCTTTGGGTCCGAGATATTAGGCGCTCCAGCAGCTTTCAATGCCTCATCAGTTATCTGAAATATGAAATGTACTGGCCATTAAAATTCACATCAAGTAACATAGGCCTAGGCGTACATGCCCACTGAAAAAAAACTAATTCAAGGCCTAGGCCTATTTACGTACATAGGATATGATTATCATATTCATGCATCATGTTATGACACACTGACGTTCATGTCTTTCAGCTAGTTTTTTTTTTCCAGGGAAATTAATTTAATCAAGTTTACAAATAAATATCACCCATTTTCTGTTCCTTTTGGCAATAACACTTCTAATTTTAGGTGTCTTTGCAGTTGTTTGGGCTGGAGTAGTACACATGCCAGTGGCAGAATAGATTGGCTCTTTGAGGGTAGTACAGATTGTCCCATGTCTTGGCCTTGTAGGCATCAGGTCTGGATTTGGACGAACATGCTCAGCTAGCCTCCAATATATATATATATTTGGCTGCCTCTTGGTTAGTGGCTTGTAAGTGCCGGATGTAGCCAATGTTTGATGTAGAATATCCATCAAAGTGATCAGCACAAATTAGTGAAGTACCTCGATTGTACACGAAATCCGCCAGGGTACAGGAAACGACATAGTACCAGAACCTGTGTCTCTCCGGCTACTTGTCTGACTTCGAGAACTCAAAAATATCAACACTGTCTTTTAGTTTTGATTTGCTACAATTCCAAATAGCTCTTCGGTTTTCCCACTCTTTTCTTGGTTGTTTGGACATAGTCAAAACGGAGAGAAATCGAGAAAATTACTCTTCACAGTTCTGCACGTCCTATGGATAAAAAAAAATAGCAACTTTGTGTTTAGAAACACCGATATACGTCATCAAGATGGCGATCACTATTCCCATCTTTTGTAGCATACGACTCGTTTAGGTGAGATGAAATATCTACAAAATGCAAGAAAAATCTAGGAGGACGGAAAAGCAAATTTAATCTATATCTTCTAGTTATAATCTAAAAGTCAATTAGGAAATTTATGGTTTGAAAATTGTGATGTGCTTATCCTTTAAACGAATCTATTTGAAAAGTGATCCACGCATTGAAGAGAAGATACCAAACGTAGCAGCTGATTAAAATCTTAAGATAATTAGTCGTCAAAGACGTTTAATAGTTACGTTATATTTAGAAACATTGCACATAATGCCAGATGTACGATGCCAATCGTTATATTTAGAAACATTGCACATAATGTTAACTATAGCAACTTGACACATACGATGCCAGATGTACGATGTCAGTCATGCTGACGAAATCTCAACGAATGGGCTTGCTAGCAGTAATGAATATTTTGACAATAATAGAATTTATAATAGTAATAATAATGATAATGATAATGATGATAATAATAATAATGATTGATGATAATAATAATACTTATCATAATTATTATAATCATGAATATAGAAAATATCCCATGTATCTATAAAACGTTTCCCCGTTCACCAGACACGTGCCAGTTGGTAGTGGATTCCAGCAACTGTGAATTTAAGCTGAGATTTCTCCTTTTCCGTAGAAGACCTATTCGATATGGGTGACCCTTGCGAGATTTCCAGATCTTAACCAACATACCTCTTGGGGTCATCAAGATATTCATGTCTACCCATAATGCCAAGGTGTCAACTCTACTTCCTTACTGCCTCTTGTCCACACAGGGAACAGATTCGGTTCAATTTATGCAGGATTTCGGGAGTAGAGTGGCAGGTTACTACGGTAGTGATTAAGAGAGAGAGAGAGAGAGAGAGAGAGAGAGAAATGCCAGCCACATTTTATTTTATTTTTCTCGAAGAAGACTTATTTTGCACGAAAACTTTAGAGATACTTTTTGTATTCTTGCTTTCCCTGTGTTTTCACGCTGGCCATGTAATTTTTGTGTGGGAAAACGCATATTTACATATATGCATACTGTGTATACATGCATCAAGCCAAAAGGGGCAAATGACAGAAGAGATGCGAGTTGCTGGACTGCAGCAACTTTGAGCTGTTTACGTAAAGCTGTGGACACGTGAAGGAGGGAGGGGTGCTCCGGCGGTACGGAATCTTACTCTCAGCAGTTCACTAATACCTCCGCCTCCTGCATCTATTAAACCTCTCAACACAGTAACGTATTTAACGGATTTTCTTCAGGCTGGAGACAGACGACGTAATGCATCTGAGGGAGGCGGACCCTGATCTGAAGGAGGACGACACCGATCGGGACCCTTATTCAGTCTAGAATCCGATCCCTTGTTTACGAAGAATAGTCTGACCGCAGCCTGAATAAGATTTCTGAAGTGCGTTTCTGTGTTGAAAGGGTTAACCTACCGAGCGCACTGGTTCTACCGGAGACGGAGGAGGGAGTGGAGGGGGGGGGGAGTGGAGTGGGGGGGAGTTGAGGTCCTCTTTGCTCCCAAATGAAGTTGGAGGACTTCTCCCTCTCCCCTCCCTCTCCCTCCCCCCTTCCTCCCCCCCTCCCACTCTTTCCTTCCAAGTGGTGGGTTCATTTCGACCGTATGTCGCGAAACACGGGCCCACGTTAGAATTTAACAATTACGGATGTCTAGCACTTGTCCTGGATAGCCGAGCACGACGGGCAAAAGTTTGCAGTTAAGCGCCTCCTGGTGTGAGCTCTCTGGATGTAAGGCGACTGACTCAGACGCGGTTGCTCCCGGAGAGTGATTTGTATTCACGAACGCACTATCGACGAGAGAGAGAGAGAGAGAGAGAGAGAGAGAGAGAGAGAGAGAGAGAGAGAGAGAGAGAGAGAGAGAGAGAGAGAGAGAGAGAGAGAGAGAGAGAGAGAGAGAGTGAGAGAGATAGGCAGAGAGAGAGAGAGAGAGAGAGAGAGAAGAGAGAGAGAGAGAGAGAGAGGAGAGAGAGAGAGAGAGAGAGAGAGAGAGGAGAGAGAGAGAGAGACTGCATTATGGAAACACACACGCACTCACACACACGCATGCACGCACGCACGCACGCACACACACACACACATGCATGCACGCACACACACACACACACACACACACACACACACACACACACACACACACACACACACACACACACACACACACACACACACACACACACACACACGTACACACACATACACATACACACAAACACTTCGGTCACTGGGAACGCGTTCCAACGCTTTTATTTGGTTCTTTGGGTTTGTCCAAGCATTTCCGAAGTTTCTTTCAACTTGATGGAGTGGCCTGACGTTGGTCGGGGATGGATCTGCCGCCTGGTGATCTTATTCACCTCCCTGACCCTCTCCGCTTGCTCAAGGAGACGTCACCTCTTTGAAGGAATCGATGAGGATAGAATTTTTTTTTTTATGAAGCCCTCAGTCGCACAGGCGGAGTGACATGCATCATGCACGTACTTGGCGAATGTTAACCTGGTAAGGGAACAACCACCTGGTATGTCAAACCGCATTGTATATATATATATGCGTGCATACATATATGCATGCATACGTACGTATATACATACATACATACATACATACATACATACATACATACATACATACATACATACATACATACATACATACATACATACATACATACATACATACGCACATACACACATACATACATAGGCCTACATACATACATACATAATACATACATACAGACATACATACATACATACATACATACATACATACGTACGTACATATGTACATACGTACATATGTACGTACGTACGCACATACATACACACATACATACATACATACATACATACATACATACATACATACATACATACATACATACATACGTACATATGCACGTACATATGTACTTTCATGTATACGTACACACATACGTACATAAAGATATACAGATGTGTACATACATATATACATGTATACAATATGTATACTGTATACTCATACAACCTATCTCCTATGGTCAGAATTGCAGTAAATGCGAGCAGTTTGCATATTAACCAGACACGAAGGTACTTTGGAACGAAGGATACCAATCACTTGATTGTATTTCCCAAAAGGAGTAAGAGGCCAACATACCATGAATTCCTGTGTTCCTGTCTCACTGAGAACAGAATAATTCGTTGCTGCTGTGTTATGCATTCACCTCTTGCTTTGCGAAGCGTCCCTGGGTCGAACCGGGCATGGAATCAATTGCTTATGATAATGACATGCGCCTCGGGAGCCTGGATGGCTCAGTGGCAACGTGCGTGTTGAACGCACAAGAGACCCCGAGATCAAATCCCGAAAGCGATTCTTCAACCGAGTCCTCTATGTCGGGCTTCGTGAGCACATATGTTTGTGCCCTGTCAGGTCCGCTTGATGTCTTGGTCAAGTGACACATACACGCACACACGCTCACACACGAGCACGCACACACATACGTATGCATACACACACAGACACATATACACACACATGCACATACACACATACATGCACACACACACACACACACACACACACACACACACACACACACACACACACACACACACACACACACACACACACACAAACAGTGAGTGGAAAAACTATACAAGAATTTAAGATCAAACTGGATGATGAAAGATACAAAAGCAGGTCACTACGAGCATCGCTCTCTTCCCTTAAATACAACTAGGTAAATGCACACACAAACACACACACACACACACACACACACACACACACACACACACACACACACACACACACACACACACACACACACACACACACACACACACACACACACACACACACACTCGCATAAAGTCCAACACCTTCCTGCTAAAATCTTACAAAAAGAAACAAGTAAATAGATAAACAGACAAAAATTAGCTGCACATAACAACCTCAATATATCTTCAATGCCCCCAGAACTAAAATCCTTTCCAGCAACAATCTACTCCAACATCTATAGTCACCTGCCCACCAGTACCCAGCAACACGCCCATATAAAAGCACGAACACACTCAGAACCCAGAAGAAATTCAGAAAAGACTTTCTAATGCCATACTTCACCGAGCTCTTAAAGGCATCACCCTAACTGAGAAGTCACATCTAGGCAAGACAAGTAAGAACTTCACTGGCACATTTGCGTGCAGGTCATCCCCTGTGCATTAAAACAGCACCGACACAGAATTGGCTTGGTAACAGACTCCTGCTGTGCCAGCACACAGAAAACACAGAAGACCTCATTCTACACTGCCCTGCTCTCACTTTATAGATAAATGAATAAATAAATAGATTAATAGATAAATTAACAAATCATTAGATAGACAAACAAATAAATGCAGAAGACCTCATTATCCGCTGCCTTACTCTCGCACAGTAAAAAATAGTAAAATAAAATAAGAATGAATAAGAAAATAAAAAAATAGATGTTTTCTGGATAACTTTGGAGACGAATTGTCGGTCGTGGACGTTTACTTGGAGGATGGAGATCTCCTGCAAGAGAGACCTGGGGCAACGGATTGATTGACTAAAGCCATCTGTGTGACAGAAGGAAACACATCATCGGATAACATGTGTCAAGCCTAAGGATCCAGTCACACTAAGCTTTCGACCTGTTTCCGACCACCGGTGACCAGGCTGATTTGTGTTGTCTCTCTGTTTATAAAAATAATTCAAGACAATGCAATTAGAATGAATCTCCCCCGTCAAGAAGATGAATATGAAATAGCCAAATGGCGCTAACCATGAGAGAAACAAAAATGCCACCGTCCGTCCAAGGTGGTCGGAAACGGGTCGTAAGTTTGGTGTGACTGGGGCTTAAGGTGTCGAGCACCCTCACCGAGCCAGCGCGTCTTGGCCGGCGCCTTCAGTGTCAGTTCCTGTTTGGATCTGGACCTCAGTTTCCTGCGTTTTATTTATCTTACCCATTCACCTATATTGATTTATTTATCTATTTGTTTGTTTGTTTATTTATACATTTTTTGTTTATTCATTTGTGTATATATTTATTTATCTATCTTTGTACTACAAAAGCAACGCATAGTGGATGGTTTTCGGTACTAGAAAAACAAACGCCTGACATATGGTCGCCTTAGCGAACTTTTTAAAGACTCGTTTGTTTGGTTATTATATAACCTTTTCTTAATGAGAAACAATTGGTGGCCTTAGGACGAATAATTATAAAGGGGGACAACACTGAAAACAGCAAAGTTTGCCTATCATTTATTCATTTATCTATTTATTGTTATTTTCTGTACATACATTTAATCAAATAGGACCCGCAATATTTCCATGTTCGGCAATTCTCTCGCCATGAAATATCTTTCTGTTAACAAAATGTTGATGTATTATGGGCCAGGAGTTGGTGCAGTGCAACGCTACACTCGTGTGTCTGAGCTGGAAGGTGCTGAGGTATACAGTTATGGTTAAGAGCAGGTTTTCTATGCGTGTATACCTTTGGGATATAGGAGCCTAAGGCTTGGTGATAAGAAGCTCGATTTTAGACTGATAAGAAATAAGAAGAAAGGGTTTAATTTTGATGATCCAATGCAGGACAACCTGTCTATCCAATTGGAGACGATGCAGCCTTTGCACCTCACAGTTGTGGCTTAAAGATGGAACACCGTTACATTTATGGCTTCCTTTCCTGATCTGTTCTTAGTTTTCCTTGTGCAAAGTAAACTCCGCGAACTAACGTCAGAGAGAGAGAGAGAGAGAGAGAGAGAGAGAGAGAGAGAGAGAGAGAGAGAGAGAGAGAGAGAGAGAGAGACTGATTTATGAATGGGTACCATCAGCTTCTTCGTGTCGGCACTTGACCACTTCGGAGAAGACCGATTTCTCTTGACTCAGTCTG